>NW_015539883.1:156551-196925 GCF_001515605.1 Sinocyclocheilus anshuiensis
TAAAAAAAAAAAAAAAAGGGTCAGTAAGTGTTTGTTGAAAAAAATTTTTTTAATACTTTTATTCAGCAAGGATGCATCAAATTGATCAAGAGAGACAGTAAATATGTTTGTTACAAAACATTTCTGGTTCAAATAAATGTTGTTCTTTTTAACTTTTCCAACATCAATTAAAATCAAATCAGCATATTAGAATGATTTCTGAATGATCATGGACACTGAAGCCTGGAATAATGGCTGCTGAAAATAGCAGCTTACATAACATTACATAAAATTACAATTTAAAATATATTAAGATACATATTTCACAGTATTACAATATTTTTGATCAAACAAATATAGCCTTGGTAAGCATTAGTTCATTTTTTTTTTTTTTTTACTTGCCAATTCTAATTATGAAATGTTATAATTTTGTCAAAGAAACTAATATATAACCAAAAAAAAACTAGTGTGATGTGAGGTACCTGAAATGCAGATTCGTATTTGGAGAGGGCATCAGCTACAGATGCAGTAGGAGGCAGCATGTACCAGAGATGAACAGCAACACACCGCTTCCAATCAAGCTCAGAGCACACATTTATACAGCTGTCTGATGACTGCCACACCTTTATTACCAAAAATAAAATTACTTTTTTGGGGTAAATTTGTAAATTTGGTAAATGATTAAATGATTTTGGTAAACCAAAAACATCTAGATTTTATGGCATTTTATTTACTTACTGGTTTGCCTGCAAGCAAAGCAAAGATTCGCAGCCTCTCCTCCTCTATGAAGGAGTCCGTCTGCATGCTGTTCCAATCACTGAGCTGCAGAGCCAATAGATCTCTACAAAACTGAGAGCCCACAGCCTGTGACAGCAACAGGGCAAGACGATGGTCCCCTACACACACACCACCTTTATTAGAACCACATATGTTGTTGTACAGCATGCAACTTGACATTAAGCTTTTAGGAACAAAAAAAATATGCACACTCACCACTCTTCTGGGACAGTTTGCAGGCTTTGCTTATGCAGTGGCCAGTAAGGTAACTGAATATGGCCTCAGCATGGTTGCGCTGAAGGGCTCGGCCCACCTCCTCCTCAATGCACTCGGCCACACACTCAGAGAGCCAGTGCGAGAAGCTCCTTCGCCTCTCAAGCTGCAGCTGGTAGTCTGAGTATTGCTCAGTCTCCACATCCCGGTCACCCAGACGACCAAAAAGAGCAGCACACAAAGTCCAAACTTGGCGCCAATGGGCCAGACCAGCTAATGTGGAAAATAAAAATGATTTAATATATAATAAGCATATGCATTTTTTTTTATTTAATTTAAAAATTATTCAATTCATTAAAACTTTTATATATGCACAAACACTACTGTCTAAAAAGCGCACAGAAAGTTAAAGAACAGCATTTAGAATTTATTAATTTAGAAATTGAAATTGTAGCATTGTAGCAGTTGAGATGTTAAAACGAATCGCGATACAATTGGGGGTAGGAGTTTAAATGAATGTATCTCTGAGGGGAACGGTCTTTAAAAAAAGTTTAGATGGTATTTTCTTCTCATCTCACCTCTGTATAAAACATATTAAAGTAGTGTTCATAAGTGCAGTGCTGCTTTGTTTACAGTTGTAAACAAGGAAAAGCTATATTGCTGCTGTTCTATAAGCGCCACCTGCTATCAGAGAGTGAATTTGAATTTTCTTTCAGCCCATGTGCTGTTTCTGTTTCGAGGTATGCTTTATGTAGTATAGTAACTCAAATCTAAAGTCAGACCATTCTGTTTTTGCTTCAAATTTCGAATTATACAATCTAATTTGGATTAAAACCTACTCATCTTTGTTTGGATCATGATAAAAAAAATACAGTGGTTGCCTCGAATGTTAAAATGGAAAGAGCACAGGCAAAGCCTTAGCTTATTTACATGAAGAGATTTATATGATTTGTATTATTTATTTGATTTGTTTTAAAATTTAAATTTAGTTTTGTTATTTGACGTCTTAAATCTCATTTTGTAAAAAAAAAAAAACGTATTATGTATCGCATCGTGAGTTAAGTGTATCGTTACATCCCTACAATGGGGTCCATTAATTGCTTGAGCAGTCGTGGCCTAATTGGAGCAGGGGTCTTCAACTAAAATTGCTTGAGGTCCAGTAATGAACCCTCCTCAGCAGCCGAGTGCCGGACAATTATATAGAAAAACATGAATTGATGTTTTTTGCCAGACCAGGGTATCTGCAGAATATTTAAACTCAAATTTAAGACTTTAAGACCTTTTTTTAAGACCTGCACAAATAAAATAAAAATGACTGTAAAAAGCATGATTTACAATTCAGATACAGGTTTTCACAAAAACAAAGTTTTATAAACTTCACATTTGAGTCTTTAAACAATTTTTTAAAGAAAAAGGTTTCAAAAGTATCAATTATTAATTTAAACAATTATCATCAATCGTTATATTAAATAACAAATATATTTTACGGTCTTAATTGTTTACATTTTTATAATGCATTATCTTCTTGTCGATACAACAGTTCAGATTTACAAATCTACGTGTTTGATTTTAACATTGGTCTGAACAAAAACAGCAGACAGGTTTATTAAAAATGCAAGTCATTCTCTGCCAGCAGGAGGCGCTTTCTACCAGCAGTTTCCCCGGTAATGGCAGTACACAAAGCATGCAGCAGCTGACTGAAACATGTAGCACTCCTATTTATTCAATGAAATCAACCTTTCGAAGTTTAATCGTCACTTTAAGCCGTATCACAATTCTTGCCTTTCGGTCCCCAAATTTAAGACCTCCTAAAATCATAATTAAAGGCACAATATGTAATTTTCGCCGCTAGAGGGTGCGTATTCAAAATAAAGAAACAAAGGCGTAGTTTGATGACGCCGTGACTGAGTGTGGAATCATGGGAGTTGTCGTCTTCATCCCCACATGCAATCCGACGGGACTCGAGCAGAAATCATGTTCATGGGTGAGCTAATGATTTATTAACGTAGTAGAATGAAGCAGGGTGAGGCTGAAAGCCGTCAAAGCGAAACGAGGCCGCTGAACGAGCGTGACACACGGCTCGAAAGCAGCGGAGCTTTTATTATGCCACTGCAGACCCCCTTCCGCTCGTGCGTATGTGGGGGGGAAAAAAGCAGCGCTGTTTTATCATACTAGATGCATTTGAAAGTTGTTATAATGCTACTCTGTGCGGTCGTCACCGGTCAATTAAAATGAACAACATATTAAAGCGTCTTTGGTGTTTCCATGTTTTCTACAAAACAGAACCGGAAATCGAGGGGTTATGACATCATTAGCAGGCGACACAATGACACTATGGAAACGGTCCGTGTCACTAGTTAAAATTGCTTATTTCTCTGGATTTAAACATTATCCCAAATGTTTCAAAGAGTGCAAGTACACAAGTCAGCAAAATATATAACACTGTTCTAGTGGTTTTTAGATACTTTAATAAAAACATTTTACATATTGTGCCTTTAAGACTTTCTTGTACCATTTAAGACTTTATATGGCCTTAGATTTGATACAACTAAATAGAAGACTCTAAGGACCCGTCAACTTTCCAAATTTTTGAGAATTACATTTTTTCACTCACTGAAAGTTTCATCTGTCTGCGTGCCGCTTTCTGCTCTCTTCACTGCACACACGACTGCATGTCTGAACGTTACGCAACAGTTAACTTAAAAGTAGTAGCAACCTGTGGTACTGTAGGACCCAAACTTTACTGAGCTGACCTTGATATGCTTGATATAAATTAGGGCTGCACGATAAATCGCATGTGATATTTAATGCGCATCTTGTCAGAAAGCCGGTTCTGTAATCAGCGGTAAATCTCCATCACGTGCGTGCTTTCACATTGAGCAGCATTAACTACACAGAGCCGTTGTTCACTGACGAGCTGCGAAAAACCACGATCATATTCGCGCGATTTTTTGCGCAGCTCGTCAGTGAACAACGGTTCTGTGTAGTTAATGCTGCTCAATGTGAAAGCACGCACGTGATGGAAATTTACCGCTGATTACAGAACCGGCTTTACTCATAAGATGCGCATTAAATATCGCATGCGATTTATCGTGCAGCCCTAATATAAATTTGATTTTATTCGAAAACAGCGTTTGGCATTTATTTATTTCATAATGTCAAAAGGCTTAACGGTCCGGATTCGGACCTGGAGTCTGCCAGTTGGCGACCCCTGGGTTACAGAGTCAGACTTGTAATCCAAAGGTTAGGTGTTCGAGTCTCGGTACCGCAGGGATTGTAGGTGGGGGGAGTGAATGAACAGAGCTCTCTTCCACCTTGAATACCACAACTGAGGTGAGACCCTTGAGCAAGGCACTTAACTCCCAATTGCTCCTCGGGCACCGGAGCAAAAATGGCTGCCCACTACTCCACGGTGTGTGTGCACTTGGATGGGTTAAATGCAGAGCACAAATTCCAAGTATGGGACACCATACTTGACTAAACATCACTTCACTTTCACAATCTTCAAAATATCTTCTAGGTTTGGAACAACTTAAGAGCGAGTAAATGACAGAATTTTCATTTTTGGGGAAACTATCCCTTTAAGATTTATAAAACAGCATTTATAAAACTGTATACCATCCCCTCCTCCTATGTCTGTGTTGACCTCCACAATCCATTCTGCATAACCATGCAGAGCATCCACTCCTTTTGCAGGCTGGATGAAGGGACAGGAATGCTCGGTGTTGATTGTGCTGTGCTTTAGACCAATCTCCAGTGGTCTGTGATACAAAGTAAGGCTCTCTGCTGACTGTTTGGGCTCCAGGCCGACCACCTGCTCCATTCGCACTTTAAATGGATTTTCAGTGATCCTAGTATGATGCAACAATAGAAAAAATGTGAGGAAAATTCTGCTGCACTTTAGTTGTGCGTTGTTTGCACTGATAAGATATGGAAAACTAAACTTACGGTTTGCTTTTAGTAGGTTTGGGTAAGAAGCCAAATCCCATGATCTCTGCCGACTGCTCCTTCATTGCCTCTGTGACACTAAGTGGATCTCCACAGTGCACCAGTGTCCAGTTGGGACCCCAGCCCACTCTGAAAGATCGTCCTCTGAACAAAGCAGAGTCCATCAGCAGATGGCCTTTTCCTAGAGTTATGGAGCTCTCCAGAGGTACTGGCCCCCCTAGCCTGCGGGCCCCCACAGTTTGAAGAGTAGGTTCTGGGGGAGGGGCCGGCAACAGAAAGGAAGGACCCAACAAAGGCCATGGAGATTCTGATGCTAGTGACTTACTAAGCTTCTGAGGTATTCCTTCAAAAGGAGCCTCTGGCAACTGGGAAAAAAGCCCTCCTCCTGAGATGAACTTGGTTTGTAAAAGGGCTCCAACTGTGATAGAAAAGCCATAATATCAGACATGTTTAAAGAAGTATATTTCCCACAAGTATGTACACTGCGTTATATGCATTAGGCTGGCATACTTGATGGCCGACCAGCTCCAGAAAGCAAAACTTTGGGGGAAGCCACATCCTGTACGAGCTTTGAAGAACCATGCTCTTGAAAGAAATCACATTCATCATCCTCTGCAAAGAGAGAGGCCTTCATAATCTGTATAGAAAACAAATCAAAATTGATTAAAACAACAGAATATGACTGGTTTCCAAACAATGACTCAATTACACACGCGCTACCTGTAAGGTATGAGGGTTGATGCCCATTGAGGAAGCAATCTGACTTGATGCAGACACGGGCTCGTGCTCGGCAGGAGTCTCAGATCTCAGCTTGTTCTCCTCCAGAGTTCTCTCTCTATCCTCCTCACCCAGAACACTGTCTGCCGGGTGCTCTTGAGTAATGTCAGCCATGTCACTGTCCAACTCCGACACACGGCTGCGCAGCTCAAGAACTGCTGTACTCTATGCACATGCATACAAAGAGATCAAGTCAAGTCTTCATTCTTGATCCGAGTGCAGAGTACGGTTAAAAATTATTTTTTTCATCCCTATCAGACCACTTCAGCAATGTTAAAGTTGACAGAAAGCAAACTTTCAAACAGAAATACATTTTTACCTAAATAATTTCACAGGCATCAAGACTCTAGCTGCTGCCTATTCAAAACATCGCTATGAAAGCATTGTGTAGCCATGAAATGTCCTGACAAAAACATTGAACCTTTATTTATCAATAAAATACATGACAAAAATCAAATCAAATTCACACACTGCAACTCATGCATGTTTCACTGCTATACTTCCAACTAAAACAATCTTAAATCTCACAAGCTCATATTTGTAGAATCTCTCAGATCAGACACTTTTAATTACTATATGTAATGTTATTTAAATCACCTGCTAAAAGTAAATCTAAAATACAAATGGTCAAACAAACTCTTTGCTTGTGTTCCACAAATATCATAACATACACATATACTTCATATTTTGGCAAAGATAAAAGAAACCAAGCATAATGCTTGGCTGCATCTTATTCCACTCAAAACACATTCAGAATTACCCTTGTATTTTCATTCAGTGTAAACAAAGCAATGTTTTCATTAAAGTTGTAACAATTTATATTTCATTGAAAATGAAAAGTATAGTCTTTACACTTTAAGCACCTGCTAATCTCAGCTGCAAAGAAATACGGTTAGCTTTAAAAACTATAAATATTAGATAAAAGGCAACTCCCTTTGTTATATGAACTTTCTCTGTAAACTCTTAATATTCAAAATGTGTGCACAGCATTTCAATAACTTCCAATCTCTTGGCATCACAACTGAAAAGCATTTGAACCACTAAACCTCTTTGCTCTCTCCCCGCTGCTAGTGTTGATCTGGACTGTGGGGAGCACAGCAGGTTTGAGTGAATTTGAGTGGCCCCCAGAGACCAATGTGTGTCAGACCCAATGCGTTCCTCAGTCTACCTGAGCCTGTGGTGCCATCTGCTGCTGGGTCAGTGGAAGCTGTGGGATCCCAGGTGGAACACCGGTCTTCAGCTTCTTCAGGTCAAGCTTGGTGGGGGGGGCTTCCTCTTCTTCATCAGATTCCTGGAGTCCGTACTTTGAGAAGTGGGCCACCTGTAGAGGAGATTTTGGTTACATTCTAAAGATTTACACATGACAACAGCTAACTATGTAATACAAGATCAGTCAGAAAAAAAAAAGTGGATTGAATATAGAGCAGTAAATGGAATGTGGAGTAGACGCTCATACCTCAAAGACCCAGGAGCCCGTTTCGGGTCGGTATTCCAAGAAGCGGGCACCCTGTTTACGCGAGGCTGCCTCAAGCCGGCCCTCATAGTTCATCTCAATCAGCCTCTCTGGACTCTTAATCTGAGAGCATGTTGTCTTGTCATTAGGCCACACGCCATCTAGAGTCACCTCAGCACGTCTGCATGTTACAAGAAACAAAATACATAGGAACAACTAGCAGAAACTCAGTTTTAAAGAGCGACCAAAGCGGTTGAGGAAGATGCAAAAGTGATCCATGCACATTACCTGTTTAGTCCCTCTCCAACAGAAGGCTTGTCTTTGTCATCAGGGTACACAATTATTTCCTTACGCCTGAAGTGCACAATCTCATCCAGGTTCATGTTGGTGAGATTCACCTCACCAGAGAAGAAAACTGATCCATAGCCTGCAAAAAACACATTGTTGTCATGCTCCACTCATGTGCTACTTACAATATCATTTGTTCTTACACACAATTGCGCTTCAATACTTTTACCTTTCCTGCCAACAGTGAAGTTCTCCACAATACACTCCCCATTCTCATTCAACATCCTTCCCAGCTCTTCCATTGATGGGATGGTGTAGTAGCCCACACGGGTAAGAACTATACCTGAGAGAGGACATAAATAGCTCAGAATAAGATTTGTAGCCTATCAAGTACAGTGTATGTTTTGAAGAATGTCAACCGAGACAAGCATACCAGCTGGGTGAGGAGGTTTCTGAGCCTCCAGCTCCTCATCTCTCTCCTCCTGAATAGAATCCTCTGCCAGAGAGATGTCCTCGCTGCTGGCCTCCAGGCCATTGCGATGACTGGCAGTTCCCCGCATGTTGAACTCAGAGATTGTGTCCTGTAGCAAGGGGCTCGGCTGGGTGTGTGGAATTGGTTTGGTGATCGGATTGGTGTAGAACTTGGAGACCTCCAGATCATCCTCCTCACTTCGCTCCACAGTTACTTCTCTGGTCTCTCTTTCATCTATACTCAGACTGAAGTGTGACAGGAAAACGTTCAAATATATGGTTGAATCTCTACTAACTTCAGCAGTTAAGAACTAGTGTAAACTTACCTGAGCCCGTTTTGTGGGTACTCTGAAGGGGAGGCCAAGTCATCAGCCTCTCTGTTCACAGAGTTGTTATACAGACTGCTGTTATTCAGATTCTTCAAAACAAGCTTCTTTATGCTCTTCCTAAAACAAAACATGCAGACAGAAACACTTTAGTTAGTGCACTACAACTTGAGTTACATGTGCACTAAGAGTAGCTGGAGTTATGAAGTCAGGTTCTTACCTAGGCATGAAGGCTCCATTGTTAAGAGAGGGTTCATCATCATCAAGTCCATCAAAAAGCTGAGATTTGGAGGAGCCTGATGAGGACAGAGCTTTTGGACGAACACGGGTTGCAGGACGAGGAGTCAGTTTGTACTGAGTAGGGGTAGTCAGGGCTTTCTGGGCAGCTGGATTTGTGGGCTTTAGACGCTAATGATGGAGAAGATACGTTAGCAGTGCATGTACTGTGCTAAATGGTAAGAAACAAGTAGTCTTTTATTGAGACACTCACTAATCTTTTCAAAAAACCAATACATATAAGGACCACGTAAACTGTAAAATCAAACCTCTTCCTTCTTCTTAGGGTCTGACAGTGGATTTCTGAAGAGCGGTGAGTCTCCAAAAGGAGAATATGCCAATGCATTGATCTGCTGTTGGAGGACGGCCTGCTGCGCAGCTGATGCATTGGGGTCAGTCAGAGCTGCGAACAAAACATAGTATACCAGTTATTTATTTTACAGAATTTCAAAGAGATCTGTCTCGTATGAAGTACTCAATTTAACATGATTACAACCAGTTATAGGAATTAAATCATTTATGAAGCATTTGCACTAGGGCTGCACGATAAATCGCATGCAATATTTAATGCGCATCTTGTCAGAAAGCCAGTTCTGTAATCAGCGGTAAATCTCTATCACCTGCGTGCTTTCACATTGAGCAGTATTAACTACACAGAGCCGTTGTTCACTGACGAGCTGCGCAAAAAACTGCGCGAATATGAACATGGTTTTGCGCAGCTCATCAGTGAACAACGGCTCTGTTTAGTTAATGCTGCTCAATGTGAAAGCCCGCACGTGATACTGCGCGAATATGAACATGGTTTTGCGCAGCTCATCAGTGAACAACGGCTCTGTTTAGTTAATGCTGCTCAATGTGAAAGCCCGCAGGTGATGGAGAATTACCGCTGATTACAGAACCGGCTTTACTGATAAGATGCGCGTTAAATATCGCATGCGATTTATCGTGCAGCCCTAATTTGCACTGACCCACAGGCTGTTGAGGAGCACCAAAATTCAGAGTGTTGGCTCCGGTGTTAAAGCCTCCAGTCCCAAAAGTGCCCACTGACCCCAGTGTGGAGCCCAGCTTGTTCTGGTTGTTCCCAAACAATGATGTCTGGCCAGTTCCTACAGCTGAAAATACAGACTAATACTTAGAAGCCATGTTTTCATTCTTACAATAACAAATGACAACAAAAATCAAGCAGCCTAAAACATACCTCCTCCAAAGCCAGTTCCCAGTCCTGTTCCCAGGCCTGTCATAGCAGTTTTGTTCCCAAAGAGACCCCCACCAGTACCAGTTGCTCCGAATCCTAAAAATACACCAACATTGACATTTGAGAAGAAATATATTGTAATTTCTAGGTCAGATCAAATTGCACACTGGAGAAATGAAGCCCATCACATTCACCACCAAAACTGAGAATGAATTTGATTACAGCAAACACTAGTCAGCATTAACATTATTCAACTTTATTGTTAGAGACTTACCAAAGGTTGAGGTGTTCGTGTTAGTCCCTAGAGTGAGTGTAGGCTTATTTGCAAACAGACCAGTGCCTGTTCCAAAGGAGGGTGCGCTAGTGGTGGTGGTGGCGCCAAATCCAGCAGGCTTATTGCCAAAAAGATTCTGTGAAATAAAGAGAACAAGTTAATCATTTAGAAAAACAATGCAAAAAAAATTTAATTTACATTTGAACACGTTGAAAATCTAAAAATGGACTTTTGAAAAATACAGAAAAGGGGGAAAAATGAGATCTAACTGTAGCCTCTCCAGAATTCACCTGTGTACCGACATTCCCAAAGCCAGTGTTAGTTTGGCCGAAAATTCCTGTGCCGAATCCTGTGGCCGTACTTGTGTTAGTGTTTCCAAACAGTCCTCCAGCCTGAGAGGCAGCTGTGTTGCCAAACAGCCCCTTATAAATAAAATATTGGATTAAACACAGAATTAACCTGATGTAAGATTAATAAGATCAGTTAAGAATATTTAGTAAATCAGTGTAGACATTTACTACACCTGCTGGAACTCACCATGCTGTTGCTGTTGCCAAAGGAGAAAGTGTTATTTTGGGTGGTGGTAGCTGAGCCAAATGGCTTGAAGAGACTGGAACCTTGCTGCTGCTGTTGCTGTTGCTGTTGCTGCTGCTGCGGCTGGCCAAACAAACTTCCTGTGGTTGTACCAAAGCCCCCAGTGCCTGCAGTGCAAACACTTAGCACACTTAAGACAAAAAAAAAAAAAATCGAAATAAACAATTAAGGTACATCCACTTACTTGTGCCAAATGAGGTCTTGTTCTGGCCGAAGCTGAAGCCAGTGTTTGGAGTTGAGGCTCCAAAGAGTCCAGTGCCAGTACTGGGAGTAGCTGTGGCTGCCGATCCAAAGAGACCACCTGTGCCAGCTGCCATGGGGTTGGAAGGACCCTTCCTTCCTGCCTGGTAATCCTCAAGCCTTAATTCCTAAGATCAAGGAAAGAAAGATACATTTATTTCATCATGGCTTTAAATTCTCAAAACTCCAGACAACAGATGTGTTACATATTTTGTTCTCTGCAGACAGTTTATCAAAGCACCTGACAAACAGTGCTTGACAATTATTTCAGCAGGCTGCCAAGTACTAAAACTACTATCACAACAAGAGAATTCAACCTACCTCTAAGGATTTGTTCTCGTATTCCTTCATGGCAGTGATACACTGGTGTTTGGTGTTGATGCTGGTTGTCACACCTCCTTTTACCATTGTGTCACTCCCAGTTGGTGGCTGCAGCAAAACACAAAAGATTTTGGTTAAAAACCATGTATGAAAAACAGGTAGCTACATTACCAGTATGAAGAAGAAAAAAAAGTATAATAATTTCTAAACGAACATTGAATTTGATTGTTGTGCCAGGGGGAGCAGCAGTGAAATTTGATGACCCAAACAAAGAGCCTGATGTTCCTCCAAAAGGGTTGGATGTTGTGTTGGTTGTCCCAAATAATCCACCGCTACTGGTGCTCGTACCGAAAGCTGCAAAGCAATTCAAAGTTACTTAGGTCCATTATGTTTAAGTTACTCTTTTAATCCAAGACACTACTTCTACAACAAATCAAACAATTTATAGCTACACTGGAATGCTGCAGGAAACTTACTGCCAAAAGTGGCTGGTTTGGTGGCAGCAAAGGCATTATTCTGCTGTGAAAACAATCCTCCACCTCCAGTGTTGGTGCTTCCAAAAAGGCTGTTTGATGTGCCACTGGTGGCACCAAACCCAAACCCAGTACTGGTGGAGGATGTGACAGGCTGACTGAAGGTGCTTGAGCCAAATAGGCCACCTTGAGGACAGACACAAATATTTAAATACAAATCACACACTGTTGACCAAATACAACATTCTTATGGGACCACTCGTTTCTTGTGTGATAGCACATCAGTTTGCAATGCAATCTATCCTCAAAACCATCTTCAAATCAATAATATTCAGCTAAGTCTTCTCAGTGAGTCACCACTTGACTGAATTTGATTTGTTCATCATTAGCGAATTCACTTTTGAGATGACTGTCAACAGCAATTTTACAGCTTGAGTCACCACAATCATGCTCTATTTTGCAAATGACTAACATGCAGAGTAAACTAATCTTCTCAACCTGCAGTGCTCAGATCAGTGAGAACAACTGGTCTTGCAAAGCCAACCTGCAGGACTGCATTGTAATGTTACACATATAAATGAAAGCACAATCTTAGATGAGGCTCAACTACAAGCAAATAACTTAATAAAAAAAAAAAAGTTTTTTTTTTTTTACTGATAGATTCTATGAGCATTTAAAGATGGCTGTGAGATTCTGCATACACCTTCTGCTACAGAAAACAGCATACCAGGTTTGTTCTGGGTGGTCCCGAACAGTCCTCCTGTGTTGTTTGTTGTCCCAAATGCTGAAGATCCAAAGCCCCCTGTTGCTCCAAATCCAGCATCTGATGACAAAGGTAACACAAAATTCTTATTTTGTCTCTGTACAATATTAATTCTTGTTTCTCTAATTTTTTTACATATAAAATACCTTAGCATATATATTAACTTACTTTGTTGCCCAAATGTTGAAGTAGTCCCAAATCCTCCTGTCCCTCCCCCAAAAGGAGCACCAAAAGATTTGTTGAACATCTTGCACTGCTATAGAGCCTGCATATGTCTGCACAAAAGACAAAAGCTTTAATTTCTAGCACAGCAAATACACTTCAGCTGCTTTACTAACAATCAATCTTTTCAATATCTAAATGGTTATTATTAGGTGTTCCAATATTGTTTTGATCACTACCATGCTGAATTTTTCCTTTAATCTTTAGACTTTGATTTCCTATGGCCTGTGCCAATATTACAATGACTAAAATAGTTTGTTTCCATAAATATCCCTGACTGGTGTTCCTGCTAGGGATAAATGCTGAAAATGATTAGATGAAAAGTAAAAAAACATTTTTAAAAATAAAAATCTGTTGCACACAATCTTCCACATGACTTCTGCCCTAATAGTTCTGATTAATATTGTGGTACACTTCTTTTTGCTAAGACATCTTTGAAGGTTAAAGTTGAAGTCAATTCAAGAATATATTTTATATTGTCAGTAATATTTCAAGATGAACATACACTGGACTGAAGCAATGTAGGTTTACTTTATTATCCACACATCTTCCCGCTCACATTTTTTTTTTTTTTAAAGAAAAACCACGTTAAAATGTCATCATTGTATTATATTGCTTTATATGTTTTAACCATGTAAAATAACAGCAAATGCACAAATTGCATACTTTTGCTCCTAAAAACGGAAGTATTTATTTATATGATATAATACATAAAAACATATGCAAACTTTTTTGGATTTTTAAACAAACCGTCCCATTTAAAAGCATTTGCTTATTTTGACTATTATTTCATGTTTTAGGTTTTGCAGGGTTAATAAAGTTGATTTTATGAACTCTGAATGGTTGCTTATACTTATGTTAAGTAAACTGATTGTTTCTTTTTTATTTTCACTACTTACTTTTTTTTTTTTTTTTTCAATATTAAGCTATTTAAATAACATTTATGTCATTTTTCTATAACTACACAGCCAAAAAGTCTAACTGGACATATTGAGATACTACAGCTGCGTATTCAATAAGAACATTTCTATTTGCATAATTCATTTTCCTAATTGTTCATATATCCATACAGAAATAGATGTGCTTTCACGAGAATTCTAACCGCGCCAGTAAATAGGTTTAAAACCTAAAGGTAAAGCAGGGAGAAATGCGAGAACACTAATATAAATTTCAAAACAGCACAAACATAAACATCATGTGTCAGATACATATGATGTGCAGTAAAGAGACACGTCTCGGTTATTGTTAAATAACTCGTGATGTCTGTGATTGTTCATGCTAGTTTTGACGTCTATTAACAATGTTGGGCGCCAGAAATTTCACGTGCCAGTTGACTTAGGGCCTGTGGAATTGTGTTGTTAGATTTTTTTGTGGTTTTATGACTAACATCTTCCGCTCACCGACACATGTCATTATATATTTTTGTTTGTGCCGGATTAAACCTGAGAGAACCAGTTTGCACGAACAATTGCGAAACAACGCAGCTACGAGGCAAAAAAATAAAAGGTAAGTTAGCCGTCATGTGCTTACATTAAAGTTTCTATTTCAAATACAATTATCTGGAGCTTTAACGAGCTGCTATCAATCGATTTAAAATGTAACAGGTTTCAAAAACCTTTCGATTTATTTAATCTACCATACAGACATACAAATGCCAAACGCAAAGTTTCTACTTTCAAATTCACATTGCTCGCTACAAATGCTAACTTGCTAGCAATCGGGCTTGAAACGCACTTTACCCAACAAACAGATTTAAACAGACTTACCGTTTATTCTGCGGAGATTGGTTAATCAAACGTCCAGCAAAGAATTCCTCACTCGAATGGCTCGATATTTATGGCAAAGGTGAATCCGGAGTTGTCCGTTTTGTTGATCAACTTGCTAACTTCGGTCTCTGCTCAGTGTTGATGGACGGAAACAACGTAGCTACCTAGCCGATAGCAATCCGCGTCATATTTAGACCCCAGACGTCATCACGCGTCACGTGTTTATTTCTTCCAATTCTTCTTTTCATGTAACATACGCACGTGGCGGATGTTTTTATATAAATGTTCGTTCAGGAAAAGATGTTGTGGTTGGTATGTGTAGTCCTGTATCATTACTAATGTTCATAAAGCCAAATGTCCAACCTGGAAACCGATAAGCATGCCCCTTGGACATTTGGAAAGATTAATATGAATTATAGGATTATAGGCCTATATCAAATATAACAAGCCCATAGCAATTTTCATTTTTTTAAAGAAACATTTTAAACATAATTAATGCACATATCGGTCAATTTACAGGTTGTTCAAAAGAAGCAATCTAGTTCCTTTGCAAACGTGTTTTTTTATTTTTTTATTTAAGAATCTTACAGTTGGAGTCGGATAAACACTCATTTAAAACATATGATTTGATATACAGTATAAGACCCTTTTCACAGTGACGTCAGCTAACTTCCGCTTTCCCGCAAAGCAGTGTATCTGTACTTCCGTTATACCTTTACACTCCGGGAAAACTTCTCGGGAAAATGTGGAAGTTGAAGGGTGCTACGCTGCCTTCAAGGCCCTGCCGTCTGACCGCACACATTGCGGACAAAGTGTACGCCGCCTCGGGAGAAGCGATCTCGGCGCTGCACACGATGGCAGTGCTCCAAGTTTTTCAGGCACAGCTCCTGAAATCCCTGTATGAGGGTGGGGCGGATCCCGAGGCATTTAAGGATCTACGTGCGCAGACGGATTTTGCACTTAAAGCCACAAAGAAGACGGCCCAGGCGATTGGAGCATGGGCGACATGGTGGTGCTCGACCGGCATCTGTGGCTGACACTCACTGAGCTTAAGGACGCGGACAGGAGGGCGCTGCTCAATGCTCCTGTATCTCCATCCAGCCTCTTTGGAGATGCAGTGGAGGCTATCGCGGAGCGCTTCTCAGAGGCACAGAAACGCTCCAAGATGATGAGTCACTTCCTGCCACGCCGGGCTGCAGCACAGCCCCCAGCACGTAATAGATCCTCATCTGCTTCCAACTGGCCGTTGAAGCGGCCCCCCTCTGCTTCCGCTTCATCGGCACCGAACCCAGAGCCTTCTGTTCGCGGCAAAACTCCGTGGCAGGGGACACCGAAGGGGCGTCATGACTTCAAGAAAGGCGGCTGTCCCGGGGGAGCTCCTCTGTCAGAGCAGAAGCCTCGTTCCTGACGGGAGGGTACAGAGGAGGAGAGCGCCGGGCGACGGGCCCGCCGCAAAGCATCCGAGATGTTCTCGCGAAGTCCCCTTGGCGGTTGCAGACGACTGCGAGAATGTCTGTGTTGTGTATGTTCAAAATGCAATAAAGTCTGTGACACCCTCACAAAAAGAGCTTTTTTCTCCTCCTCCAGCGATAGCGGTTTCAGTGGTCAGTGGTCACAACGGATGCGTCGACGACAGGCTGGGGAGCTCACTGCGACGGCGTACCGGCATCGGGCTACTGGACAGAGTCGGAGAGAACGTAGCACATAAATCACCTTGAGCTGAGAGCGGTCTTTTTGGCTCTTCAGAGTTTCTTCACGCAAGTCCGTGGGCATCACGTGTTGATTCGCACAGACAACATGTTGGTCGTATCGTACATAAACCACCAGGGCGGAGTACACTCGAGAGCCCTTTACAGACAGGCAGCACGCCTATTGCTGTGCAATAGTAAGCGCAAGTGGTGGCGCTTTCTGCTTTCACTCCAGAGTTGGAGACTTCATTGAATGCCGCCCCAAATCAGGTGTTGTGTCCGGTGCGGGCTTTGTGAGTTTACATCGACCGCACGGCTCAGTTTCGGCAATCGATCACCTTCTGCTCTCCATTCGAGCAGCGCATGTTCCGGGCTGCCTGAACAGTGGCGCGGATATGCTATCGAGGGACAGGATTCCTCACGGAGAATGGAGACTGAACCATGGGACAGTGAGGCTGATCTGGGAACGGTTCGGGAAAGCGGAGATAGACTTGTTCGCGACAGAGGAGAACGCGCATTGCCCTCTGTTCTTCTCTCTGTCACGCTCTCCCCTAGGCGGGGACGCACTCACGATGCCGTGGCCGAATGCCCGTCTGTATGCATTCCCCCCGCTGAAGATTTTGTCACAAGTGCAGACGGCTCAGTATGGCACCCCAACCCTGAATGGTGGAAACTTCAGGTGTGCAGGAACCGGTAAAACCGGGCTCGTTGTCTCGCTGCGTGATGGACAGGATTATGGAGGCGCGAGCCCCTTCTACGAGACTTTGAGAGATGGTGTGAATCGAATGGTCGGTACCCGGAGAACTGCCTCGCGTCTGACATTCTGAATTTTTTGCAACAACGAATGGACGGCGGCAGTATGCCCTCCACTCTTAAGGTTTATGTTGCAGCTATCTCAGCCTTTCACGCTGCTACATCCTGGGATCTGGCTCTGGTGCTGGGGGCGCTAGCCCTCCCGCTCTTCGAGCCACTTCAGACTGTCAGCTTGAGGGAGCTCTCGCTTAAAACCACGCTGCTGCTCGCCCTTGCTTCGGTCAAGCGCATGGGGGATTTGCAAGCGCTCTCTGTGAATGCGGACTGCATGCAGTTTGGACCAGGTGATTGTAACGGCATGCTCAAGCCAAGATTGGGCTATGTGCCTAAATCGCTCTCGACACCGTTCAGAGCGCAAGTGGTGGCACTTTCTGCTTTCACTCCAGAGTTGGAGACTTCA
The DNA here is from genome assembly GCF_001515605.1 of Sinocyclocheilus anshuiensis. Lineage (NCBI taxonomy): Eukaryota > Metazoa > Chordata > Actinopteri > Cypriniformes > Cyprinidae > Sinocyclocheilus > Sinocyclocheilus anshuiensis. The sequence goes on from NW_015539883.1 coordinate 173,809, forward strand.
TTGGATGCCGCCCCAAATCAGGTGTTGTGTCCGGTGCGGGCTTTGCGAGTTTACATCGACCGCACGGCTCAGTTTCGGCAATCTGAGCAGCTGTTTGTATGCTTCGGAGGCAGCGCTAAAGGGCAGCCTGTCTCCAAACAACGGCTATCACATTGGGTGGTTGACGCTATTGCCTTGGCATATTTCAGCCGGGGAATGGAATGTCCTATTGGTGTCAGAGCCCATTCGATGAGGGCGGTTGCCTCCTTGTGGGCATGGACTAAGGGCGTTTCTATCAAAGATATTTGTATGGCGGCTGGATGGTCTTCGCAGAATACCTTCGCCAGATTCTACAATTTGGATGTGTGGTCATTAGCCTCACAGGTCCTGTCGGTGAATACGACCCATGGTTCTACCTGCAACCACTAGCAGTTTGACTGTGCTGGTGGTTTCGACTAGGTTGTGTAGGGGGATCGGGGGCGGGGCCATCATCATATTTAGACTGTGGCGCCCCGGATGCGGCCGATGTGGATTCTGAGTAACCTGATTGGATCCCTAGCGGGAATCTACATCCAATCCCCTCGAGGCATGTTGCAGGGTCGTATTTGATTGGTTGGGGATTATTTTTAGTGTCTTGCAAGAACTGTTCATGTTATCTCCGCCGAGGCTGAGCCTTTTTACTTTGCTGCTTCCACATTGGCCACCGTGTCCACTGCTCAGGTCTGCCGTGCTGTTGGTTCAGTCGGAAGATTCTGAGCTTATGCCGCCAATACGGCGTATTATATAGTGGCAGGGGCCCCGCCCCTATTCGCCGTCTTGGCTGGCATTGGCCAGTGAGAGTTGCAACTTCACTGGCATTGTGCAATAAGATTTCAGGTAGGTTAGGAAGGAAGAGAGTCCCCAAGGCGTTAACGCCATGTCTTGTTCCCGTCTCTCAGGGAACTGAGCTAAGACATTAACCGGAGACGATTTGTATGACAACTTGATTATGTGTCCACACAAAATACATACTTGAAACCTTTTCACTTGTTATTTCGGTTTATGTCATTCCTTGGATAAATTGTGAGTGTGTAAATTAAATTCCCCGTATAGTTCGGCAATAAAAAGACAAACAACGTGATTTTGTTTTTATTTACTATGGGAAAATGACAGACACAAATCATATTTTTTATATTAAATATTTTTACTACATGGCAAGATTCACATCCATAAAGGCAAGTGGTCTGAAAAGAAACTCATTATCCAGTTCAAGAATAAAATGGCTTAATATTGAAACAATACAAAAAGGACAGCCACGTGGTTCTACAGAACTTTGGACTTCTACAATTACTTAAATTCCTCCATTCAATTTCGCTTTAATTACATGTATACCGTGTTTTTACTTTGTGAATTATTATTGATTAATATTATCGATCGTATTTTATTTTCGTTAGGCTATATGCAACGTGATCTTTAAAAACAGCTATGACCTGCATTTTATATTTATTTACACAAATGCTGGCATCTGTTTTTAACTGTAATCGTTTTCAACTCTTCCCTCGACTTCAATTAAGCGGCAAATCTCGCCGATCAGTATTCGGTAAATTCGTTTGAGATGCCAGACGCCTCTCCCTGAATGAGGACGCGAATAGACAGCAACAGTCATCCTCTAAGCGTATTTGTGGCGGTTGTACAAGCGTCTGGGTGAACTCCATGCTGGTAGCGATAGCGCTGTACTATATGGAAGGCAGATAAAACCATAAGTCTTTAAACGGAACGCGTGAAATGTGACCGTGTCAACACCATAGACTGTATAAAAACATGGACGTAGTGTTCGTGACGTAACCCGTAGACTTCCGACAAGCGTTTTGAAGCCTAAAGTAGGCGGAGCCAGCCCGGTCAACACGCACAATTTTATGGAAGGCGAAACGAGCCATAAGTCTATATTACTATGCTTGCGGAAGTAAGAACACCCTGCTTCCCGTCAGTTGCGAAAGGAAGTTGCGTGACGTCATGTGAAAAGGGCCTATTGAGAGTAAGGATGAGTTCTAGGAAATATAAATTGGAATAAAGCTTGGCGTATTTGTGAAATATACTGTTTAAATAATAAAGTAAAAGAGGTTACATTTAAAATTTTACATGGTATATATCCAGCTAAAAGTGTGTTAGAGAGATTTAATTTGGATATTGATTATTCCTGTGATTTTTGTTCAGTGGAAAAGGAGTCTATTGTCCATCTGTTTTGTAACTGTGTTTACACAAGGATTTTCTGGGTGGATATGGAAAATTTCATTAGAAGGAAAACAAATATTATATTCAAGTTAAATAATTTTGATATATGTATGTATTATTCCAGTGAAAGTAATAATAATAATTTTACTTTATTTGTACAGCTTTTTATTATTTTGGGGAAATTTCACATACATAAGAAGAAATGGTCAGGATCCAGGCCAAATTTCATTCATTTTCTTCAAGAGACTAAGGACTACTGCACCAGTTTGGAGAACATTGTTAATAAAAAAGCAAAGACTTGTAATATTTTTCACGAATATAGAGTTTTTGATTAATGAATCAATGGTTTGTACACTCTGGCATGTTTTTGTAAAATATTGTATATTTTGTTCTGGTTAATAAAAAAAAAAAAAGGATGAGTTCTAGGGCTGCGTTCCAGTCCATTTTTTTTATGCCCTTCACTCCCAAACTTCCCTCCGTCTCGTTTACTCGGATGTACGTCATTGATTACGTTGCATGAGGGCCAAAGTGGAACGCACTTCAAAATGGCAGCGGAGATTCCCCCGAGGGGAAGTGCTTAGGGAAGTTCGCAAGTGCATGTCTAAAAGTGAACTGGAACGCAGCCTAGGTTTAATTTCAGATATAGATAAAACAAATATGGCAGAATTACAAAACAAATTAGACAACATATATAAGAAAAAGGCTGAAGGAGCCTTTATAAGGTCTAGGAAAAGATGGTTGGAGGAAGGTGAACAGAATACCTCCTACTTCTTTAGACTAGAAAAAAATCAGGCTACGTTAAATACTATTCATCAGTTAAAAATTAATGATAAAATATCAAAGGACCCTAAAGAGATTTCAGAGTTTTGATCCACCTTTGACCGTAAACTATATGCGTCACAATATGATGCTAAAGCCTCAAATGATTTCTTAAATTCACTGGGAGAGATTAAAAAAATTAATAATTTAGATAAAGCTATGTGTGACCAACCTGTTAGTTTAGAAGAAATAACCAATTCAGTTCATAACTTGAAAAATAATAAGTCTCCCGGAACTGACGGTCTTACCTCAGAATTTTATAAGTTATTTGATGAGCAGCTAACCCCTTTTCTTCTTTTAGTTTTTTCTGAAAGTTTATCTAAGTCCAACCTCCCATCTACCATGACTCAGGGGTTAATTACCCTTATCCCTAAGCCTAAAAAAGATTTGACTATTATTGACAATTGGCGGCCAATTAGTAAACAAATATGGCAGAATTACAAAACAAATTAACATATATAAGAAAAAGGCTGAAGGAACCTTAATAAGGTCTAGGAAAAGATGGCTGGAGGAAGGTGAACAGAATACCTCCTACTTCTTTAGACTAGAAAAAAAATCAAGCTACATTAAATAATATTCATCAGTTAAAAATTAATGATAAAATACCAAAGGACCCTAAAGAGATTTCAGAGTTTTGCTCCACCTTTACCGTAAACTATATGCGTCACAATATAATGCTAAAGCCTCAAATGATTTCTTAAATTCACTGGGAGAGATTAAAAAAATAAATAATTTAGATAAAGCTATGTGTTACCAACCTATTAGTTTAGAAGGAATAACCAATTCAATTCATAACTTAAAAAAATAATAAGTCTCCCGGAAGTGACGGTCTAACCTCAGAATTTTATAAGTTATTTGATGAGTAGCTAGCCCCTTTTCTTCTTTTAGTTTTTTGTGAAAGTTTATCTAAGTCCAACCTCCCATCTACCATGACTCAGGGGTTAATTACCCTTATCCCTAAACCTAAAAAAGATTTGACTGTTATTGATAATTGGTGGCCAATTAGTCTTTTGAATAATGATTATAAATTAATTGCCTCTATATTTGCTAAAAGAATTAAGAATGTATTAGAATATATTATAAATGAAACTCAATCAGGCGTTATGAAAAACAGGCATATTTAGAATAATATAAGGTTGGTTTTATATATATTAGATTATTCATATTTAATTGATGAAAATAGTTTTATTTTATTCTTAGATTTTCGCTGCTTGTAACCCAATTATTATCTGTGCATGTTAAAAAAAGTATTCTTAAGGGAGTCTCAATTGCAAATAGAGAAATTATTATAAGTCAGTTAGCCGATGATACAACCCTTGTTTTGAAAAATAGTGGCCAAATTACAATTGCAGTTAATCTTATCAATACATTTTCTAGTGCCTCTGGTCTCAATATTAGTAAGTGTGAACTAATGGCTGTTAAAGACTGTGATTTAATAGATATTTGTAACATTCCTGTAAAAGATAGTGTTACATACTTAGGAATCATTATTGTTAAAGACCAGCTGAAAAGATGTCCTCTCAATTTTAACCCCATAATTGATAAAACTAAAAGAAAATTCAACTTCTGGCTTCAAAGAGATCTCTCCCTAAAGGGAAGAGTTCTCCTTACGAAGGCTGAAGGTATAGCCCGACTGACATATGCCTCTTTATCTTTGTATCTTGATAACCATACTAGTAAAAATATTGATAAGATGCTATTTGATTTCCTATGGAGAAATCGAACACACTATGTTAAAAAGACTGTGATTATGAATACATATGAGAACGGTGGCCTTAATTTCTTAGATTTCACCACTATGAACCACACCTTTAAGATTAATTGGATTAAGCATCACTTAAAAAACCCCACTTCTGTCTGGAATTTTATCCCTCATTATGTTTTTTCAAATATTGGTGGTCTTAGTTTTGTTTTGATGTGTAATTATAATATAGATACAATTCCAGCTAAGCTGTCTGCCTTCCACAAACAAGTGCTCCTATCTTGGTCATTAATATATAAGCATAATTTTTCTCCGCATCGCTATTTCATCTGGAATAATTGAAACATTCTTTACAAACATAAATCTCTTTTTTTTTAAGAACTGGTTTGACAACGATATTAAATTGGTTAGTCAGTTATATAATAAAGAAGCACTCCTTTCTTATGATGAATTCCTTTCTTATTGTAAAACGCCAGTTACTCAAAAAGAATTTGCAATTGTTATTGGTTCAGTCCCTTCAGGTACTCGCATGCTATTTAAAGGTATTGATATAGTCCATTCTCCCGATTCAGTGTCTTTTGATGGTAGTAAATCTTATTTTGGTAAAATTTGTTTTTCATTAAATCCCAAAAATAATAATAGAGCTATCCGTACTCTTTTCCAAAGAGAAATTGTTACTGCACCTTATGTTTTGTCTCATTGGGTCTCTTTATTGAACGGACAATTTATTTGCTGGAGAAAAGTGTGCTTGTTACCACAGAAATATCATCCTAGAAATAAGATTAAAGTTTCTTATAAGCTTATTCATAGATTTTATCCAGCAAATCATTATTTACAAAAATTAAAAAAAGGAATAAATGTAAATTGTATTTTTTGTAATGAGTATGAGGAAACTGCCTTGCACTTATTTTGGTACTGTACATACTCGGTTACACTATGGTGTAAGGATACTCAGTTACACTATGGTGTAAGGTCCAAAAATGTATTAGCGGAAATATTCAGAGTTTAAGACCTTCTAAGACCTATGGGAAAATGTACTCTTTGGCTTTACTGACTATCCTGACCAAGAGGAACAGTACTTTTACTGAATTAATTGACTTATTCTATTGACCAAATTTCACATTCATAAGTGTAAATTTACCAATAAAAACCCCAATTTTATGGTTCTGTTGACGGAAATTTGTATATATATTGACAGTATCAGAGACTCTGTGAATAAGAAAGCTGAAAGAACTTTGAAAGTTTGTGAACTTTACAATATATTTATTTGATTTTATATATACGTACAAGTGTATGTATATTTTTGTTTTGAAGTTTTATACTTTCCCCCCCCCTGGCGACTGTTTTTGTTTGTTGTAATTTGTCCTTCTATCTTTTTTCTTTTATTATTTTAATGTTGTTTTCTTGATAACATATTGTGTGTTATTGTTCTTTGAATAAAATAAAATAAAAAGTTCTAGGTTTAATGAGTTGTTAGTTTTTTCCAGTAGTTGGCAGAAATGAGCTGATCGCGCGTAGGGGAACAGGAAGAAGGAACCGGAAGAACAACGTCATTGAGCGACTAGTACGTATAACACGAGGCGAAAGCGGTTAAGTTTTTTCTGTTCTGAAGTAGCAAAGCGAGAATGTGTGCTCAGACAAAAAAAAAAAAGATAAAAATACGGATATTTTCTGGTAAGACTGTTTCCACTGATTTACAATAATGTATATATATTTTTTTCTCCTATAACGTGTTGTGATGAAACCTAAACTGAAAATAGCTGGAATTACCGTCGGATGGTTCAGTGGTGATGATCGGTTTTCTGAGCACACTAAATGTAGACGAAGTATTTAAGACGTAAGAATGTATGAGCTGTTCTGTAACAATGTGTATCTTCCTAGGTCTTTTCTGAGGGCTTCACAAATTTATGGTGAGTTCTGCAGAAATGCTGTTACTTATTTTAAACAGGCCGAGTTCATTGTGATGAAACCTAAACTGATCATAGCTGGAATTACCGTCAGATTGATCAGTGGTGATAGACGGTTTTCTGATTTGAAACAAACCCTGTTTAGCTTCTGTGAAATATGGCCTGTAAATTGATTGTGTTAATTTCCCCAACAGATTTCGTCGGAGGAGATTTGGACAGCTTTATCCTTAATCTTCATCTTAAGACTTATTTTTTGTTAACTGCTGCCTGTCCCATGAATTTCATATTTGTATTTTTTATGTATTGCAACTAAATTCCCAATAAAAGTTATTGTTTGTTCAAATATTGTTTTCTTCATTTATTATGTTTCTGTGGTTGTTACTGACATGTTAGCACTTTTGGATGTGCATATTGCACACCAAGGAAAATATTGCTTTTAAATAAGGGTGAGGTGGCTAATAAATTTACCTTTCCCCATCTGCGTTTATTTTTAAAAGCCTCAAACCCAATACCTTAAACTATGGAAGAACTTCTCACACAAAAAGAAGAAAAATCGTTGTGCACTGCAGCAACCAAGATGCTTTGCCACAATTAACATGTAGGATTGTTATTTTGTTTTATTAACTGACAATAAAGTGAAATTTACACACCAAAAAAAAGCTTAATTCTCCCCAATTTTACAAACACTTAGGCTCACTAAAGCATTTAAATTATTTGCCTTAACCAAACCCATATGTACTGTTTAAAAGGGGGAGATACAATGGTCAATCCATTTGCTAGTCGTCATCTTTTTCAATGTAGGGCTTTGCAGCAAAACGAGCAAGTTGGCGGGCCAGATATCTCTCTCTGGCTGAATTTAGAGTCTGGTCACTGCTGCGTTTTGCAAATTTACTAGGATTCTGTTGTGCATCACTTTTGTCCTCCATTTCCACAACCTTTTCTTCTTTATCATTGTCAGTCTTCCTTTCGCTCATTTTTTCCTCATCCTGGCTTTTCCTTTTGTTGTCCATTTTCTGGCTTTCTCTGTCCCTCTGATCTCTCTCTCCCTTGCGGTCCTGTTCTCCATCCTTCGGGCTGTTATCTTGTCTGTCTCGCTCTCGTTCTCCTTTACGATGTCTTTCTCTGTCTTTCGGGCTGTTGTCTCTTCTGTCTCGATCTTGCTCGTCTTTCCCGTCCCTTTCTCTGTCTTTTGGGCTGCTGTTTCTTCTGTCCCCGTTACTATTTCTGTCATCTTTGTCTCTGTCCCTCCTTTCTTGGCCTCTGTCGTCTTCTCTGTCCCTATCTCGCTCCCTCTCTCTTCTGCGGTCCCTGTCCTCCTTTCTGTGACTGTGCTTGTCCTCTCGGTCTCTGGCCCTCTCTCTATCTTTATCCTTTGCTCTATCCCTTTCTCTTTCTTTGTGACTCCTTTCTTTAATCTCTTTCCTGTCACGCTCTTGCTCATCGTCACTATCTGAAAGAGGGGATTTTTGTCTGTAGTGACGTTTTGAGTGGTTGCTGTTTGTGGTGGTCTTAGTGAACGCAGCTTTTTTATCACTCTGGTCCTCATCGCTGTGGGATTCTGCCTCGCTCTCTCTTTGTTTCACTGTGGGTTCCGGGGTTGGTGACTGTTCTGCTGCTGCAGAGCCTGTAGCCTTCTCCTCTCTAAAACAAGTTACAGTTGATTATTAATAATTTTATTAGACCTAAACAGACCTTCAAATAGTTTCTGCATTTTAAAATGTGATGTAACAAACAAAGTGCACTTAGGGATGTAATTTGACTGTGTATCTCTTTTCTCGTATACTATATTTTTCATACTATATTAATTTAAATGTTAATTTATGTGTCATCATATTTTTTATTATTAGAGGAGTTTGTTTCTTCAACAGAAATTGTTTTTTTTTTTATTTAACAAGATTACTTGCTCACCAATTGATCCTCTGCAGTGAATAGGTGCCATAAGAATGAGAGTCCAAAAGGCTGATAAAAACATTTTAAAAGAAGTAATTTATACAACTCCAGTCAATCTATTACTGTCTTGTGAAGTGAAAAGCTGCATGTTTGTAAGAAACAGATTGTTTTAACTTTAAACTGTTGCTCCAGCCAAAATACCAGTCCATAATCCATAATATTAAAGTGCATCAAAATCCACCAACATATTTGTTTGAAACTGTTTTTTTTTTCACTTGTAGGCCTAAAATGTCAGACAATATAATTTTTTTCACTGGAGAAAGCAATATTATGGATCAAGCAGTTGTATTTTAGTCGGAAGCAGAGGTTTGAATTTACACCTAGATGGAATAATTGGACTGGAGTTGTGTGGATTATTGTGATATTTTTTATCAGTTGTTTTAACTCTTATTCTGAAGGCACCCATTCACTGCAGAGGATCCACTGGTGATCCATTGATGTAATGCTAAATTTCTCTTACCTTAGGGTGAGTAAAGTTTATTTTTTGGGTGAACTATTCTGGGGTATGTAAACTTATGAGCAGAACTGTACCAAAAGACCATTTATCTGTAACAATCTGGAGTATTTAATTGTGTTTTTATGCACTTTATACTTGAAGTTCCTACTTGTTTTGCACTCATGCATACTTATCTGCCTCATTTTTTACTTAAGAGCAGTTATTTTAGCTGTCCAAAAAGTGTCTGTTATGCTGCTTGATATTGCAAACCGTTATTTTTCACATTCATTATCATAATCATAAACATACTGGTTTGTAGCACAAATAGCTTTATTGATTACTACACTTTGGTATACTTCTAGTTATTGACTTATAGCGGATAATGAATCTAAAGTCTCACACATTCACAGGAATGTTACTTCCTTGTGTTGCAAAATAAGGTGGTTATCAATTGGTAAAATCACTACAAACATATGCCTCACCTTTGAGCACTACGATCAGGCACTGCCTCCTCTCCGACTGTCTGGTTGAGAAGATGTCTATAAAATCCACTGAGATCCTTCTGCTTCTTGACATCCAGTGCAGCTGAAAATGAAGAAGAAAACTAAGTATGTCCACTTTAATACTCATAACAACAATGCATTATACTACAAGAACTCACCTTCTAACTCTGCTTCCCTCTTCTCTCTCTCCAACTCCTCCTGTCTTTCTTTAAGTTTTTGGCGATACGCTGTGGTGACAAAAGCCTCTTTATCAGCAAACATCTCGCCCTCTGCTTCCCTTTCCTTCTGGATCTTCCTCTCATCACGACGTTCCTGTTCCTTCTTCCTCTCTTCGACTGCACGGAGCAGTTGGTTAATATACTTGGGCTAAAAGAACAGCACATATGTTCATTTTGAAACTGAATTGTTGTCAGTTAGGAATTACAATGTCCTACTACAAAAAAATCTGCAAAACAATATTCTAATATAAAAGCTATAAAGACTTATATTGGGTTAGAGTAAAAATGTTTCTATATTGAATGAATAAAGAATTGTTGTCAATTAGGAATTACAATGTCCTACAAAAAATGACTGCAAAACATAATATTCTAATATAAAAGCTATAAAGACTTGTATTGGGTTAGAGTAAAAATGTTTCTATATTGAATAAATAAAGTATTTTTTTAAATAATATTTAAAATATACCTTTCTGTCTGTGCCACCTAGCAATTTCTTATTGCTTTCCAGTCTCTGTTTCTGAATATCATACACACTGTCATACTCATAGACAGTGCTGTCCTCTTCAAGTGCCTTTTGCATCTCAAGACGGGTCTGAATTGGGAAAAATAAATAAATAAACTGTTTTCAACACCATAAATTACATAATTATGCAACTGTTCTTGGGATGTCTTCCATCCTTACCTGCTTCATCATCTTCTTTTTGACTGCCTCCTTCTGCAAGCTCTCCCCAACCGAGGTCTACAATATAAAAGACTGTGTTTTATTACAGTGCACTTAAAAGGGATACTCCACCCCAAAATGAAAATTTTGTCATTAATCACTTACCCCCATGTCGTTCCAAACCCGTAAAAGCTTCATTCGTCTTCGGAACACAATTTAAGATATTTTGGATGAAAACCGGGAGGCTTGTGAGTTGTGACTGTCCCATTGACTGCCTAGTAAATTACACTGTCAAGGTCCAGAAAAGCAGTGCCGATCCTAGACTTGTGGGGGCCCTACACAAAACTGTGTCGGGGGGTGGTGGGGTATGACTGGTTATGAACGAATGAATGAAACGCATTTGTCCGTGTTTCACTCCGTCTCGAATCGCGCTCGCAGAAAGCGCTTGAGAAACATCGTCTTTCAACCCTTTCAACTCGTTTTTTTTAGTCTCGAGCAAGACTGTACGACATTCACATTACATGATTTGACTGATTTTTATGTAGAAAGGGCGACAGCGAACCGCATTAAAAGAAATTATCATTCATGTTTTCATAACCGCTGGCCAAATTCAAAAACGAAACTAAAATGAAATCATCTTTGAGAGCAAGGGGGCCCCCTGGTGTTTCGGGGGCCCTACGCAGCTTGCGTATTTTGTGTATAGGGAGGATCGACTCTGCAGAAAAGTATGAAAGACATCGTCAGAATAGTCCATCTGCCATCAGTGGTTCAACCGTAACGTTATGAAGCGACGAGAATACATTTTGTACGTGAAGAAAACAAAAATAATGACTTTATTCAACAATTTGTCTCCTCTGTGTCTCTCCACATCACCGTAGCACCATTTTGGAGAATATCCGCTGAACGCAAACTGTGTACGCTATTCTGTGTCAGCCGCGACACAAGGATATGTTTTCTACGTGTATACACTTTGATTTGAACGAAAACAGCGCATCTGTGCAGCGTGGCTGACACAGAAGAGCGTACGCTGCTTGCGTCCAGCGGATATTTACTTGGCAGTCAATGGGACAGTCACAAGCCTCCCGGTTTTCATCCAAAATATCTTAAATTGTGTTCCGAAGACGAACAAAGCTTTTACGGGTTTGGAACGACATGGGGGTAAGTGATTAATGACAAAATTTTCATTTTGGGGTGGAGTATCCCTTTAAAGAAAGCAATATGTAGATTCATAGGAGCTGTCACCTCATCATCAGAATCATCTCCAAACACAGAGGGGCGGGAGAGAGGTGCAGATTTTGATGCATTCTTCCGGGGCAAAATGAGCCCATACCTGAAATGCACAAAGCATGAATACAGCTTAGTATCTACTATGTGGGATGGTTAATTAAGACTTAGTTTAACACTTTCATCTTCTTTTTTTTTAACAACCACTGTCTCTGCTGAAGAAAAAAAAAACAGTTAAAAGCAGCCAGTGCTGGTTGGCTGGTCTTAGCTCGACTCCCAGTCTGGTCATAGCTGCTTTTAGAGGGGTTTTGACTAACGTTAGCTGGCCAACCAGCTAGAAGCAGCTGAACGCCAGTTTGACCTAAACGTTGAGACACCAGATTAAACCAGCTACGTCCATTTGAAAGGCCATTAGCGGTTTTAGTAAAATGCAACATGTAAATACAGTTTCTTTACGATTTATAATGTGGGTAATCTGATCGTATGCTCATGTGTTTTGGGGATAGCAGTATTAGCTCATTGGCTCGCACCATTTTGATTAGCTCATTCTTATCAAGATACTCTTTAACAACATGCTTACACAAATATTGTACAATGTCCGTCGTTATACACAATAAATTATTTAACTATGTCTTGTGTAATTGGACAAATTAACTGTAAGTTAGCATGGGGCACTTACTGTTTACCAGAGCTCGCCATCTTTCTTCGATAAATAACTGGCGTATAGCAGATTCGATAACTTAAAATCGATTCAGCGTAAAAACAACAAAACAGAAACGGAAGGTAATTAATCACAAGTATTTTACAAAACAACGATAAAAATAAATTACTCTTTGCATGATTATAAATGAGCCGTAATGATTCCGTTTACATTGTTATGAAAGTGTCGTATGTGAATTGAATGATGTTGCTTTTACAAATTTGACTTTTGGGAGTGTCCGTAAAACGTTTCACCAATAGAACATGTATGTTTACAATTATAAACATGCATGACTATTGGCTCGGCATGCATGTTTATAATTGTGCATGAATTAAGTTTAATTATTTTTAATAGCTGAATCTCAAAGTAAATATAGGGTTTTTAACTGCAGCACCACCCATTTTCCCCCTACAATTTCACCGTTTGATAAAGCTTTCAATGAAAGAAATGTTTAAATTATTTTAATGGGATTTGGAGAAAAAATTAATTCAAGAAAATGTAAATATAAACAGTTAATATTTATTAAAATGAATAATGATTAAAATACAGTTCATATGACAATACATTTAAGCTATTTCCATATACAAGACAAATATTCGTATGCTAAACATGAAACGCTATTGCTGAAACTGAACTCTTCAACAAGATACAGAACAGGCTTGCCACTAGGTGGTGACAATCTCTTTAGTATTCATAGCTTTCAGTCACGTGACCGGCTCGAAGACTTGGAGGGCAAAACATCCATAGAACTGCAGCAGAAGCCGGTCAATTTTCCATCTGTTTATTTTACAGCCGCAAATATTTAGATCACCTCTCAAAATAATAAAACAAAGGTATGTGAACAAAATGCAAGTTTTGGCCATTTGCAATCCATATGAAGCACCCGCGGCAATATTTCAATCATTAAACAGTGCGCTTGCGCGTGCCTTACAATGACTTACACTTGTAATTTAGCTGTTATGTACCTTTGTATGCACTACTTGCTTTATGCAAGCACTATATAGGATAAATCACTAAACAGGATTTACCCTATTATACTTTATCGAAACGAATTGATAGGTGAAACAACAAACAGCCACCCATACACATGACACTGAAGCTTCAAAACGCGTATCTGGTAAGCAGCGCAATTTCTGACGAAGCTCTGTGCCGGAGCGTGTCTGTTTTCAGAGAATCACGTGATCAGCAGAAAATGAAGCCTCACTTTCTGTCCAATCACGTGCGCGTGTCGGAATGTTCGAAACTCCTTACTTTACGAGTAAGTTTTCATTCAGACTTATTCAATAAAATTTTTAAATATCCAGTCATACAAGTAATATGAAGAATACAAATTATTTCATTAATCTTTTCCCGAAACAGTCAGAGGAAAGCCTCAGTGCTTCATGAATCATGAGGCTTCATTTGCCCATCACTAGAGCAAAGCTTCGTTTTGCCCTCCAGGTAGACGTTCCTATAATTGTGTCACGTGAAAACTATCAATTGCACTAAATCAACAAACACCACACCCCAGCCAAGTTAGTGTCATGCTTTTGTAAAAAAAAAAGAAAGCACACATTTTATTCATTTAGCAACAGTCTTACAGAACAAACAGTGTTAGGAATATTTGAATCCTACAGATGTTGTTCATGTTGTTTTCTAATATGTGGGACCATCTATATAGGCCTACTGTATGTCATACATATATTACAAAGGTTGATTTGATTAAAGGTTGCTCTACTTTTTTTAATGGTTTGTAGCTTGTAATTGAATACAACATTTGTTATTTCTATTATGTGTATAAGCATATTTTGACTAGCCTACATATCCATGATATGATTTTTGCCCATTTTAAAACAAGTTCACATTTTTGCTGGTTTTCTGTAAATGTACAGTTTTTTTTCTGTAACGTGTGTTGTGCTGATTTGAGTATTTTAAATGATTTTAAAGTAGTTAAATACGTCAGACGGCATTCCTTCTATTGTATCCCACCATTTACCCAAACTCTGTTATACCTGCCGTAATCCTAATCTCATTTTCTCTACTCTCACTGTTAATGTCATTCAGTGAAACTTAGGTAAACAGTGGAATCATGGATGTGGTTGAATGCTTAGAGGCAAATAAAGCAAAATAAGGTAAGAGAAAGTTTCCACTAACATACTGGGTGAAGTTGTGTGTCAAACGGTTAGAGCCATGAAGTGTACCTATTCATCTTTGAAAGTATCACATGGGCCACAAAGAACTAAGTTGCATTTTCTTTGGCATGTGTGAAACAGCAGTGTGGGAGTGGAGGTTACGAGCAAAAGAAAAGTCACAGCTTGTCTGTAAACCCATTTCCTGTCTGCAGAAACAGAGATACTGTTATGTATGTTTGTATAGCCTATATGTATGTATGTATGCATGTATGTATCTATCCAGGGCACTCAAGTTATATCAAAAGTTTGGAGTGAGATTAGGGGAGGAGCCACTCAAATATTTGCAGCAGTGGCCCTTCTCTCAATTTTTTGCTAGTTCAATGTTACCTGTTGTTTATAATTGACCAGCACAAATTTACTCACCTTCATGTCGTTTTAAACCTGTATGAATGTATTTCTTCTATGGAACACACAAGATGTTTTGAAGAAAGTTGGTTATCAAACATTTTTGGTTCTCATTGACTTCCGTTGTATTTGTCCATACAAAGGAAGTTAATGTGAACCGAAACGGTTTGGTTACTAAAATTATTTTTTATTTTTATTTATTTATTTATTTGCACTTTATGTGTGTGTGTGTGTGTGTGTGTGTGTATTTTAAATAGCCTAAATTATTAATATAACCCCACTCTTTTTTTTATTTTTTATGGCGTTTAACTATAACTAATTTCACACGCTTCTTTAGTACATACAGTTAACCATGGCTTGAGGCCACTGAATCTTGACAGCTGGCGGTTCCGGCGCATGCGCAGAGCAGTCACAGAGAGGAAGCGCGACAGTGCAGTATCAATGGAAGAGCTGCGGCTGATATCCCCTGACACAATTATGTCTGTCTCGCCACCGCCAGTTTCTCTCAGGTATCCGTTTACCGGAGCCTGAATGGCGTTGGTAACTGTGCAGCGGTCGCCTACTCCAAGCGCAACATCCAGTCCGTGCGTTTCGGTAAGTGACTCACATCTTTTTTTCTTTATTTATTTATTTAACGATTCCCTTGTCAGGCACCCCCACCATATATTTTCCATGTAATAAAATGTTTAAAAAAAAAAACAACAACAAAAATTTTACCATCTCTCTCTCTTTTTTTTTACTTTGTTTCCTCACTACTAAAAGCAAGGTCTGTTAATATGATAAAATTATTGTAATTAATTATAATTTCCCACCAGCCTTTAGGCGGCATGATGAATATTATAAAATTCAATAATAAAAATAGTGTCTAGCACAACATATTTAATAAATATTTAAGACACTAACTTTGACACCCATCTAAATTTACATTTACATTTAGAATCTCTCAGATATTACTGCTTGCAATCCAGTTTGAAATCACTTTTCACCTAGAGAAATGTTAGCATTTGTAGGTCATTTTGTATGTATGGGTAAAGGGCAAGACCTATTAAAATGCAATTCATTTTTACCACTACAGAGTTGTATGATATGTCAAGTGTTTTCTATTCAGTTGCTGAAACTGCAGCCATGATGGTGCTGGTAAAATCTGGGTCTGTATTACAGAGGTTGAAGGTTCGCTTTCAGGTTCTAGGAACCAATATCTACTTTTGACTGTTATCTTCTTGAGCAATACACTTAAAAAAAAAAATTCCAACCTGTTTGCTAAACATGTTCTGTTAAAGTGCATATTGCAGGTTAGAGACCCAGTGAGTCAATGTATAGAAAAATATTGTAAGAACTAGATTTTGTTTAAAATATACTTATAAATACGCTACTTGAGGCTTCTGGAGTCATTTTTGTGAGGGAGGGAGTGCGGTCAATTTAAACAATAGGAAAACAATGGATCGCAATGACAGTTTGGACGCTGAGGAAATTGTAAATGTTTATTCATACTCATATAACGGACCACAGCCATACAATTATGTGCCTGCTATGCGGCCAAGAGAGCAGGGACAGGCCAGGATTATTAATTAAAGTTTACTACGACTATGAAGACTACGAATAACTTTGCCAAGAGGTCTTTATATATATGGGCTGGGTTTTTCACATGACACAAACGATTATAACAAAGAGTCAATTCTGCTGTTTTCCACATGCACCGCGATCTCTGCCAGTTCATTATAATGTAGTATAATAAACATATCCTATCACACAGTATTCAAATCCAGAACAAATGAGCTTTTATTAATATTGATTTAATGTTATGCACAGTAATTGTTATGCCTAAATTTAGGCAGAACCTTAATTTTTTGAGGTGCATGACACCACTCTTTTTTTTATTTTTATTAGGGATGTGCGCGACGACTAATTTGACTGTCGTTTAAACGAAAGTTTTGTATCCGACTAGTCGACTAGTCTAAAAGCAAGAAACCCCCAAAAGATGGTAAGAAAAAAAAACCTCTGTGCGTGCGAGTAGCATATATAATAGCCTATATTTGAAATACTTAATCTATGAATCACACTGTCAAATCCCTCAATGAATTCCGCTTGCCGCACACTTGCCTCGCGTTATCATCATTTCATTTTAGGCGGTCGTTAAAAAGAAAAAAGAAAAAAAAGAGTATACACTCACCGTCGGCCAAAGCATAGCTTATTTATTCAAATCAGCTGGGGAAATGCAGAACAATGGAAAATCAATCAATAGCCTGACAGAATTCTTCATCTTCATATATAACGTTAGCCAACATATTAAAACAAGTCAAAAACAATAGGAAGGTTTATCAAGAGATAGCAATAAAACGTACTTTGTGTAGGCTATATTGCCTAAAAACAAAATGCAACAATGCCCATTTTACTTACTCAGACCATGTCTGGCGCCTCCATGTCCTGCAAAGCGCGCTTTAGCTTGTACTCTCCGCACAAACTATTGGATATAGCGCACATTTATCTAGGTTTAACATTTAAGCATTGTTATATGCTTGAACTGTTTTATATCTATAGATTTTATTTTAGGCAAGTCGTGATGATTTGAGAAGGCTAAATTGATCAAACATAGGCTACGATCAGCTCACTGTCTGCCGCTGGCTGCTTGGTCGTTACTTTAAAAAAAACAAAAACTTATATTTAATGAACAAAAAATGCTCCAAACGTTTTTCTAAATTAACTTAAAAAAAACGAAACGACATATAATCACTTTGCCATTACATACAAAACTGAACTATTTTAATATAGCTGAAACAGTAGTTAGTATAAGCTGTTTTGGAAGAAGGGGGAAAAAAAAGACGGGCTCGGGCCGGTAATTCTGATAAGCTGTCGGACACGGCCGGGCTAGGGCCTGAGCGTCTCGGGCCGCGGGTTGAGAACCACTGCTCTAAGCTAACGCCTACGTGCCTGTATTGAATATGATTACGCATCGCTCCAGTAGAGTTATTGTAAGACAATTTGACATTACACAGTTTACACAAAACTTTTCCGTTTCCTTCTAATTCAAAATAATCCCACACCTTCTCATCTTTCGCATGGTCATTTTTGAACTCGCCGCAACTGACACGAAGAAAACGCATGTGAGGTCTGAGGTAAAAATGTAGTTTCCGCCCAGATAAACTTTTAAAAAGAATGTATTATTTTTCAAACGTTTTATTTTAACTTGTTAATTAAAATGTTTTAAATGCAATGTTAAAATTACGGTAATTTGAATGATAAAATCATGTTTTTTTTTAATTTTTCTGTCGTGTAATCGACTATTGTTTTCAGTGTCGACTAGTAGGAGCTGTACCGTTTAGTCGACTAGTCGACTAGACCCGCACATCCCTAATTTTTATTATTGTGAAGTGAGGTAAATGACTGTGTATTACATTAAATAACATTAAATCATTAAATATACATATAATAAATGAATTTTTTTACTGTAAATAGGCTACAATGACTTTTTAAAGGAAAAATAGGAACCAAAGCGCAGTTCTCTGTTCTATAGATTCAGTTTTCTATGTATTCTGTAGCTTATTGTGAATAAAAAAACATTTTTGTGGAGTTTGTATGTTCTCTCTGTGTTGACTGTTTTGATATTATTATTATTATTATTATTATTATTATTATTGTGACGTGAAAGGAATGAATAGCCTCTCTTTGCGCGGACACAAAGACCACATAGCAAAGTTATTCGTATTCGAGTTCGTGGTCACCAGGATCAATGGCACGGATAAACTTAATAATAAAATTAATAATCCTGGCCTGTCCCTGCTCTCTTGGCCGCATAGCAGGCTCGTAATTGTATGGCTGTGGTCCGTTATACGAGTATAAATAAACATTTATGATTTCCTCAGCGTCCAAACTGTCATTGCAATCCATTGTTTTCCTATTGTTTAAATTGACCGCACTCCCTCCCGTTACATCACTTCCGGTTTTGGCGATTTTCAGATGCGGAAGTAAAATTTTCTCACAAAAAAGACTCCAGAAGCCTCAAGTAGCGTATTTTTAAGTATATTTTAAACTAAATCTAGTTCCTACATTTTTTTCTATACATTGACTCACTGGGTCTCTAACCTGCAATATGCAC
Source organism: Sinocyclocheilus anshuiensis (assembly GCF_001515605.1). Lineage (NCBI taxonomy): Eukaryota > Metazoa > Chordata > Actinopteri > Cypriniformes > Cyprinidae > Sinocyclocheilus > Sinocyclocheilus anshuiensis. The sequence goes on from NW_015539883.1 coordinate 192,728, forward strand.
TTTAAGTAACCAGTGGACAAATATTATCTCATAATAGGCTGTTTTGTTGTCTTTCTAAGGTCTTGTATCATTTGATGTCAGTGAGAAATCTTGTGTGCGAGTGTTTTGTGAGTCTCCTGAAGTTTGATTTCTATGGGGCACCAAGTTATTACTATACATGCTAGGAGTCTGGTCTTGGTTTGCTGTACTGTGCTTTGACTATACTCTTATGTGAATTGTGCTTATGACTAAGGTTCATTATAATGTAGTATAGCTTTGACTAAGGATAGTCAAATATTTTGGAGATCTGGATTGGCAGTCATTTGCTGCTCAAAACCAAATGATTCAAATGAACCAAATGCAAAACACTGAGCTTTAATTTGTGTTTATGTAAAATCATTCCCATCTAGGGTCATGTCTGTCATGAGTTGCTTGAAATAATTTGTTCTGTGATAGTCCGTCTTTTTGCATTCAATGTATTTCCGATTGTGGCAAATCTCAGGCTTATAGATGTAATGCATTTCAAATTAGGCCTAATACTGATGCGACTCTTATTTTTGCAATAGAATTATTATTCCCATACAAATAGGCTGGTGGAAATTTCTTCAGTATTTACAGAGGTTGTTGTGTCGTGAAAAAGAATCCTCCAAATATCCTGTCAGCCTTTATCACACTATTTCTTAATATGATATTGTGCCTCTCTTTGTCTGTATATGTTCTGCTGTCTGGAATAAAGATGCTATGCTACTCTGAACTATTCCTTTAAAATGTATTGATCACTGGCAAGAAAGCTGCTTGAATTCTTGTACAGATCAATAGTAGGAGGACAGAACAGGACATTACCCAAACAACATGTAGGAACCAGTTAATGCACTTGCTCAGGTTATGGGTTATTTTTCAGTTTATGATGCAAGATGGCTGCTTCAGTATTTTGCCTACAAAATAATTGGTGTGCAAAAACACGAAATTTTATCATACTGCAGAAATGTATTACTATTATTTATTACTATTATTATTATTATTATTATTTATTATAAGCACAAACGTATTACTATTATTAAAGTTATTGCTAAGTAGGGGTTATCAACAGAGTATGACAACAATATTGCAGGGCATCTGTCAATCAGTGTTTGAGCTCAATTACATTTTTGTGAAATGAAAAATATTTTTTAAGCAAAAATACAACATTAAGTTAACTTCAACTTCAACTAAAGCTAACCTTGTGAAGTTAAAATACAACACTCAAGTTTAGTGGATGCTCTGTCTCTGCATGAACTAATTTTTTAAAGACCCCAGTATTAAAGATTGATTTTATGCACATTTTTACATTGCATTTTCTTCGTTACAACCAAAGGTAGAATGCTACAGATCAATACTAATAATAAATCTGTTTCCTTTTATTTATTTATTTTAAAGGAGTCTGGCAGTGGGGACGATGACCGCCGATCCCAGCCCAGAAGGTAAGAAAACCTCATTCTGAAACCTTTCTCAATGGAGCCTTGATGTCATAAAAACCAGTAGTTATAAAGTCATAGACCAAGTCAAAGAAAGTTGCCACAATAATTGTGCTGGGTTGTCTATCACAGAATTTCTTCTGTATCACTGGGCCTCAGATGAGATAATGTTACCAAAAACTGTTCTGGTGTTGCATGGCAGTTCTGGAGTATAAAACAATCAGTTGTACATAATCAAAACATGCATAATGCTTGATGTATACTTTATATTAATCCGGTAGTTTCAATATATTAATAAGTTTTAACTGCAATGGCGATGGATGGATGGATCGATAGATAGATAGAGTCCTGCATTATTACATAATGGCAATACATTACTTTAATGGATTGACAGAGAGTAAAGAATCTCTCACTTTCATGATGTCATTAAAAAGTTGAAAAAATTATGTAACAAAATCTTTCCCTTAGACAGTTACAATGTTACAAGATCATTTTCTCTAAAGATATTATAGCTCTATGGTGTCTCAGATTTTTACAGCTCAGTAGCTGTGTAAGAAATCAATAGCATGCTGTCCTAAACTGAGACGTCACTTGCTCTTATCTCACGTGCACATAATATTGTTTCTGTGTTGCAAAGTGGTGACATTTTAATCCGACATCCTTAAAATGTAAAAGACTAAGAGTATACTTCCATTTTTTGGCAGAGTATCGAATGTGATGGGAAGTTCTCATATGTCAGTGTCATTGAATATGCCATCAGACCTCTTTAATAACACAGACATGCTGTGTATATATATATATATATATATATATATATATATATATATATATAAATATATTAAAACTTGTATATAAATAAATATAATAAAAACGTAATTTTTGATTAGTAATATGCTTTGCTAAGAACTTAATTTGGACAACTTTAAAGGCGATTTTCTCAATATTTAGATTTTTTGCACCCTCAGATTCCAGATTTTCAAATAGTTGTATTCTCTGCCAAATATTGTCCTATCCTAACAAACCATACATCAATGGAAAGCTTATTTATTCAGCTTTCAGATGATGTATAAATCTCAATTTCGAAAAATTGACCCTTATGACTGGTTTTGTGATCCAGGGTCACACACACAATATGTATATATATATGTATATATATGTAATTTATCTCCAACTCAAACAGTTTTACTGTGCCTGCATATTTACTTCATTGTAAAAATGGTAATCATTCTAATATAGCATCAGAATAAATTGTAGGTAATAGATGGGTTCGACTGAAGCTTATACAAAACTATAAGCTAATTGTTTTACTTTTTATTATAGATTTACTTTAAGAGAATTACTTGTCTTACTTACTTGTCTCTAAGCAGGAAACATTAGACTGGCCTGAAGAAAAATAACGCTCGTTTAAGCAAGTCTGATAAGCTGTGTTAAAAAGGTTTCAGAAAAGGGTGTTTTTTCCCTTAAGATTAATAAATTGCAGATTGCAGAATTGAGTATTTAATTGGAAATGTCAATCAACACATATACTCTGTAAGAAAAAATAGATTATATTCTAGGTCATTTTAGCTTGTGCCTGTCTGCTTTTAGAGGATTTAAAAAAAAAAATTAATACTTTTATTTAGCAAGGATGCATTAAATTGGTCAAAGGAGACAGTAAAGACATTTGTAATGTTACAAAAAAAATCACATTTCAATTTATTTTTCAATAAATTTCAAATAAATGCTGTTCTAAAATAATAAATGATCTGTTTTCAAATTTTGATGATAATAATAAGAAATGTTTGAGCACCAAATCAGCATATTGGAATGATGTCTGAATGATCATACGACACTGAAGATGGCTGAAAATTCAGCTTGCCATCACAGGAATAAATTACATTTTAAAACAGAAAACATTTTTTTTATTATTGTAAATTGTAATATTCTCTTTTTTTTGGTCAAATAAATGCGGTCTTTGTTAGCATAAGAGCATTCTTTTAAAAAACATTGAACAATACAAACAAAAATAATTTAAACAGTAGTGTACAAAGTCATTCTTATTTATTTTATTTTTTTAGATTTCACTCCCTTGTGGATTGCAGAAATTAATTTTTTTATAGGGCTGCACGATAAATCGCATGCGATATTTAACGCGCATCTTGTCAGAAAGCCGGTTCTGTAATCAGTGGTAAATCTCCATCACGTGCTTGCTTTCACATTGAGCAGCATTAACTACACAGAGCCGTTGTTCACTGACGAGCTGCTCAAAAATCGCGCAAATATGAATGTGGTTTTGCGCACATTTGCATCATGGTGGTAGTGTGATGGTCTGGGGCTGTTTTGCTGCTTCAGGACCTGGAAGACTTGCTGTGATAAATGGAACCATGAATTCTGCTGTTTACCAAAAAATCCTGAGAAAAACGTGGCAAAGTCGTCAGCTATTAGAGTTGATGCAAAAGGGGGAGGAGGACGACAAAGGAGAGATGAAAATGTTTTAAAGCGCATGTGAGAGTTAGACGAATTGTTAAATTTGTTATGGTAGTATGTCCTTTTAGCAGTGGAGACATTAGCAGAGAAGGAAGAGAGGAGTGACTGATACACATTAAGGTCAGTATTATTTTTTTATTTGCGCCACACCCTTTCAGCAGCCCTGAGCTTAGAACAATGTTTGTGGAGAACATCAGATAACCAAGGGGCAAAGGGGTGGTATGGGCTGGTCTGGAAGACAAGGGGCAGACAGTGTCTAAACAAGATGTAAGAGTGGAGCAGAAAGTATCAGTAGCACT
>NW_015539883.1:197456-197785 GCF_001515605.1 Sinocyclocheilus anshuiensis
GGGGAAGGAAGCAAAGATGAAACCATAGCAGATAGCCGGGAGGGTGAGAGAGAGCGTAGGTTACGTCTAAAAGTGACATGTGTTGGGGTATGTGTTGTGTCAGGAACCATGTTGAGGTTAAAAGTGATCCGAGGTGTGCAGTGGAGTAACCAGTACATGATCAGTGGAGCAGTGTCGTGTGTAAATAAGGTCCAGTTGGTTGCCTGATTTGTGAGTAGCAGTAGTTGACGCTCGGTTGAGATCAAAAGAGGCAAGCCGAGTGTGGAAGTCTGCAGCCTGAGGTTTATCTAGGTGGATGTTGAAGTCTCCAAGCATAACTAGGGGAGTAC
>NW_015539883.1:197993-199678 GCF_001515605.1 Sinocyclocheilus anshuiensis
CTTTGTTTACAGCAGACTGGCAATTCCAGAGACCAATAGAAAAAGAAAGTAGTGTATTAGCAGACATAGGCAAAGTGTGCAGGTTGTTAGGATTGCGCTGCCTATAGTGTGTGAAACGTGGTTTGCGAGTGGTAGTGATAGGAGGGATCTGGAAACACAGTAAGAATTGGTTATAAAAACTGAAACAGAAGTGAAACAAGTAGTAGGAAAAAGGATGAATCAGAAGCGATACTTATATCCCTTGCCGGTGTCCCTGCACGGTAGAGTCGATGGTCTTTACACTTTTCGGTCTTCACACGAGGAGGGCTTAACAGGAAGGCTGCCGCGGTATACTAACCTTTTTTATACCCATCGGACAAAACGGAAATTGAATTCAGCTGAACACACTTTACTGTTTATCACAACAAAGGTCTAAGCAAGCGCACAACACTGACAAGGTATGCGATAGAGTACGAGACCAAACGCAACTTCAGCATGTCTTAACACAGTAAACAAACAAGCGTTTCCTAGCAACGACAACTGTGCTAAACACTAATGAGACAAGAAATAAATACACTTACATATATATATATATATCATGAATACATATAACATTATATGTTATATACATATATATATATATATATATATATGAATTTGATTAAAAAAAATTAAAGATTTTGTGTAATTATTTAAAAATGTAAAAATTCAATACATTTTAATATAATATAATTGAAAATAATGCAACATTTACTTTTGGCCCATGGCCTTGAATCAAGTTACATTTTTGGCCCCTCGTAAGAAATATTTTGGCCAATGTCTTGCAACATACATTAAATTGTGAAGAATTTTCTTTAAACATGAGAACACATACTGTGTGAACACCCTAAGTATGTCTGATATGAACCTAAAACCAGCAAATTATTAAGGACTACCTCAAGACCACTTGGTTGACAATTCATTCAGACAACTGACAGACTAGTACAGCTGATTTTTTTAAAAAACAATTAGATTTTACCACCCCTACACCAAATTAACTAACCGTTAGGTGTTTTGACAAACAATATCCCAGTTGCTCTTCATGGCCACTCTTTCCTGGATAACTATTATGACTGTCAGGAAGGCTCTCTGAGATCATATCAGATTCGTCCTCATTTTCCATTCACCCACGTGAGCCATGACCTAATGAATCCAGTTCACAAAACCCCTTGTAAATTATGTCTGAGACCTTGATCTGCTTGGTCCTATTGATTATACTCTGCAGATAAGAGAGATCCTGCCAGTCAATATAAAAGCGTATGTACTTAGATTTGCATTTTGTCACTGTGAGTTTGTATTAGGGTCCGAAATGAACTAAAAAGGGTTAGTTCATCCAAAAATGAAAATTCGGCTGTGTTTTACTCACCTCCGATGCATCCTAGGTGTATATGACTTTCTTCTTTCAGACGAATCCAGTCGGAGTTATATTAAAAATGGTCTTTGATCTTTCAAGCTCTATCGTTGCACTCAGCAGGTGTTGCAGTGCTTCGGTTCAAAAGACCAGAAATAAAAAGCACCCGTCCATAAAAAAAAGTGTCTCACACGGCTCCGGGGGGTGAACAAAGGCCTTCTGTAGCGAAGCGATGCGTTTTTGTAAGAAAAATATCCATATTCAAAACGTAATAATCACTTGAATCTAGCTTGCGCTCACTGTTGTAAACAGAAGC
>NW_015539883.1:200361-205414 GCF_001515605.1 Sinocyclocheilus anshuiensis
AAAAATCCATCGATTCGCTACAGGAGGCCTTTGTTCACCCCCCGGATTTTTAATATATTTCCGACTGGATTCGTCTAAAAGAAGAAAGTCATATACACCTAGGATGCGTGCTGCACCTGACTAATTGTCTTGGTGAGTAAAAAACAGCCTAATTTTCATTTTCGGGTGAACTAACCCTTTAAATGAACTTACATTAACAAAGGTGACATACGTGTATCTACATGACAAATGATATTGCTCGTGATATTGTAATTAGTTGGCAATGTCACTTCATAAATCTCTTACTTGTATCCGATCTGTACTTTGTTGTTTATTAGAGGATTCACAGAAGTGCAGAATTCAGTCAGTTGTTTACAGCGGTGACTCATCCAAACATCTTGGAGAGAGGTTAGTTAGTTAAAACGCTCAACCCTGCAAAACACGTAAAAACAAATCTGATGCAGCGTGAGTAGATCTAAATGCAATGGTGCAATCAACATTTCTAATTCTTTCTCACATTTTATTTTAATCTCGACAGCCGTAATTAGGGATATGCCGGTATCAAATTCTCATGTTGCGATTAATTGCTCATGCTTTTATCACGGTATGCGGTATTATCACGATATTGAAATTTAGTTTTAAAAAAGTGCTGTCATAATACAGTATAACAGGTTTAATAACTTTTTTCTTATAACAAAAATAACTGAACATTTAAATGCAATAAAGCAATACAGAAAAATTTATAAAGTTAAAAGTTTTACACAGATTAAAGTACAAAAGAACTATAAAGACCAATAGGTATCACTTTACAATAAGACCTCATTAGTTAACCTTAGTTAATGCATTACCATTCACAATGAGCAATAGCTACATTTGCTACAGAAGTTATTAATCTTTGTTAAAAAAATACAAGTCTTTGTTCATGTTAGCTCATTAAATAACACTGTTGCAACTTTAGATTTTAACAACGTGTTATTAAATATTGTAATTACCTAAGATTAATGAATGTTCAGAAGAATTTTTCATTGGCAGTAGGGCTGCACGATTAATCGCATGCGATATTTAACGCGCATCTTATCAGTAAAGCCAGAGAGTGAAAGTGCGCTTTCATCCAGAGCGTCTCTCACATGTTCCGCCATGTGCTTCTCGTCCGCTTGGTCAGAGTGCCCGCTTGGTCAGAGTGCCAACGCGTCTTTCACGCCGCATACAGCGGTGTTGTGCATTTTGACCAGTTGATGGGAAAAGTATTCTTAAAATGCATTCAAAATTCGGAATAATTTGTAATATATAATTATTCACGGTATTTAGAAGTGCCCACGATAACAATATCGTGCATATTCATTACCGTGATATATCGCAGTACCGAATATCGGCACATGTCTAGCCGTAATAGATTTTGTTTATTGTGCAGAGGTATTTTTTCCCCTTTATCTTGAATTTGTTTATTTTTGGTCATTTTGATGCCATTTTTAAATCATGTCCCTGTTAATTTCCATCCAAGGTTTGCACAGAACAAAACTACATTATTTTGTGATCAAAATTCAGAGCAGAACAATTTTGCTGAAGTTGAATTGACAATAAATAATGCAAAAAAATAATGCAATAAAATTAAATATTAATTTAATAAAATAATTTTTTATTGTTTAAACAAGTTTCACTGAGAAAAGCAGTATTTGTATTTTGATGACCATAGCAACCGGTACTGGTTTAAATACATTGCCATAGCACATTGTCACATGACCGTCAACCTAAATGCTACACAGGCCTTGTGTTTCACCTTTGGTTTAGGATTTCAGTAGCTTAGTCAGTCACAACAGGGAAAACTGGGTAGTACAAAGCGCAAGTGCGACCCATGGGAAAAAAACCTATCCTGTCCCCTACAAAGGGCTCCCATGAGTGCTATCGTTACCAAGGGAAATTCCATCATCTTTCCTCTGTTACCTGAAAATAGGACAGCCTTGATCAAACAAACACTCGTATAGAGCTAATAGTTTGTTTAAAAGCACTTACTGCAATTTCCTCACATTTATTTGTAGATTCCCTCCATTGTATAACTATGTTTCAGTGTGTAGGGCTCATGTAGTGTGAGGCTATTATCATTCAGTGTTTTGATCACATCAAATACACTTTGTTGTTTGAGATAATTACATTACATGTAGGGCTGCACGATAAATCGCATGCGATATTTAATGCGCATCTTGTCAGAAAGCCGGTTCTTTAATCAGCGGTAAATCCCTAGTCTCATGTATTTATTTAGACTATATTTCAAATGCAGCTTAGACTGGATAGACACAGACTGCAGATTTTATGATTTCTTCAGCTCATTTTAGGTTTATTGCCGGTCGTATCAACCACTATTACGATTATATTAGACTACTTAATAGTCATTTTGCACCTTATTACTTTATAATACTTTAAATTACTTTAAAAGACTTTATCATGCAAATATTTAAAATATTTTCTTCAGTTTCTGTTATATTAGAATAAATTTACCGAAAGCTCTATATCCAGTTCATTTGTGTTTACTCTGTGGGTTGATAAGGAGTCTGGTGTCCACCAGAGCACGTGTGTCCTGACTCCGCCCACCATCTCAGTGTCTGCCTGTATTTACTCGCAGAGCAGATGGATACACCAGAGATCCGAACTGAGAGAGTCTACTCAAAACAACACTAGCTAATACATGATGTAGTTTTTAATGATGAGTTACCACTGAATTTGCTCTGAATACATTTGCTTTGATTCAATCAGTCGCTCTGTTGCTCGGAGGAACTTGAGGAGTTGTTCGTGTGTTTTAATTGTTTCTTCAGCATGTGGTAAAAGGATGGGAAAGCTTCAGTGAGGGTTTCCTCACCTCTGTCCGACATAAAGGATGACATTAGGTGGTTTGGCGACTGCTTTAAGCACCTCCACAGAATGCCTGTCTACACACAATGGAATACAAATACTGCTGCAGAGCGGCTTAATGTACCAGGACAACATCAACCGGTTGTAAGTTTAAAAAAAATACCAGAATATGTTTATCTTTGGACTCTTTTTTAAGTCATTTTCTTTTTTTTTTTCTTTTTTTCTTTTATCCTTATTTTATTTCTCTTTTTTGCTTTTTTATTTTCTTTTGCACATTTCAGAGTCCTTTTTTCTGTTTTAATTAATTTATTTTTATTTTATTTGGGTTATTTTGGGAGTTCTTTTCTTTTTTTCTTTTTTATTTTATTTAATATAATTTATTTCATTTTAATTTAATTATTTTATTCATTTCATTTCTTTTTCTTTTCTTTACTCTATCACACACTGATTCCAAAGTTCAGTTATATTGCGATACCATTGAGCTCTTTATCTGTGATGACTGACTACTGTTACTTCATGTAATGAAGAATGTTCAGTTTATCAAGGAACTAATTACAGACTTGATTTCAGATGATTTTTTCTATCTGAGAAGCATGTTACGTGTATGTTGTGTCACATGGTGATTGAGGCAGTCAAAACAAAGTATAGTCTTACACCTCACAGCACTCCTACACCATCTTCCTGTCCTCAGTAAACAGGAAGTCCTTGCCAGACACGTTTTTATCATTATGCAAAAACGAAACATTCATTCCGTTTAAGCATACTGCAGATCACACAATCTCTTTTTAAGTGTTGAAAAAAAGTCTGGTGCAGTGCAAAAGCATCATTACATTTGAGCATTGTTTGTGTATATGCTTAAATTAGGATAGCATTGTTGCAAAGTGTGATCTAAGATTTGTCCTTTTTTGTCTTTACATGCACAATGTTATTAAGTAGTTATATGTACAGAAACTCTCAGAAACATTCTTTTGATTCTTTTGAGTCTTGATTCATATAAATCAAAAATATCAAAATTGATTCAGAAATGTGTGGGATAGTAACACCCATGAAGCTGCTTTCAATAATGACTTTTGATGCTGTCAATGCACACACACTTTGATTAAGTGTTCGGTTCACCATTACACGTTTGTCATCTCATCTTTCTGTCTTTCCCCTCCCTTTTCCTGCTGTAACACACAAACCACTGCTTAAAAGAAACCATGTGTGTTAGTATTTCATCACACAGTGTGAGGAGACAGACGACCGTAGATTGAAGTATGGTTGGACAGTTCTTGACCCCTGTCAAACTGTAACTTTATTTGTATGCTGTTCTGAGTTTGTTAGTTACTGTGGTGGGCATTCACAGGATAAGTTTGCACAGTTCAAAATTTGTTTTCCAGGGTAGAAGGATTTTTTTGGGATTTAACTAGGGCTGCACGATAAATTGCATGCGATATTTAATGCGCATCTTGTCAGAAAGCCGGTTCTGTAATCAGCGGTAAATCTCCATCACCTGCGGGCTTTCACATTGAGCACCATTAACTACACAGAGCCGTTGTTCACTGACGAGCTGCGCAAAAAATCGCGCGAATATGAACGTGGTTTTGCGCAGCTCGTCAGTGAACAACGGCTCTGTGTAGTTAATGCTCCTCATTGAATCTACTCAGATTGCTCACTCGCTCTCTGAACCATAGTTTAGTATGTCCAACACAAAATAATCAAGAACCGTTACTGTTTGTGTCCTTTTGAAAACCATTATTGAAAATGTGCGTTTCAAAGGTTACTGAAACGAACCTTTAGGAATAAATAACCCAGACATTCTGTTACAAACCTATATACCTTTCTTTCTTCCATGAATTACAAAAGTAAAACTTTTTTGTCCATATAATGAAAGTGAAAAAAAAAAAAATAATCACCATGAAAGTGGTCCACAAAACCTTTGTATTCCCCTGTTTTATATTCTAGTTTTCTGAATCCATTCAGTAAGTTTTTGTGATGAACATTCAAAAATTTAAAGACAAAGCTTCACAACTTGATCTTCTGTTTCACTTGTTGCAATACGGAACAATACAGAAGAAAAGGGCATATAATAGTAAATCACAAATAAACAAATAAATCACAAATTATCCCGTTACTGACTGGTTCATATGACAACACATTAAAAATACATATTCACAGTACAGTTTGAGTTTTGTTCTAATAAATAGTTTAATAAATAGCAATTTAATTAGAAAAATATATACACGTATGT
>NW_015539883.1:205643-208278 GCF_001515605.1 Sinocyclocheilus anshuiensis
TTGTTCATGCTCATATATATATATATATATATATATATATATATATATATATAATATGTTTTCAATACAAAAAATGTGTATTGATGTATTGTTAATATTTAGAAAGCTCTTAGGCCCAAATATGCTGCAAAAACAAAATCTTATAAGAAACGAAACTTTATAGTAGTTATAAAAATAACGTAGCAGGTTCATGATTAACAACAGATCATTAAAGAGATGCGACAGACTTTAGACACACTGTCACATGTACATACTCCCATAATACTTCATTCTCACGCTTTCAATCTGACTTACAATAACACCCTCATAAAAAGACAGATGGTTACCACGTGACTCAAAACAGCAGCCACACATGCACTAAATGAATCCGTGCCTCTCTCACTTCTCTGTTCTCTCTGCTATTCACACTCGCTCTTGTTTTACAGTCTGCATAGTCTGAATGTCATTGATTGGAGGGAGATATGTTGCATGGGATTATTCAAAGAACAGAAACTCGCACACACAGATCCCCCAGCTGTCGCAGTGATGGGGAACAGAGTGTTCTTGTTTGCGTCCTGCACAGAGAGTTTGGTGTGTGAGCTAATGCACTCAAAAAGGAGTCCTCCCATATTCCCCTACTGAACTCAATGTCTCATGTTCCACTCGGGATGTAAAGCCCATTAGAATTCATAGAAAAGATAGAAATAATACAGTGTTTCTTTCACATAATAGACACAGTTAAGATGGATGTTTTCCTCTCATGGCTAATTTAAAAACAAACTGATTTCTCATTGCAAGCAACTACTTTTTAAAATTTCACAAAATAACCTCTGAGAAATGCACCAACATAATTAAATAAGATTAAGCGTTTGTTTTTCTGTTCTGTTTAGGTTCCCTCTTAAGTTTAACTTAATTTAATTTATTGTGTTTTGCTGACATCATAACATCATGTTCTTAGCAACATTTGCATGTGCAAGCATGCTTCAAAAAATGTAAACTTTTATTTGTATTGCAAAATATTACAGTGTAAATTATGTAAAGATAGTAACACAAAACAAAGTCCAAAATGCATACAAAAGTTTGGGGTCCGTAAGATTTTTTTATGTTTTTAAAAGTATCTTATGCAAAACGATCTAAATATCTATTATACAAAAATACAGTACAATCATGGCCAAAAGTTTTGGCAGTGACATCAATTTTGTGTTTTGCAAAGTTTGCTGCTTAAGCTGTTGTGGTGTTCATTCACATTGTTTCTGGATTATTGTGTAGAGTGATCAGATGCATTTTAAATAATTGCTAAAAGCTTCATTGGCCAAAAAAAATTAACTTTTCACAAAAAAACAAATTTCACTGTTTTTTGATCCTGACACAAAATGACCTGCTAACATTAATTGACTAATCATATCAGCAGCACATGTGAAAGTGTGAATGAGTACTAGTCAGGTAAAATCACTATCATACTAATTAGATTGTAAGAGCAGACTGATTGCTATATTTGGAGGGAAGAAGTGCTTCCAATCATTGTGTTCTTGTTAGCAATGGTTACCTCCAAAGGAACACGTGCAGCCATCATCGCTTGGCATCAAAATGGCCTCACATGCAAGGAAATTGCTACAAAGAATATTGCATCTGAAAGAACCATTTACCGGATAATCAAGAACTTCAAGGAGAGAGGTTCGAGAGCAATGAAGAAGTCTTCAGGACGTCCCAGAGAGTCCAGTAAGTGCCAGGACCATCTCCTCCTGAGGAGTCAGCTCTCTTCAAGAAAAACGTCAAGGACAGACTGAAATTCTGCAGGAAGTACAAGGATTGGACAGCAGAAGACTGGTGCAAAGTTATTTTCTCTGATGAAGGTCTCTTCCGACTGTTTGGGACATCAGGAAAAATCGATTGAAGAAAAGGTGAACGCTACCATGAGTCCTCTGTTGTGCCAACAGTGAAGCATCCTGAGACCATCCATGTGAGAGGGGTTGCTTTTCAACCAAGGGAGTTGGCTCTCTCATAATTCTGCCCAAAAACACTGCCATGAATAAAGAATGGTATCAAAACGATTTGGCCCAGAAGCTAATATCAAGCATGCCAGAGCGAATTGCAGAGGTTATGAAGAACAAGGGTCAACACTGTAAATATTGACTCATTATATTTTTTGCCAATAAAAGCCTTTAAAACTTATATGCTTATCACTGTTTTTCAGTGTACCATAGAAACATGTGGAAAAATAATCTACAAATACTAAAGCAGCAAACTTTGCAAAACACAAAATTTATGTCACTGCCAAAACTGTTGGCCATGACTGTAGATACTGAAATTTTGTCAAAAATTATTGCAATTTAAAATAACTGTTGTCTATTTTGATATGTTTTAAAATGTAATTTATTCCAGAGATTGCAAAGCTACCTTTACCGGTCTTCAGTGTCACATGATCATTCAGAAATCAAACTCGCATATTGAAGAAACATTTTTTATTATTATAAATGTTGAAAACAGTTGTGCTGCTTAATAATTTTGTTTAAACAGTACTTTTCAGTATTCTTTTGATAAATAGAAATGTAAAAAGAACATTTATTTAAAATAGAAATCTTTTGTAACATTGTCTTTACTGTTATGTTTGATTAATTTAATGCATCCTCGCTGATTAAAAGTATTTCTAAGTATT
>NW_015539883.1:208423-236318 GCF_001515605.1 Sinocyclocheilus anshuiensis
CAACAAAAAACCGTACTGACCCCAGACTTTTGAACGGAAATGTATTAATATTCAGATAAACGCTATATTTCAATTTCTGTCTCTTTCTCTGTCCTCAGCATCAGTGAAAGCTTCCTAACAGTAAAAGGTGCTGCCCTTTTCCTTCCACGTGGGAATGGCTCCTCTTCCTTATCCTGCTCCTCCAGAATCACAGCACAGCACAGCAAACATGCAGGTAAGGGCGTTCGTTAGACAACACGTGCAAAATAAGCAATAAAAAGAATGTGAATATTTATAGTTAATGAACAATTTGAACTTTTGGTGCAGGGGACCTTCAGCAGCACCTGCAGACAATGTTCACATTACTGCGGCCAGAGGACAACATCCGCCTGGTGAGCACCACACACACACACACACACACACACACACACACACACACTAACTAGCTCGCCACCAAAACAGTGAACTGCCCATAGAGGGTACATTTTTGGGCATGGTTTGGCCAAAATCAGCCCACACTGCATGAATCCTTCACATATAAGAATTACCAAAATGGACAAGATGTAAATCATATCATAAAAAGTCAAAAGGCTTAAAATACTGATGCTATGTTTTTTCTGACTTAACTCTCCACTCTCCCTACAGGCTGTGCGGTTGGAGAGTGCATTCCCGCAGTGCACCCGTTACATGGTGGTGGTCTCCACTAATGGCAGACAGGACACAGAAGAGAGTGTGGTGCTGGGCATGGACTTCAGCCCCTCCGACAGGTTTGTGTGTGCTACTACTTTTACTGTTAAGTTAAACCAATCAAATATAGTAACAACAAATTATTGCATTTTGTGTTCGTTGCAGTTCCTGTTCCATAGGCATGGTGCTTCCTTTGTGGAGTGACACACGGATCCACCTGGATGGTGATGGGTAGGTGTGGCAAATCTGTTAAAAACGGACACATCTGACTCTCCTGCAGGTAGTTCAGATAGTGTTTCACTCATCTTTTTTCTTCACAGGGGTTTTAGTGTGTCTACAGATAACAAGATACACATATTCAAGCCTGTATCAGTCCAAGCCATGTGGTGGGTGCCTTTCCTTTTTTACTGAGATTCAATAAATATAAATGTTAAAAAAAAAAAGATTTTTTGTGCATCAATATTTTGAACACTTACTGAAATTTGTTATCATGTTTCATTCTGTCATTTAATCAAATACAGTTAGATATTTAAAAAATAGTCATAGTCAAAAGTCATTTGCCCTCTATTCATGGAAAAATTGTATTGCTCCATTAACTTATTTTTATGTATTTATGTTTTGTTACATATTTTGTTATTTTTATAAAAAGAAACTATGCATTTATTGTAAAAAAAAAAAAAAAAAAAAGATTATTGTATAATTAAATTATATATTTTTAAATAATTAAAATTATAAATATGAGAGGTTATTATCATTGAATTGTTAAATTATTTGACCCTAGTTTCATGTCATCTATCATCCCTAGGCTGTTAATTAGATTTTGATCTAATATTGATACTGAGGTACTAAAGGCTGATATTGTACCAAAGACATTTTTTTAGTATTAGTCCAACCCTAATATTTACATTTACATTTAGTCATTTAGCAGACGCTTTTATCCAAAGCGACTTACAAGGTAGAAGCAATCAGACCAACGAGAGAGCAACAATATACCCCTGTCTCAAAAGCACAAATCACACAACATATACTACTATTCAAACGATTGTAGTCTGTAAGATTTTCTCTAAAGAAATCAATACTTTATTTGAACAAGGATGCCTTTATTTGATCAGAAGTGACATTAAAAGACATTAGAATGACTCCAAAGATTTCCATTTCAAATAAAACTGTTCCTTTGAACTTTCATCAAAGAATCCTGAAAATATGGCTTCCACAAAAATATTCACAACACCAGTCTCTATGAAGACTGGAGTAATGGGTGCTAAAAATTCAGCTTTGTCATCACAGGAATAAATTACATTTTAAAATATATTCAAAAGTTCATTTAAATTATAAATTGGGAGAACAGGCATCATTTTATGACAGAATTTGAAGCAAAATAGCAAGATAAGTGAGTGGAAAGATGTGTAGAAATCATTAACAGATAACACAGGAAGAATATAAGAAAAATAAAATGGGGCTTTAATGCCATAACTATTAAAGGGAATGTCAAGGCGTCTTATCTGTAGAATGAAAAGAAATGTGCAAACAGTCTCTACAAATCAATATTCAATTAAGGGAGATTATCCATACTGATTAGAGCTTGTGTCAATAAGGTCATAGCAGGTATTACCAGCTCAATGATTGGTATTGAAGACAAAATCTTGTGATAACATCTACTATGCTCTCTGTGTCCTAAGAGAGGAGCTTAGAGAAATTTTTTTTTCTTTTACACTCAACCTAGAAAAACTGACCCAACAAACCTCAATGATGTACAAACAGAATCTAACTAACTGCTGCAAGAAAAACTGACCGTAATCTTACCCACAACAAGAGAAACTCGAAATTATTCTTGGATCACATTAAAGAAAAGCTGATATGGTGGCATGTTTTGATATGGAGCACCTTTTTCTCTCAGGTCTGCCCTGCAGTCTCTTCATAAGGCCTGTGAAATGGCCCGCTGTCAGAACTACTTCCCAGGCAGCCTCTTCCTGACCTGGGTGAGTTACTACCAGAGCCACGTGACTTCAGATCAGGCCCTCATCAATGAGTGGAACGCTATGCAGGACGTGCAGTCCCACCGCGCAGACTCACCTGTGCTCTTCTCAGAAGTGTGAGTACTAATTTGTGAACGGTCCTGCAATTTGAGCAAACTGATGCCAATTTTGATGCATCATGGAACTTTATATTTTAGAACAAAACACTTTCTCTAAATATGGCTAATAGATAATATAATATATCTTTTTCTTGCAAAGTTGTACCATTTGATGTGTTAAGATCTGCACAAATAATTTTTTTTTTTCAAGTGATGTAATGTTAACAGAATTTTGAAAGTGTTATTTTTTTATGTGTCTCCAGGCCAACCGAGCGAGAAAGAACAGAGAGACTCATCAAGACTCGTTTGAGAGAGATCATGATGCAGAAGGACCTTGAGAACGTCACCTCTAAAGATGTATGATGCAAATACACAACCTGGATTATTTATTCAGTAGAATCTTCTCACGTGTACTCAGCTCACACGTTGTACCGGCACACACACTTCTGTTTAGATCCGCACAGAGCTGGAGATGCAGATGGTGTGTAATCTACGGGAATTTAAGGAGTACATTGATAATGAGATGATCGTCATTTTAGGGCAGATGGACAGGCCCACAGAGATTTTTGAGCATGTTTACCTGGTGAGAGTTATGTCATCAATACATTTTAATCATACTTTTCGGTTACGTTGTACCATAAGTCATTTTTGAATTGCACATAATTATAGGGTTCTGAATGGAATGCATCTAATCTGGAAGAGCTACAAAACACCGGGTGAGTTTTGTTGACATCCTTGTGTATGAAAACACACATACCTATAATACCTGCAATAGAAACTACTTGCCAGATTGTTTAAGCCATAAATCTGTGTTATCCTTTATTATTCTCTTTGAAATCTGTTCCTGGCGTTAATGATTACACAGATTTTCCGTTATGTCTTTGTGTTTACTATCAGAGTGCAATACATCCTTAATGTGACGCGGGAGATCGATAACTTCTTTCCAGGCCTATTTGAGTACCACAATATCAGGGTTTATGATGAAGAGGCCACAGACTTGCTGGCTTACTGGAATGACACTTACAAATTTATCTCTAGAGCAAAGTGAGTATGAGTAACCTCCTAATGCTCACTTTGGAGTAAAACACACAGGTGTTCTAGCTGTAATTGTTATACAAAGATGTTTATTAACAAAGAACTTGTGCTCTTTCTAAATACTTATGTTACGTTTGTTATGTCAGAATTACATTTGTGAGATTCTACTCTGAATCATTTTGGTATTGCTCATAACTGCAAATTGATCCATCTTTGGCTGTGTTGTTAATGACAAGAAAATACTTTATCAATACATTAATTATATGGATGTATTAAAATTCTGGCCGATACCAATAAGACAATAAAAAACAACAGATAACTAATACAATTATATTAATAATTATTATATTAAATATTACTACAATATTAAAATTCAAAACATTAAAATAAAACAAAAAATAATGTATAGTTTTAAATGTTAAAAGTGATAAAAGGGCATCACAATATTGTACAGTATTAAAAAAGTTTGCATTTAACAGTGTTATTAAATTATGTTATTAAAGACTAACTTTGAGCGAGCATTAGATGACATCAAAGATAATCTAAATGTAAAAATATGGGAACTAAAACAAAAAATAATGTATAGTTTTAAATGTTAAAAGTGATCAAAGGGCATCACAATATTGTACAGTATTAAAAAAGTTTGCATTTAACAGTGTTATTAAATTATGTTATTAAAGACTAACTTTGAGCGAGCATTAGATGACATCAAAGATAATCTAAATGTAAAAATATGGGAACTGAGCTTTATGTCTAGTATTGGTTCGATATACAGGATATCCAGTATTCTCTCACTAATAACTCACTAATATCAGCCAATAACCAATATTCTTTCAATATTAATTAATATTAATTAATTCATCTCAATATGCATTTGCAATACTGACTATAATAAAATTGCATATTAAAATATGTTGAGGTATCTAACTCGCTTTTACTGTTGAGGCAATCGCCATTTTGCTGCTGGTGTACTTTTAACGTAACGTCACAACAGTGAAGTGAAAAAAAAAAAATCCAAATTTTCATTTAAACAGATTTCAAGGAATTTTACATTAGAAAACTAATGAACAATACAATTGCTGGAAATCCAAATGATTAAGAACTTCAAGTAACATCCATTACACAACATGAAGAAATAATCATAAAGATAAAGTATTAGGAATACTGAAGAACTCAGATTTTTCATCAGTTATATTTACAGGTTCAATAAAGGCATGAACATTTTTCAGTAAGGAACTTGAAATGACTGTAATTCTGACATAATGTGAACACTGCATTAGTATAAAAGCCAAAACCAAAGTATAAAAACCAAAGTTTCAGGTTTAAAGTCTCTTTTTCTTTCTCTCTGTTCCTTGGTTTCAGATAAAGTCTTAATTTAAATGAATTGTTAACCTGTGCTTTAGTTTTATTTCTCCAAGAAATGTCATGTTGTCAGTACTAGCACTACATCCATATTTTAACACAAGACTAATATGATACCTACAGGAAAGCAGGGGCGAAGTGTCTGGTGCATTGTAAGATGGGCGTTAGTCGTTCGGCCTCCACTGTGATCGCATATGCCATGAAGGAGTACGGCTGGGACCTGGAGCAGGCCTTTGAGTATGTTAAAGAGCGGCGAGCTGTCACCAAACCCAACCCATCATTCATGAGACAGCTGGAAGAATATCAGGGAATCCTGATGGCCAGGTAAATGTGTCATTTGAATGTGTGTAGTCATGTGAATATCAGGAAATGTCTGTGTGCGTTCAAATATTTAAACGTGCAGGTATGCCACTCACTCTAATGACCACAGACACGTTCACTTCCATTATAATGACATGTTTCTTTTCATAGTTGATTATAGGGCTCTGATTGTATTCATTGAGAAGTTACAGTGGCGGTTTGACCACATTCCACTTAGTAACTTGTGCATCTTTGATTGTGTGCTTGCGTCTCAGAGGTTGTAGGTTTGTGCATATGGGCTTTGGTGTGGGTGGGTATTTTACACTTCCTGTAAAATCACTGAATGGGATTATTCACGTTTCTTTAGGTCTGACAAAACCACTCAAGCTCACTGACGTTAGTGTTACACCATTTTCCATTCTCTTTCTGACCCATTATAAGCAGTTCAAACTTTTGTTTGTAAAAGTTTATAATAATAAGAAATGTTTCTTGAGCATTAAATCAGCATGTTGGAATGATTTCCGAAGAATCATGTGACACTGATGTGAAGACTGGAGTAATGGCTGCAGAAAATTTAGCTTTGCCTTTACAGGAATAAATTGCATTTTAAAATATATTAAAATAGAAAAGAGTTATTTTAAATTGAAATAATATTTTACATTATTACTGTTTTGACTGTATTTTTGATCAAATTAATAATGCACCTTTGAAAAACATTTGAAAAATCTTACCAACCCAAAGCTTTTGAACAGTAGTTTGTTTATTGAAGCATGCTCTTTTATTTCGGTAAAGCAAGAAAATCCTGTCTTCATGATATGGACAATTTAAGATTAACAAAACTTCCAGTGAGGTTTCAGTAGTTATACCACAGTTGACATTTCTCTGTCATTTAACAGTCTTACGCCACAAGCTGGCATGTATATACTGCAAATAATGTGTTGTTACAGTCAATATTCACTCAGCTGATAAGAGCAGAGGATGTGAAATAAGACAAATGTTCTATGAGTGACTCTGTGCTCACCTGCAGAACAATGTTATAATTCATTAGTAGTTTGCATCAAAAACAGCATTTTTTTTTCACCAAAATATTAATACTTGTTATATAGATACACTGAGGAATTTCTGGGCTGTTAATAATGAATAATTAACATAAACGTGAAACATAAACAGAATATGAAAAATGGCATTTGCTACTTAAAGCAGATGATCCCAATTAAAACTAGCCCAAACACAACATAACATGCTGCACAGATCTTGAAAAAATCCTCACAGTGATGTCTGTGAGGATGTCGCCTCTGGCTTGCTTAGTTGGGGACACTTCATTTCCAGCGATACCGTTGACTTGATTGCAAAGATACTATTTAAACTGAGCTGGATGTTGACATCACTGAATTCAATGATGAACTGTCTTTAACTGAAAAATTTGTGTTTACTATTGTCATTTTGCATTATTGACACTATTTTCCTAATTAATGCTGTTCAGTTGCTTTGACACAATCTGTATTGTTAAAAGCGCTATATAAATAAAGGTGACTTGACTTGACTTGATGTCACCTTGGCTAAAAACATGGAATCCTTTCAGCTCATGTCTACACACAGTGTGCAAGCATGCACATTGACAAGTGAGACTGGTTAGGTCTTAAGTGCACCAAAAAAATAAATAAATAAAAATGCAACCAAAAACAAATTTATTGTAACACGCTATCAGTTAGAATTATCATCTGTAATTCTACTTTAATTACTTTCAATAATTAAAATCAAATTTTCTTAATATAAAATAATTTATCAGCCACCAAAATATATTGTAAACCTTTAGTTCCTTTTATACCTTGCTATTTTCAGTAGTTATACCGACTCCTGGATGGTTTGTTTACCCAACCTTTCCCTTTCTCCATACTAGCAAACAGAGACACAATAAGTTGTGGCGTTCCCATTCGGATAGTGATCTGTCAGAGCACCATGAGCCGCTCTGTAAGGCCACTGCTGCACAGTCTCTCGGACGCTCCTATTCCCGCAACCAGACCTTCGGCCAGACGTCACCCTCAATACAGGAGCTACCGCAGACTCTCACACCCACCTCAGCCAGTGCTACTGAAGCTAAGGGGCAGACAGAGCCTGATACGATACCCTGGCCAGATACCCACATTTACAATGGCCTGGGCAACCCAGACGACAACCTCCATGAACCCACAGAGACCCCTTCCCTCCCCAGACCCAGGGCTGCCACTGTGGTCCCAGAGGCCAGATCCGATGTCACCTCCGTGACTATTGCAGAGACTTTCCCGTTGGGTCGTCCTCATCCACCCGCCGCTGTACATAACCCACCCTCGTCCCCTAGGCTTCTCTCAGATGCAAAGACAATGCAAGGTCTGTCTGAGCAGCTTGAGGTGTCCATTCTTGTGCCTTTGGAGAAGTCTATTCCAAAGGTGCTCTCATCTGTGAGCATTAGGAGTAGGACTCCTGAGCCCTGCACACAGACCCCGGATTCGTCAGGGCTGCAGGATATCAGCCAGCAAGTGCCTAACACGGAGACGGACTGTGTGGGGCTAAGTTACAGCAGTGATGAAGACCACCACCCCAGTGCCACATTACACAGAGCTGGGCTCTCTACCACCCCTCCCTTGACTCTAAGCACAGACCGCATTGACTTCTTCAGTGCCAGAGAGAAGTTCCAGGGCCTTTCTCAAGAGGGTCAGATCTGTGGGACTTCTGAGCAGGCGGTGCAGCAGACACCTCGGGACAAAAGCCCGAGTATAGAGACCAAACGGCTACTTCCTGACAACCCTATCAATGAGGAGGAACAGAAAAAGGCAAGGGGGTATTAAAAAATTGTGGGAATGTGCAGTCTTGGTGTAGTTTTGGAAACTTCCCTAATAGGGATTGATAATTTCATCATTTATTTACTCTCATGCCATTCTAAATCTGTATGACTTGTGTTCCACAAAAGAAAGATACTTGAATAATTAAGACATTTAAATAATGCAGGTTTGGAACAACATGATTGTGATGACAGAATTTTTGGTGAAATGTCTGTTTAACCCTACAATTCTATAATTGTTTAATTAATTTCTTAAAGGGATAGTTCATCCGTTTTAAGAAATTAATTTTAAAAATGCATAAATAAACAAGAGTTTTTATGTAAAAAGTAAATTAAATAAATTTTCAACCTCTATGAATGACCTTAAATGCTTATTTAGACAGCTGGTCAAAGCTTTGAATGCATCTGTCTTAATATTATGTTATTGTCCTGCAGCAAGGGAATAATGTTCCTGAGAGTAAGTGCCAAACTTTATTAAAATCAGGTTCTGTTCCCATACTGTGTCTCACCCTAATCATGTTTGAATGAAGTCATGTCCCACACTGCCACCCACTGTTGATGAGAAATGTTGAATGGGATCCTTCATCTGTCATAGTGCTGATCAGTCTGCTGCTGTTGAGTTCAGTTTTCATGCACAATTACAGTGAAAAGTGAAGTGTGTAATTTTTTTTATGGTAAAATACTTTCTGTTTCAGTTTAATGTTCCTGTTTAAACTAAAAGTACACCAATCATATATTGACTTACTAAAAATGTTTAACAATAGCTATTTTTTCATGCAAGTTACAAATTTAATCTATATGGAAAGAACAAAAATCGAAACATTGCAAAAACAGTTTACAAATAAAACAGCATTTCCATCTGATGTGCTCAATAGAACACAATTGTCACTTCTCAGAAAACAGGTGCAAAATATCAATACCAATGGAAGTTGGAATCACTGGAAAGGCCACTGTGGTTCTTTATTAAATGTAATTTATGTAATGAATAACAATATTAAAATGAATACATTTAAAAATGTAAAAAATTACTTGCAGGTTAGAACGCTCTGATGAACTTCCTGCTTGCTAGCTCTAGACAGCAGATGTCTTATGTTCATTTCTGGGAGGCAAGATATTTGACATGCTTTGGCTCCTGCATTTCAAAATGACCAGATAAACATGTTTTCTTTTATTCTCTTTTATGAACGCATTGACGCAAAGTCACATGGCTTTTTTTGATACACAGAAATGTATCCCACCACCCAGAATACCATAGCAATTACATAGCAATTACATTGTAACTTATCGGCAACTTTCAAAAACCCTAGTATCAAGGCTGAGCTTAGCACGGTCAAGCACCACTCACATTTTTGCAGTTCCACTTTGTGCCACAAGAGGCATACAAATTGTACACTTCACCTTTACATCACAAAATAATAAAGGTACATATTCAAAGCAAATAACCACCCCATGTCCCTGTTTTTCTGCTACAGGAGAGCTGCAGTGTCTCAGTCCATAATATAGTTTCAGAAATGGATTCAATACGGCACAGTGTAACCCCTCCCCCCCCTCCTACCAGCCAACCTGTTTCCAGTAGCAGCAGTGAGGAAGAGGAGTTCACACAAGCCACATCAGCGGAAGCTGAAAAAGAGAACGTGGAGCATGGGAAGGACCAGCAAAGCGACTGGCCAAAGGGCACCATGCAGCGAGCCACCAGGGAGCTTGAGCAGAAGATCAAGCAGGAGGTCTCGTCAGCGGCACTGGTGTCCTCGGCCCCCGCGTGTCCCTCGCGACGCTCCCCCATCAACACCAGCAGCAGAGAGAAAACTGAGGAGACCTCATCTCACACACACCTCACACCTGATCCAAGCACTGTGTCAACACGCCATGACCAGCCTCAGAACAACATGGACAACATGAAGGTGGAGAAAGACGAGAGTCTTTCAGCTGATGAGGACAGAACGGGAAGAGAGTGCGAGAGACAACTCAGGGAGGGAGAGCGCATGAACACTGGCCTCAGGCACTCAAGACAAAGCCATTCCATTTCATCTAGCTCGTCTCTGGCCATGGTTCTACAGCTGGAGGGAATCACCGAGCAGGAGAGTTACACAGACTCCGACTGTCTGCCGGGACGCTGTCCAAAATACATGAGGGAAACCTGGGAGACCCTGAAAGAGCTCGGGGCGTTCCTCTGGCAGGTGAGTGGCTGCTCGGACAGGCGGCTCAGCCAACCGTGGTCCAGGAGGGAGCAAAGAAAGGGCCAGGCTGCGCGAGAGAGGACCAAAGAGGTGGCGGCTCGGATCCGGCAGGCTGGCCTGACCCCACCCTCAATGATGAAGCGCTCAGCCTCGTTGGCCAAACTTGGGTCTTTGGAGCTCTCGCCTGTTGACCTGAGCGAGCTTGACTTAAGTCCTGCCTTACTCTCTGCTCCCACCAATAAGCCACGTCCCCACTTTTGTAGTGATTATACCTCAAAAAAGAAACGCGTTTTGCCCCATTGCACTCCTGCTGTCCCTTGCTCTTCTGCCTCTCCTATTTCTTCCACTGGATGATACACTGAGGAATTTCTGGGCTGTTAATAATGAATAATTAACATAAACGTGAAACATAAACAGAATATGAAAAATGGCATTTGCTACTTAAAGCAGATGATCCCAATTAAAACTAGCCCAAACACAACATAACATGCTGCACAGATCTTGAAAAAATCCTCACAGTGATGTCTGTGAGGATGTCGCCTCTGGCTTGCTTAGTTGGGGACACTTCATTTCCAGTGCCAGAGAGAAGTTCCAGGGCCTTTCTCAAGAGGGTCAGATCTGTGGGACTTCTGAGCAGGCGGTGCAGCAGACACCTCGGGACAAAAGCCCGAGTATAGAGACCAAACGGCTACTTCCTGACAACCCTATCAATGAGGAGGAACAGAAAAAGGCAAGGGGGTATTAAAAAATTGTGGGAATGTGCAGTCTTGGTGTAGTTTTGGAAACTTCCCTAATAGGGATTGATAATTTCATCATTTATTTACTCTCATGCCATTCTAAATCTGTATGACTTGTGTTCCACAAAAGAAAGATACTTGAATAATTAAGACATTTAAATAATGCAGGTTTGGAACAACATGATTGTGATGACAGAATTTTTGGTGAAATGTCTGTTTAACCCTACAATTCTATAATTGTTTAATTAATTTCTTAAAGGGATAGTTCATCCGTTTTAAGAAATTAATTTTAAAAATGCATAAATAAACAAGAGTTTTTATGTAAAAAGTAAATTAAATAAATTTTCAACCTCTATGAATGACCTTAAATGCTTATTTAGACAGCTGGTCAAAGCTTTGAATGCATCTGTCTTAATATTATGTTATTGTCCTGCAGCAAGGGAATAATGTTCCTGAGAGTAAGTGCCAAACTTTATTAAAATCAGGTTCTGTTCCCATACTGTGTCTCACCCTAATCATGTTTGAATGAAGTCATGTCCCACACTGCCACCCACTGTTGATGAGAAATGTTGAATGGGATCCTTCATCTGTCATAGTGCTGATCAGTCTGCTGCTGTTGAGTTCAGTTTTCATGCACAATTACAGTGAAAAGTGAAGTGTGTAATTTTTTTTATGGTAAAATACTTTCTGTTTCAGTTTAATGTTCCTGTTTAAACTAAAAGTACACCAATCATATATTGACTTACTAAAAATGTTTAACAATAGCTATTTTTTCATGCAAGTTACAAATTTAATCTATATGGAAAGAACAAAAATCGAAACATTGCAAAAACAGTTTACAAATAAAACAGCATTTCCATCTGATGTGCTCAATAGAACACAATTGTCACTTCTCAGAAAACAGGTGCAAAATATCAATACCAATGGAAGTTGGAATCACTGGAAAGGCCACTGTGGTTCTTTATTAAATGTAATTTATGTAATGAATAACAATATTAAAATGAATACATTTAAAAATGTAAAAAATTACTTGCAGGTTAGAACGCTCTGATGAACTTCCTGCTTGCTAGCTCTAGACAGCAGATGTCTTATGTTCATTTCTGGGAGGCAAGATATTTGACATGCTTTGGCTCCTGCATTTCAAAATGACCAGATAAACATGTTTTCTTTTATTCTCTTTTATGAACGCATTGACGCAAAGTCACATGGCTTTTTTTGATACACAGAAATGTATCCCACCACCCAGAATACCATAGCAATTACATAGCAATTACATTGTAACTTATCGGCAACTTTCAAAAACCCTAGTATCAAGGCTGAGCTCAGCACGGTCAAGCACCACTCACATTTTTGCAGTTCCACTTTGTGCCACAAGAGGCATACAAATTGTACACTTCACCTTTACATCACAAAATAATAAAGGTACATATTCAAAGCAAATAACCACCCCATGTCCCTGTTTTTCTGCTACAGGAGAGCTGCAGTGTCTCAGTCCATAATATAGTTTCAGAAATGGATTCAATACGGCACAGTGTAACCCCTCCCCCCCCTCCTACCAGCCAACCTGTTTCCAGTAGCAGCAGTGAGGAAGAGGAGTTCACACAAGCCACATCAGCGGAAGCTGAAAAAGAGAACGTGGAGCATGGGAAGGACCAGCAAAGCGACTGGCCAAAGGGCACCATGCAGCGAGCCACCAGGGAGCTTGAGCAGAAGATCAAGCAGGAGGTCTCGTCAGCGGCACTGGTGTCCTCGGCCCCCGCGTGTCCCTCGCGACGCTCCCCCATCAACACCAGCAGCAGAGAGAAAACTGAGGAGACCTCATCTCACACACACCTCACACCTGATCCAAGCACTGTGTCAACACGCCATGACCAGCCTCAGAACAACATGGACAACATGAAGGTGGAGAAAGACGAGAGTCTTTCAGCTGATGAGGACAGAACGGGAAGAGAGTGCGAGAGACAACTCAGGGAGGGAGAGCGCATGAACACTGGCCTCAGGCACTCAAGACAAAGCCATTCCATTTCATCTAGCTCGTCTCTGGCCATGGTTCTACAGCTGGAGGGAATCACTGAGCAGGAGAGTTACACAGACTCTGATTGTCCACTGGGACGCTGTCCAAAAGACATGAGGGAAACCTGGGAAACCCTGAAAAAGCTTGGGGCGTTCCTCTGGCAGGTGAGTGGCTGCTCGGACAGGCGGCTCAGCCAACCGTGGTCCAGGAGGGAGCAAAGAAAGGGCCAGGCTGCGCGAGAGAGGACCAAAGAGGTGGCGGCTCGGATCCGGCAGGCTGGCCTGACCCCACCCTCAATGATGAAGCGCTCAGCCTCGTTGGCCAAACTTGGGTCTTTGGAGCTCTCGCCTGTTGACCTGAGCGAGCTTGACTTAAGTCCTGCCTTACTCTCTGCTCCCACCAATAAGCCACGTCCCCACTTTTGTAGTGATTATACCTCAAAAAAGAAACGCGTTTTGCCCCATTGCACTCCTGCTGTCCCTTGCTCTTCTGCCTCTCCTATTTCTTCCACTGGATCTCATATGCTTGGACATGCAGAGAATGATGATAAGACTGAAGAGGCAGAATATAGTGACTATGATGTCATGCCCATGCCACTGCCACTCTCCCCACCCTCCAATCAGTGTTGGAGGCGGGATAATGCACAGGAGGAGGCAGGTTGCACCCAGTTACCTGCTTCTGCCTTGATAACCGTGGCAACACGCCAACAATATGGGAGGACGCATCCCCTGCAGAGGCTGAAGAAACAGACCATAAACCCTTACCACACTATGTGACTTTTATTCTGTGTGTGAGTGTACGTGTGTTTGTGCCTGCCATGGTGAGTTTGTGATTAATTGAGATAGCACACCCAAAAATGACAATTCTGTATGACTTTTTCTTCTATGGAACACAAAAGAAGATATTTTGAAAAATTTATTATTTATGTTTTTTTGTTTTTTTACAATTAAAGTCAGTGGGGTCCAAAATAACAGATTATGGACCCCATTGACTTTCATTGTATGGACAATAACATTCTACAAAATGTCTTTTATTTTTCCTCAGAAGAAACAAAGTCATACAGATTTGAGTTGACATGAGAGTGGGTAAATGATGACAGAATTATTTTTGGGTGAAACTATGTTTAAATTGCCACGCATACCTCAGTGGGCCTTATCCAACTGGAAATCAAACAATGTGGATATTTTAGAGCACAATGTGATTTGAATGTTTTTGATGGTGTTGATGGCCTATAAAATAGGAATCATGTAATCCCGACCCATCATTTGAATAGAAAATAATTGCTTGAAGAACAATGAAATGTTATGACTGATATACTTTTTGCACAGTGTCTACCAGGTCATTCTTTGTGTACTATGGTAATACATTACCACTTCATCCTTTACGTTGTCAGTCTATGAACGAAAACTACAATGTTCTCTGCTGAAATGGATTCTGGAGGTGTGTGTGTGTGTGTGAGTGTGAGTGAGTGAGAGGAAAGAAAGAGAGTGTGTTTGTTAAGGGTTGTAGGAGAGCCATAGAGGAGTATGTTTAAATGCATTCAGAAATGAGTGACGTAATTGTATGTGTAAAATTATTACAGATGTGAGATTAATGTGTTTGTGCATGTTGGTTTAATGAGAATGGGTTCTGTGGTACTTGTAAAATGTAGAGTTTATGGGCCTCAGTGTGTGTATGTATATTTTGTGGATGTGTATGATATGTATACTTTTAAAATGAGTGTGTGTGTGTACTTTGTCTATTTTCAACTTTGGTGCAGTTTCTTCCTTCAGCATTTTCTGTTTTGTTAAAGACACAACAAAAAAGAGACCTGGGGGATTTTAATATGCACTTTTTATTATTGTTTTAATTGTTTTTTAAACTGTGGTTTGTATTCTGGAAGCATGTTTGCAAGAGTATGTATTTAGAGTTGCTTGTAAGGGTGTTTGTTGTACAGTGCAAAAAAGAAAGAAATCTGAAATATGTCTTTCTGTTTGTCGTAAATCTCTAAAATCTAAAATATTTAGTCAGGTAGAACTCTTGCACTTGTTAGTCCACTCTCTATTGGTCCAGTCTGTAGGAGATGGAACCCTGTATTACTCTGAAAGTATTACTTGTTCTTACTGTTCAGGACACAGTTAATGTTTAAATTATGCTTGCTACACTTTAAAAGCTGAACATCTCTGCACATCTGCTCAGTCATGATAGACCAAATATAGTCAGGATTATGTAGTGATGGATAATATTTTAACTTAAACCTGACAAAATAGTGTTTACAGTGTACAGTATTGCAATCTGCAATCTATAGCCCTGTCACCGGCCCGAGAAATAGCCCGACACCGACAGCCATTTCGAAAATAGACGGGACCGTCTTGACCCCTATGTCTATACACTATGGCAAGCCAATTTCACATTTAACATGATTTAACAGTTAGTAATCCTATAGTTGTAAGTATTTATTAATCTTTTTTATTGTGCTTAAACTGTGACAATTAAATACAATTTCAAATGGACAAAAATACCTTTGGGTGGTATTTTTGACCAGGTTCCCACAGTCATAAAAAACTAATTTCACATTTAACATGATTTAACAGTTAGTAATCCTATAGTTGTAAGTATTTATTAAAGTATTACACGGTTGTCTGGAATAATGGATTCTGATTGGTCATCCCAAGATCTGATATTTTTTGTACAGAAAGCAGGCTCTGTGTGCGGAATCACACAGACCAAAACAAAAACAAACATTCCAAAATGGAATGCCCATTGCAAAGTAGAATAACTATGACTGTAACATTGTTTTTTTGGAGAAACAAATTTAGCATGTTTCCTAAATATGTGCAAACATATTGTGGTATTTTTATGTGTTAGTACTTTCAAAAAAGTTACATATAACACCTTTAATTATATTGCAATGTTGCATTGTTTGTCTTGTTCATTGTTACCTCAGTTACAGCAAAAATAACCACTTCACTAGCTACTCATTTACTGTTAATAATTAGTTACTGTAATATTCAAATAGTTGCTAGAATTTATTGCACACAGTACTTATTATATACTAGAAGCTAAGGAATAAGTACTAGTAATACATACTAGTGACTAGTTGAATTGATGCTAGTCACTATTAGAATAAGTGATAGAATTTAATCTGATAAGTATTGTACATTTAAAGGTAGATGCTAGTCACTATTGGACTACTTACTAGTATATATTTTAGTTACTAATACTTATTTTTAAGGGTATTTGTTCAAATGGCTTGCCATGCTTGTACACTCCTGTCTGTGCACTTCTCCAGCCCCCCAGTCCACCGATTTCTCTCTCTCTTCTCGCTTGATGTTCAGGAACGACTAGCGAGGAGGAACTCGCACTAGTTCTGCGAGTCTGCACCAAGTTTGTGACCTGGAATAAACGAGACACTTCTAAACATCGCAGAGTCGAGAGGAGCCTTAAACCGGTTTGAGAAAGGGGAAGAGCAGATTTAAAGACGTATATTCCCCAAAGACAGCGGTAAGTGATTCATTTGATTGACAGTTACGCAGTTCCTCATGATAGAATGCTGCATTGTGACGACACGCCCGTTGTATAGTTTTTGTAAAGTTCTGTTTTGTTATTGTTACGAATAGGCTGTGACATCATCATATTGTATCGGTGCAGCACGTTCTGCTCCTTCATTGAGTTGCTGTAGGAATATCCATAATTAAAGGTCAGGTGTGCGCGGAGCTTGCTGAGAAAAATAGCGCACGCTGTATACGTTGGCATTGGTATATTTTCATTCTGTCCCTTTGTGAATATGGAAGGGTCATGTCTGGAGGGGACAGAGGGGGAGACACATGGGCAGTTTGGCATGACTATATTAGGAAAGTGACCCTGTCTGAAGACAGTGAGGCGGGCCTTCTCACATGGGACAAACTGTTGCGTGGTTTGAAGATACTGCATTCTGAAGGGGGGTTAACAACTCTCTCTACCCATGTGGTGTAGTATCAGTGTCAATTTCATTGTTAGTTTAAAGTGAATAATAACTGTTTATTGTGATTTCACAAATTTGTGCAGTGAGGATCGATCCAGAATGTGTGTCTCTCAGACTTTGATATAGGTTATTAACATTTTCATCTGCTATAAATTAGTTACAATTCTACAACTTGTGCATGTGTAAATTAGAGGCAAGTACAAAGAATGTTGTTGTTACAACTTACCTCACTACCAGGGTGGATTATAACATTAATATGGATGCTTTAAATTGTGTACATGAATCAAACGTGCTTGTTCAACATAATTATCGTCCCCTATCACCACCTACAATTATAGTTCAAAATGCTAAACATATTGGAAACATTTGAATTAAAAACAGCCAAAATTGAAAACAAATACAGAAAAAAAGAAGAAAAAAATAGACTAAAAGCTCTAAAAACAAGCAATACATGTCTGATCATCTATGTTCCTGTTATTTTAACATGTAGATCAAAAACATCTGTGAATGTTACACATCAAATTAAAGGAGAACTTGGTGAATCAGATGATACCAGTTCTGATTAACATAAATTAAAAATGGCTATTTTTAGTCCTTAAATTTGTGATATAGCAACAGCTCCAACTTGAAACTGTGATACTTCGCTGTATCACTGCGGAGCACCAATAATGTCATTGTTTTTGTTGCATAGCAATGTTCTGTTATGTCAGAGTCTATATATGTAGGATTTGTCTTAAAAAGTATTTTAAGGAAAAACGTTTATCAAAGACCTCTCATTATTGGGTGATTAACACGATTGCAAATCATATTATGTTAACTTTTACTTTCTTAGCTCAGAATTGTTTTTTTTTTGTCCTGTAAATCCTTTATATTAATTTCTGCTGTCACCTCAGGAAGGTGATGTTCACGTATGATAGTGATTTCAACCCTGTGGCTCATTTCTAATTGGTTAAGCTGACAGCGTTATCATTCAGTCCGAACTCTCCTGATCTCTCAAATGTTTTTAAGCTCTTGCCCAGCCATGGCTTGTGTTCTCTATTGTTCAGTAGGAGCTATTTACGGTGCTTTTGTGTTGATTATGCAGATTGTGTGTCTGTTTGTTTATGTCAATCATCTGTTGCTTCCACAAATAATTCTCTCTCAAATGACAACTGGGAAAATATAAGTATTTTAAGGAAATATAATTACTTTACAATGTACATTAATATGTTTATCACAGTTATACGTATATACCATAATATTTCCTCATCATAATTTTTTAATTATGATTACCGTTATTAATATTTATAACAATATGCATAATACGTATAGCATTAATGTGTATTTAAAACCTTAAACTGGCTAGTAGTTAAGGAGTATTAATTACCAGAAAATAATATATCTAACTGACATTAATAAAGCAATATTTAATGTTACTGTCATTGTCATTGACAAATATGTTTTTTAATAAATGATAGATAATTATAATTGAATAATACATTATTAAGCCAATTACAATCAAATATACATTTAATTTAATTTAAAATACATTTTACAGTTTGATAGTGATTACTAAGCAGCTTTTTCACAGAGTGTACACCAAATAATTATTAAATATTCCATGTATTATATAGGCTATTATATATATATATATATATATATATATATATATATACAGAACACAATTATAAACGCAACACTTTTGTTTTTGCCCCCATTTTTCATGAGCTGAACTCAAAGATCTAAGACTTTTTCTATGTACACAAAAGGCCTATTTCTCTCAAATAGAGTCGCAGCATTGTGCGCCAGAGTAAGTTCCGGCATGTTTTTGGGCAAGCAGTGAAAGCGGATCAAAGTTTTGATGATATCCGGGTTTCCAAAGTGACATGGGACAGTTCCTTCTGTGCAGTTAACCCAAAGTTTCTGGCAGTTATAGTGGAGTCCAGTGGAGGCGGGGCCTTTCTGGTTCTGCCTCTCTCACAGGTGAGTGGCTTGAGGAGAAAACTACTGAAACATGTAAAACCATACAACCCTTGTCTATTCTTTCAGCTTCGTGGGGCTATATTTATGGGTATGTTTGTTCAAGAGCCTCAGCCGTGGCTCATGTTAAGGGTGCCCATCCCCCACAGGGCTTCCATTTCACCCTCATAGAGGCAAAGGTTTGAACCCCATGGAAACAGGGTACACAACTTGCATATGTTGTCTGAAACTACTTCTGTGACATACCGAAGCTGAGTTTAGAGATGATAAGTAAGCCTTTTTGAGTTGATGTAATCCCCATCATGCATTGCCATCTCTTCTTATCTGTTACTTAGCTGCTTGCATCTGCAGTAACGGCAAACCAATGGAAATCAATATGCCAATATGATGATCGTTTGTCCATTTTATAACATTTTATCACAAATATTCATGGAACTATGAAAATAGTAAGCATGTTTTACAACATCAGATTTCTAATGCAGTTCATGAAGATCATATCATTAGTATGTCATCATATATGTTTATATCTTCTTTCCTCTGTCATTGGTTTCTTCAGAATGCATCCACACGCACTAGACATTTCTACCTAGTGGAATTAATTATAGACTCATCATTAAACTGACATTGACAAATTTAAGCATAAACATGAAGTTTCTACTGTTATTTCACATAATATATAGATTAGATTCATATGAGTAGTTATTTCTCATACATTAAATATTTTTTTTACATTTTGGTAACAGGATTGAATAGTTGAATTTGATGAACACAACCTTCAATTTCTGTAAAATTTGAGAAAATAGAATGAGCTGGGCTAAAGAACGGGGCCAAATAAAACTACTTCCTGGGTAAACGTCAAATATGGGATGCAGTTAAAAGTATTCAGATTACAAAATGTATACATATGTAACCCTGGACCACAAAACCAGTCTTAAGTCGCTGGGGTATGTTTGTAGCAATAGCCAAAAATACATTGTATTATGCCAAAAATCATTAGGATATTAAGTAAAGATCATGTTCCATGAAGATATTTAGTAAATTTCCGTCTGTAAATATATTAAAACTTAATTTTTGATTAGTAATATGCATTGCTAAGAACTTCATTTGGACAACTTTAAAGATTTTTTGTGCACCCTCAGATTCCAGATTTTCAAATAGTTGTATCTCGGCCAAATATTGTCCTATCCTAAAAATTGACCCTTATGACTGGTTTTGTGGTCCAGGGTCACATATATTATCATTCAAACGTTTGGGGTCAGTAAGATGATCAAATTGATCAAAAAAAAATGTACAGTGAAGAAATTTATAATAATACAAAATATATTTCAAATAAATGCATTTCACAGATAAAGTGGTTTAAAAAAGTATTTACACATGCCTGAAAGTATTTAAAAATGCCTAAATGTCATTAGATAACAGCATTTCAAACAGGTGGCACACTTTTTTTTTTTTGTCCAAATTAATTTTTCTTTTTAGAAATTCCTCTCAATTGGCCCTAAGGTCATTTTAGTGTTTGTTCACACAGGTATAGTTTATCATATTTACTGATGAACAGATATTTGACAACCAAAGACTGTCTAAAAGTCTGCTTGAAAAGTGTGTGTGCTCTTTCTTTATAATAAATGCCACTTGGTCTGATATTTTTGTTATTTGGTATTTTTAAATGTAGTTTAAGTATTCAAAGAACTACATTTGGGACTACTGTATAAAGTTCTTATATGAATTTGATGTAGGTTACGCAATCAAACAGGTCTTCCACAATAGAAACTATTGTAGAAATGCTGAGTTTGACATTAAAAAGCATCTTAAAGTACTTCTAGTTGTTGCTAATGCATGTGCGACCTTTGTCGAATCAAAGTCAAGCGTAATATATTGATAAACAGCGGCGAATCACATCATTTAATCTATTTTTGTGAGTTTGTCTTGATTCTCTAAGGGTCCATCATCAGTTAATGCCCTTTTAGTGTAGCCTCTGCCGAGTCATGAGCATATATCAGCAGGCCTGGAAAGACACGCTATAAATACTCAGCAAGCCATCTCCCCTGTACTCAGTCTCAGGCAGGCCAAAAGAAAAACTCCCTTTTCAGCGCCTCATCACAGGGTTATAAATACACACAAGGAGGATGAGGAGGAGCAGCTGAACACAGAACCAACACGTGCTCACACTGTTTCAACACAAATAACGAAATAACATTAAAAGAAGTTACAGAAAATGTTGATCGTCAACCTCAGGAGGTCAAAGTAAATATTAAAGCTGCTTTATTTTCTATTCATTTTGCAACATTACAACAAAACTTGGGATAAATCTAAATGTTTAAAACCCAGATTTATGTGTTTTTGTAACACTAAACATTAAATTAAATAAATATTTATAGATAATAAATATTAATTTCCCATAAATTAAACAAAATATTTGTTTGATAGCATATATATATATATATATATATATATATATAGTGCACGCAGCAAAAAGGATTACAAATAAATTACCGATATATATATACATTTTTTAAAGAAATTAATACTTTTATTCAGGAAGTTAAAATATAAAAAAATATATATTTTAAATAAATGCTGTTCTTTTAGGCTTTCTATTAATCAAAGAATCCTGAAAAAAAGTATAATGGTTTTAAAAATATATATTAAGCAACTGTTTTCAATATTTATAATAATAAGAAATGTTTCTTGATCATCAGATTAGCATATTTGAATGATTTCTAAAGGATCATGTGACACTGAAGACTGGAGTGATGGCTGCTGCAAATTCAGCGTTATCATTACAGGAATAAATTACATTTTAAAATATATTAAAATAGAAACCAGTTATTTTTAAATTGTAATGTTTTACAATATTGGTTTTTATACTGTATGTTTGATCAAATAAATGCAGCCTTGGTGAACATAAGAGACTAAGATTAAAAAGTCTTACTGACCACAAACATTTGA
Source organism: Sinocyclocheilus anshuiensis (assembly GCF_001515605.1). Classification (NCBI taxonomy): domain Eukaryota; kingdom Metazoa; phylum Chordata; class Actinopteri; order Cypriniformes; family Cyprinidae; genus Sinocyclocheilus; species Sinocyclocheilus anshuiensis. The sequence goes on from NW_015539883.1 coordinate 230,455, forward strand.
TGGTTGTTTATATTAAGACTATATACTGACTTTATATGTGTCTCAATACTTAACATGATCTTTTATTCCTTGTTTTAATATGCTATAGGTGGGTCGAGTGGACAAAAACTACCCTCTAGTGGTTGGACACTCAGGGCCTGTTCTGGACATTGACTGGTGTCCTCACAATGACAACATACTGGCCAGCTGCTCTGAAGACACCACTGCCATGGTAATCATCATGACAGACATTCATAAACATCTCCACTGCCTGCCAGCCGCTAGCCTTGTAGTCATGAACATGTTTCAGTTGCATTTTTTACTAACAAATGCAGCATGCCTCCATATATACCTACTTACACTGGAGGGAAAGATCACGGTGAAAGACAATAGTGTTAATATGAAGGGTGATGACTGGAGTTAACGGTTCGGGCATGGGACAGGAGCTGGTATTTATAAACACATGTTAGAATGGCACTCTTGGCCAGAAACCTGTTCACAAATAAGCCAGTGGTAATGACAGACAAGGAATGATGGGTCTGAGTTGTCTATAGGGATGAGTCATTTCATTTTCAGCACACACTGGAACATGCGCATGTCCTCATGCACAAACACGTCTGTATACGGTGACCTCGTGAAGTATTTGGACACTTAAGCCATACTTATTAGTGTATAAATGTCATTACATTAGATAAAAATAAATAAAGGTAACATAAGAAAAAGAATTTCACGAAAAGTTAAAATAATAAAACAATACACTGAAAAAAAGTGTTTTTTCAAACTTGTAAAAACAAGGATTATTGGAGTACATTTTACAAAATGTAAAATTGTACTTTTAATTCAATGTGTTACTTGCTATTTCTTTGTAACTATTTGTGAAATTTACTAGCAATTTCTAAGCAAAAATAGTTTCAAAGTAAATCCTACACCAGTTTTTTTAAATTATTTTTTCTTTTTATTCAGTGTGTCACTGTTCAAAATTAAGACAAATAAAACTACAACTTCTAGAACACCTGTGTGAATCTGAACAAAAGTGGCTTAGGAAAGTAAAGTTGCTACTAGAAAAGCTATTTAAAGTATTTGCTTGCAGATGTCACTTGGTTTGTTTTGTATCTACTGCAATAGCATTCAGACGTTTTAAATTTGAGTATAAATGCTGAAAGTATTATATAATCTATTGAAAACGGATATGGGATGCATTTCCCCAGAGTTTAGCAAGATGATGTGGAGATGTATTATAATATATGAGTGCTATTACTGCTATTTCATTACATTACATTACAAACGTGAATGGCATGCACTGTATGCACTGCTGTTAGAGGAGTTTAACTGCAGCTGTCATCTGTGCTGACATTGCTGCTGTGCTCACTGGAAACCAAAGGAACGATACTACTTATCTTCAATCCAATATATAAGTATACCCAGACAGTTTAATCTGTAAACTGTAAAAAAAACATATGGTTCGAAGTTGTAAATGAAACAAAGATTATTGGAAAATTGTTTCTACACCAAATGTTTTCTAGGCTAATTGATTATTCTTGTTTAATTACCGTATTATGTTACTACAGAAAATTGTAAACCCAAAAAAATTGCAATATATACAACTAGTATAATTACAAAATTTTATTAGCAACATTGTGGTCAATCAGCCATCCTCAGGCTTAATGAAGTTTGAGTAGTGTGTGGGATTTTTCTACATTCTTACGTTTAAAGCAGATGAACATGTCTGTATGTCTTTACAATATTTATTTTATGTTTTTAAAATAATTTTTAGTAATTATGTTAAAAAAATACAAATATATTTAAGTCATCCAGGTTGCAGGATGATCTAAAAAATATTACAATAATTATAATAAAATATTAAATCCTTGGAAGTTCGTTGAGGCACCCCAGTTGAGAACCGTTTCGCTAATAGAGTTGTGTATACTCAGGTATGGCAGATCCCTGACCACACTCCCTCTCGTCCCATCAGTGAGCCCATTGTGGTGCTGGAGGGTCACTCTAAACGTGTGGGCATCATCAGATGGCACCCCACTGCCCGCAACATACTCCTCACTGCAGGTAAAGATCAGTACTGCTTTTTAATAGACACCAACTTCTTACATTAAACAGATATACAAGTGTATAAAAATAAGATTACTTAATTTCATTGGAAATAAATTAGAAGCAGTGGAAAGTCTTGGTCCCACCATGCAGATGGTTTCCATTCAGTGTGCTTTTGTCTCAGGCAGTGATAATCTGATCATCGTCTGGAATGTGGGCACTGGAGAACCCTTGATGACAATGGATGACCATCCTGATCTCATCTATAACGTCAGCTGGAACTACAACGGTAGCCTGTTTTGCACCACCTGCAAGGACCGTCGCCTTCGAGTGTGCGATCCCCGGAAAAACGAGGTGGTGGCGGTAAGTATTATAGTAGCGAAAAGAAGAAAAACCTCAGGGCTGTTGGTAAACTTGGTCATTATGGACATTTTTTCTTCTGTAGGAAAGACTGTCCCCACATGAGGGCATCCGGCCAATGAGAGCCATTTTTACCAAAGAGGGCAACATTTTCACCACAGGTTTCACCCGGATGAGCCAGAGAGAGCTTGGCCTGTGGGATCCGGTAATGGAGCAAAATGAAAAGGATAGTTCATTTACTTACCTTTATGCTATCCCATACCTAGTTTGCTTTGGCTAATCTTCGACACAAATTAAAATATTTTTAGTGAAAGCTGAGAAATTTCTGTCCCTGCATTGAAAGTCCAGGTAAGTAAAACTTAGAAGATCCAAAAACATTGCAAAGGCGTTGTAAAATCAATCTGAATGAATTGAGCGGTTTAATCCAAGTCTTATGAAGAGATATGATATCTTTATAAGATTTTATTCACATATAAACACACTTACATAGAGCACATCACATAAGTTAAACATGGAAGCTTGTGTGTGTGTCACACGCTAGAACAAACCTCACTGGTTCTCCTGTGTAACGCATACATGTTTGAGCTGGTTGTTTGCCATATGTGATGTGCGCTATGTATGTGTGTCGATCATTGTTTAGATATAAATAAAAGTCTAAATGAAATCTGCTCATAACTTAAAGCGATCATATCATATCTCTTCAAAATGTTTACTTTTATGATGCCTTTGTGGCCTTTTTGGATATTCTAAGTTTTGGTTACCTGGACTTTCAGTGGACAGAAAGAAACCTCTCAGGATACATTGATTGAAATACCTGAATTTGTGTCTCGATTAACCAAAGTTTTATGGGTTTGGAATGATATGAGGGTGATTAAATTGTGACAAAATGTTCATTTACCTATTTAAGGCTCATTCATTATTTTATTGATTTTATTCTATAAATTTTTCTATATATTGATCAGTTTTATTTCACTGCAGTTGTTTTCTTTCAAATCACTGATGGTGTTCATTTCTGTCATTGTTTAGACTAATTTTGAAGAGCCCATAGCATTGTTGGAGTTGGACACAAGTAATGGAGTTTTATTGCCTTTTTATGATCCAGACACTAACATCATGTATCTCAGCGGCAAGGTATGACTCCTTGTTTCATCTCCATTTGCTATCGTACTCAGGCTGGCGCTGTAAAGTTGTTTCCGTGTCTCCACAGGGTGACAGCAGTATTCGGTATTTTGAGATCACAGAGGAGCCTCCCTATGTGCATTACATCAGCACATTCAGTAGCAAGGAGCCACAGAGAGGAATGGGCTTCATGCCCAAGAGAGGAGTGGACGTCAGCAAGTGTGAGATTGCCAGGTCAGATTTGCATGGTTAAACTGGTTAATTTGGATATGTGTTATAGTTACTTTAAAATGTGGTGTACAGAAATACCATATATCTAGACTAGCATTCAAAAGTTTGGGGTCAGTGAGATTTATTTATACTTTTATTTAGCAGGGACACATTAAATTGATGAAAAGTGACAGATATTTGTAATGTTACAAAAGATTTCTGTTTCAAATAAATACTGTTCTATGGAGATTTCTATTCATCAAAGAATCCTGAAGAAAAAAATCATATTTAATCAATGTACTTTTTTTTGAGGGAAAGTATAGAAGTTGGTGTCATTCTGTCTTTTCAAACATTTGCTTGTTTTTGAAAGGACTTTTCTCTACAAGAAATCAAAATGGATCCTTTTACTTTCTCAGTACTCATTTTGTGTCGTATTGTGCACAATTCATCAGTATATGTTATTCTAAACATTCACATTGAGCATTCCTGAAACTTGTATTATTCCTCATATAGATTATATAAACTCCATGAAAGAAAGTGTGAGCCTATTATGATGACAGTACCCAGAAAGGTAAGCACATACTCTTTGTTGAGGGTTATTTCAATCCTGAACCACTATGAACACAAATCCAACAAAACTGAAGTATTGGAAACCAAAAGTTGATTATATGATGATGAAGTATGTAAAATCTGTTCATCCATTTACATTTTTCTCTTTCTGTTGCTATGATGCCAGTCGGACCTGTTCCAGGATGATCTGTATCCAGACACAGCAGGCCCAGAGCCAGCTCTGGAACCTGAAGAATGGATTGACGGACGAGACGCAGACCCCATATTAGTGTCCATGAGGGATGGCTATATTCCTCCAAAGAGTAGAGAGCTAAAGGTGGCCAAGAAGAATGTTCTAGACACCAGACCTGCAACACGCAGAAGCATGTCTGTCATAGATGGAAGTAGTTTGCCCGTAAGTAGAATATCTTGCTTATCCTTGGTCTTAAAATGTCTCTTTCATAGCTTTTGTTCGTTCATCACCTTCTTTTCTGACATTTCTCAAGAAGCAAATAGGGCTGGGAATTTTATTCAGAATTGGGTTCATTTAAAAACAATAATAAAAAAATAAGTCATTGGAACATTATAACAACATACCCTAACAATGTTTTCTGTGGTTTTTAATCTATAATGCTACGGCAGATGAATGTTTAAGCTGTAGCTTGATGTCTGATACCATAAAAAGCACCACTAAATTATATCATTAAAACAGTTTTTAATACATTGTCCATGGAACAAAAAACATACAGTGTATCAGTTCAAATCACAGATGAATGACTTAAATGAACTGGTTCTTTTTAAAGGGGTCATATGATGCGATTTCATGTTTTCCTTTGTCTTTGGAGTGTTAACCCTTAAATGCATGAATGTTTCGCCAATCATTATTACATATTCGGGTCTTTAGCAACCCGGACCTATATATCCAGTACGGATGGATCTCTAACTGCTGCAATAGCAAAAAACTCTCTTGATATTTTAAGAACAATTACAGAAGAATAAAATAAAGCATATTATGTTACCTTTTGAAACTTAAAAGGGTTCAATTTGAGCAGATGATTTTACCATCGCTGTCATTGTCAGAGTGCACTTCCACAGTACATTCAGCATCTGCCTCACATTCACGATCTCAACCATATTCTCAAAACTATCACTTTCAGTGACTTCATATTCAATATTTTGATCACTGGCAGCTTATTCACCACATCCAGCATCAAAAGTGACATTTATATTTCATTGCGTATAGTAATTGCTCTGCAGTAAAGCCATTCAAACCACTTCAATTTTTGCTGATGATATTCGTTTGTTTTATGCCTGCGGTAATTATGAGTGAAATGTCACGTCATCATTGTGTATCAAACAGTGCCACCTTCAGGAAAAAAGATGCATTGCACATATTGAGTCATCAGATATGTAAATATAGTTGCGCAGGAAAAAATACTTACACATTTACATACCTCGGGTCTCTAGCGACCCTATATACTTTTTATATATCAGAAAACTGCCATTCTTTTATATTTTACTATTTTTTTCTTGTTATATTGTTTATAATTAATAGATTGAGGAATACTAAGAAAGTTGATGTCTAACTTAAAAAAATGAAGGAG
>NW_015539883.1:237008-268696 GCF_001515605.1 Sinocyclocheilus anshuiensis
ACAGTACATTCAGCATCTGCCTCACATTCACGATCTCAACCATATTCTCAAAACTATGGTTTTCAATGACTTCATATCCAATATTTTGATCACTGGCAGCTTATTCACCACATCCAGCATCAAATGACAGTGACATTTATATTTCATTGCGTATAGTAATTGCTCTGCAGTAAAGCCATTCAAATCACTTCAGTTTTTGCTGATGATATTCGTTTGTTTTATGCCTGCGGTAATTATGAGTGAAACGTCACGTCATCATTGTGTATCAAACAGTGCCACCTTGAGGAAAAAAGATGCACTGCACGTATTGAGTCATCAGATATGTAAATATAGTTGCGCAGGAAAAAATACTTACACATTTACATACCTCGGGTCTCTAGCGACCCTATATACTTTTTATATATCAGAAAACTGCCATTCTTTTATATTTTACTATTTTTTTCTTGTTATATTGTTTATAATTAATAGATTGAGGAATACTAAGAAAGTTGATGTGTAACTTAAAAAAATGAAGGATGGAGAGGGTAGAGAATGATGTACCGGGTCGCTAAAGACCCGAGGTATGCATTTAAGGGTTAAAAGCTTTTTGTGCATACAGAAGATCCGTAAAGTCGCAAAGATTAAAGTCTCAAACCCAAAGAGATATTCTTTATAAAAGTGAATTGGCCTTCTAGAACACAACTAGAAGTCAGTGGTTAATTTTTATTTACAACACAGTTCCAGAACAGTACAACCCAAATATTCAAGTGTTTGCAGTGCATTTTACGGAGGAAAGTTTCCTGAACCTGGTAAGGGGCGTAACATTTCCGTTACACGCTTGAGGTATTTGGCCAATCACAACGCACTGGATAGCTGGCCAATCAAAGCACACTGTGCTTTTCAGAACAATGAGCTTTGTAAAAATCGTCGTGTTTCAGAAAGGCGGGGCATAGAGGAGGAACAATAATGTACAGTATGTGGAAAATAACGTTTTTTTTTTACTTTAAACCGCATAAACGCATTGCATTACACCAAATACACCAAATAATGCAACATCATATGACCCCTTTAATGAAACAGTCAAAATAACTCTATCACACTATCACAAAATAACTCTGAATCCCTGAATCAGTCAGTTAGTTGGTGACACTTGACTCTTGTGACTAATATTGTTTGGATCAGTTTTTTTGTACTTTGAAATTTGGTACTCTGAAGAATTGAATTGTGGAAACCACAATGTAATTGTATAAATGGAAGTGTAATCTGAATCAGAATCATTAAATTCAATTCAATTTGATTTCCATCCCTAAAAGCTAAAGATTTCTTTCCATTTCCAAATTAAGCCTGTCCTTGACTTGCTCTTTTGCATTTTTTTCCCCTCTCTCTTTTGCTCATATTCATTCTTCTTCTACTGTCACTATTCTTCTCTCTTCTGTTTTCTCTTTCCAACTGCCATCTTCTCCTTTGCTTTCTCTCAATCTCTTTCAAATTCTAGCCTCAGTTGTTGGAGAAGCTTGTTGAGGAGATCCAAAATCTGAAGGCCACCGTTCTCTCTCAGGAGAAACGAATCTGTGACTTAGAGAATAAGCTCTCTAAGTACACTAATGGCACAGTCTGAATAAAGCTAACTCATCCTATGCACACTGCCCAATTCACTGCTAACCCCTCACAACTAAAGTATGAGCACAGATAGGCCAAGCCACCTCAACTCACACCAGCTATTATCAACATGTAACTCCGGTTCAACTGGCTGTACCGCCAATTGACTTCACAGGCTTTTTCTAAATGTGAATAAATCATACAGTAGTTCCATTTTGGAGAATTAGGAGATTTAATTTGGCAAAGGCACTTATAATGCTCGTCCTGATGCTTTGTAGAAAAATTGTTAATATTGTGTAGTAGTACACACTATTAGCTGTATTCCTTAAATGCTTAAGGAATCATATCAGGAAGAATTTATGTCAGCTATTCAAAAGGTAGGCAAAACCACCTTCATTTTAGGATTTACAAATCCTTTAATGTACTTACTGCTTTTTAACCTTAAATGCTGTCAAATAATGACAGAAGAAATGTAGCTGCAGCTTTCTGTAGTGGTTAACAGTCTTTGGTAGTCTCTGTGTGAACATACCTCATTGGAAAGACCAGGACTTGGGATCAGATGGTAGCATATGTAGCCCTTATTTGGTCAGCTCTGGACAAGCAACATCTATGGCATGACTATGATATGTCAGGACAGTAGTGAGCTCAGTAATGCCGCCAATACACTACACAATTTTCATCGGATTGCTGTTCTTTTCACACTACACTAACTTTTTTGGGTATCACGAAGTTGCTGTGGTTTACACATAACAACGGATCAGTGACTGTGGGTCACACATCACACAATCTCACTAGGAAGAATCCACAACAAAAAAAGATGACTTCTCGATATTTCCCTTGCGCTATAGCTTGTTCTCTTATTGGCTGTAAGTCGTCGCCAATGTGTTTTTTTTAACCTGCTAATTACTTCTCGGGCATCAGTGCTATTCTCAGATTGTGTCTTTCTCCACTATATGATCTCACACTATATGATAGTCACTCACATGAAAGAGCACCGATTTGCCTCAGATTTAAGGCTGATCTCCAGAAAAACACTAACTAAAATGTAATGTAGTGTATACCCGGCTTGAGAGTTCTGCACATCACTTCATGCCATTTTATCATAAAGGAACAGTTCACCCAAAAATGATATACTCTTGATAAACTAACCCTCATATTGTTCCAAACTATTACGTTTATTTTTCAGTAGATATGAAAGTTGTTGCTAAATGTCCAAGCTGCTCTTTTCCATTCAATGAATGGTGAGTGATTACTCGGGCTGTGGAGCTCCAAAAATGACAACAAAAAAAAAGTGCACTCGTGCACTATATTCCAAATGTTCTGAAGACTTAGGATAACTGTGGGGAACAAGCACAAGATGCATCGTGCCATCAGCTCTTGCAAAACTGTTTTCACATATTTAAACATCTTTAAATCAAAACATGCACATATCATATTTGAGATCTACAGCAGAAGGAATTAAAAATAACTGCTTTTGGTCTGTTCTTCATATAAAACTATATATAGACCACATAGCTTCAGAAGACTTTGCATATGGTGTATGCGTGTATTGGTGTGTGTATTAGTATTATACTTTTTTTGTTGTTTTTTTTCGCATTTTTGAAACTTGAAGCTTGACAGCATCTATACACACTTTCATTGCATGAAAAAAAAACAGCCTGAACATTCTAGATAAGATTAAAAGAAACGTAGATAAATGAGAACAGAATTGTCATCTTTGGGTGAACAATTCCTTAAGGCAGATGCAGGTAGCTCCTGGAAATATTTATATAAAGATATCAAATGTTAATCTAATGATTTAACATAAAAAGCAAAAGGATGTTTGCATAGACAACATGTCTCTACTTGTTCCTCTTTGTAAGAGTGCTTGCATCATTGACTCTTAAATTGCTACTAATCTCTCATTTTACACACCTCTGCATTTCCAGCTTTGACCAACACAATTAAAACTCATGTAGCTTCTGTTTAACATTTCAAAATGTAAATATTATTAAAAAAAACATGAAAAAGCAAAATATCAAAACCAAAGACATTGTTTTGTGTTTATGTAGAGGATAATTCGTGAGTATTATGGTTTGAATAAAACTCTTTTTGTACAAAAAAAATGTTGCCAGTGTTGCATACATAGTCACTTGCTCATAAAAATGCATGGACACACACGACACATTCACCAATAGTTAATTACTCTCTCTGCGACTTGCTAATTTATTTCTAGGCGCATAGCAAACAGTGTCTCTGTTCAGTTTTTAGTTATAGGACCGTACAGCTAGCACAGATTTATTATATAAACAACTCAGGAACAAAGGGTACTGGTTTGGGTGCAATATCCTCAAGGTCTCTTCCCTATTCAGATGGTGAGCTGTTAATGGTCACTTTTCAATGCGTTCTACCTCTGTAGAACTTGAAGTGGATTCTGAAGGCAGTAAAGGAAAGAATTACTTGAATCTCAGACATCCAAGTGGCAAAACCTCCATTAGTTCCATTAGACTGCTGTCGGACTGCTATTCCTATAGCTAACAACAGACTGTGGATTAAAGTATTGTTAATGATTTCTGAAGGAGGGGGGAGCAGCGATGTTTGCTATGGGTAGGGAAGGAGGTGCAAGTCCATTTAGGCTGATGCACTAATGATAGTAGAACAGATCATTTGGTTTAAAAAACAAACTTCAGAGTTTTTCCATTTGCTCACTTGAGAAAACCATTGTCCACCAACCTCAGTGTTAAGGTAGGTTCCTTGTGCCCTTGGTTAGACCTATAGGTTACAAATTTGAGAGCAATGTGAGACTTATTCCTCTGCCTGCTACCTTCTCTGCTGCTGGTTCTGGTTATGATATTGCATCAATGGAACTGGATCTGTCGTCTTGAAGACAGTACTGTTCAGCAGTTGAGTCACTGTATGTGGATTATGGCCTGTAGACTCTTGAAACTGCCATGCTTTACAGTATCAGAATCCACAGAAGAATGCCAGGCAGAAGTCATACTGATCTGTAAACCCACGGCCCTTGCCAGCCACCTGAAGAAACATTGCTATACTTTGGCCCAGCCTCCGCTGGCATGATAGCCTCAGGCTGACCCTCATTTTCAGATAATTACCAATCTCATGTGGCCCACAAAGGAAGGTGCTGAACTGCAAGGAGGAGTCCGCTTTACATGGGATAACCTTCTCCTAAAGGATGGGGGTATTGTGGCTCTGGATTGGGCTGAGTCTGACGGACCAACAAGCTCAGGCCAAAAGGGATCATCATCCTGGAGGAAGATTTCTATGCCATCGCTCTAGTAATCCTGCTATTGTTGTTATAATTCCCAACACCCTAGGCAGAGTAACACCACACTTGCTCAGGTTGTGCTACCAGACTTTGCAACAGGGCTTCTATCCAGTGGTTTTCCATCGACGTGGTCATGGTGGCTGCCCATTGACTACTCCACACTACCAGGAGTTTGGAAATGCTTCTGACCTTGTGCAAGCAGTAGCATACTTGTGGAGTCATCATCCAACCTCAACTTTGCTTGCAGTAAGTGAGGGCTCTGGATCAGGGTTACGGCTGTTCTATCTGGGGGAATGTGGCTCTTCATCCTACCTGACGGCCGCTGCTTGCATCTCTCCTGTGTTTCATGGACAACTGTGGTTTGAGTATGAGCTACCTTGGCTCTATCACTGGATAGCCCTCATGTACCGCAAGTTTCAAATAAACAGGTAGCAATTTACTCACACATTAGACTGATCTATGCTAAAATGTTATGGACTGCAGAATCTACTGCTGCATAAGTACAGGTTAAAGCAGGGGTGTCCAAACTCAGTTCTGGAGGGCCGGTGTCCTGCAGAGTTTAGCTCTAACTTGCCTCAGCACACCTTCCTGGAAGTTTCTAGTATGCCTAGTAAGACCTTGATTAGATGGTACAGGTGTGTATATTTGGGGTTGGAGCTAAACTCTGCAGGACAGTGGCCCTCCAGAAGCAGGATTGGACACCCCTGGGTTAAAGAAAAGTTCACCCAAAAATGACAAATGGAAGAAACCACTATAAAATTAGCTCATGCAACTTGTGTCCTGTGCTAAACTGTGCTAAAATTGCATCTGCACTTTCAAGAGCTATCCTGTGCCATTCGGCATCACTTATGTAAAACCTTGGAGACAATTCACGATTAAAAGCATTAATTCCAATCTTGCAATCACTTGGCACACAAGTAACATGGACTTTTATGCTGCCCAGTGACCACTACACAATTTTAGCCCTGATTTTCCAACCACAGACAGTTAACGGAAATCACAGAAAAAATGTGGAAATCTTGAAGGGTTAGTTCACCCAAAAATTAAAATTAGCCTGTGTTTTACTCACCCTCAAAGCATCCTAGGTGTATGTGACTTTCTTCTTTCAGACGAATCCAATCGGAGTTATATTAAAAATTGTCCTGGCCCCTCCAAGCCTTTCAATGGGGTTAAGCGGGTGTTGGTTGTCAACAGTTCAGAAGACATGAAATAAAGTGCGTGCATCCATAACAAAACATCCCTCACACGGCTCCGGGGGATGAATAAAGGCCTGCTGTAGCGAATCCATGCATTTTTGTAAGATAAATATCCATATTTCAAACATAATAAACATTTTTCTCTCACTTCTGGTATTCTGTCATATGTGGAAGGCGTTCCGGCAGATGATGTAAGACGTCGACGTTGCGTGATTAGTGACGAGCGCGGAGAGAGAACAAAACAAAACGCTGTTCACGAATTAGAAGCACAAAACGAGGATTTGTAATGATAAAATGTTGGAGGATTTTGATATAAGCCAAGAGGAGACTGGTTTTCCTTTGCTAAAGTAAGGAAACTGTTTCCTTTGCTCCTGCATTTCTTAGAGGCGCGTGCACGACGCATACGTCTTACGTCATTCGCCTGAACGTCTACCGCGTACCAGTCAGCGGAAGTGAGAAAAAAGTTTTTTTTTTTAATATATTAGATATTTATCTTACAAAAATGCATGGATTCGCTATAGGAGGCCTTTATTCACCCCCCCGGAGCCATGTGAGGGACGTTTTAATACAGATGCACGCACTTTATTTCACGTCTTTTGAACTGTTGACAACCAACACCCGCTTACCCCCAATGAAAGGCTTGGAGGGGACAGGATAATTTTTAATATTCCAAACTCCGATTGGATTCGTCTGAAAGAAGAAAGTCACATACACCTAAGATGCTTTGAGGGTGAGTAAAACACAGGCTAATTTTCATTTTTGGGTGAACTAACCCTTTAAGCAAGTCTGTGTTCGTTTATGTGAGTAACAATCACTACGTGTAATTTTTTAAAGACAGGACCTGGAAGTGCCAATGAACTGCTGAGGCCTGAGAGATATTTAGCAGGCTAAATTGAGTTGCATAATGAATAGTCATCATTATAGAATTCCACCAATAACCCATAACCAAATTTTCATTTTTGGGTGAACTGAATCTTGTGAATAGGATAGTACAAGAACTGCATCCCAAGTTAGGGCATTGCAAGATGCCACAGTGCAAAACTACCACATGAAAAAGGCAACTAGGATTTAAAAGCTCTTTGAATTTAAACATTTGACCCTTTCCACAGGTACGCCACTGCTTTGAGCTCTGTGATGGATATAGCAAAAATTTTTACACTGCAACTCCTTGAGAGATATGGAAGAGCTCATGTTCTGTGCTCCTAAGCAGTCGGATCACAGAATGTCAGACTCAGTGGACAATGTTGGAAAGGACAGTTCAAGATTATCAATGAAGCCTGACTGGCCAACTTACTGGGAGAGGAATGAACCTTTGCGAGATGCAGACGAAGTGGCAGTGCCAGTGCTCTGTTTGTGTAGCCAAGACGATCCTCTTCTTCCACCTCTCTCCACTGACTGTACCTGAGGCACTTTTTCATAATAGCCCTTACTTCCTGCTGGCTGTGACGGAATTTTATGCATGAGGATGGTCATGGAGGTACTACTTCCTGGAGGCATTCTGTGGTGCTGGAATACTTTAGGGTAGTTGCCAATTTCTTCAGGGTGGAGAAGAAAGGCTTCAAAGATGTTTTTGCACACTATGGCAGCCAGAGTCTGAGGCATAGCACTAGTGCCATGCTGTCCAGAAGAAGAACAAACTTGCTCCGGAAAGAAAGGCCCATCTTAGTTTCACGAAGACGGCAAATCTCAGCTCCCTCTGATACATTCACATTTGAAGAGGAGCAGGAGGATTTTACTTGGAATGGATCCTATACACGCTGAGTGAGAGAAGCAGGTGGTATTATAAGATCATAGCAGATTGGTAGTGCTAAACTTCCTACAAAAAGGCACAGTACATGTTTACAGGGATAGTTCACCCAAAAATGAAAATTCTGTCATTAATTACTCACCCTCATGACATTCCAAACAGACACAGAAGAAAAGAAACTGTTGAATAAAGTTATTTTTGTTTTCTTTGTGCACAAAAAGTATTCTCATAGCTCCACAAAATTAAGGTTGAACCACTGATGTCACATGGACTGCTTTAATGATGTCCTTACTACATTTCTGGGCCTTGAATGTGGTAGTTCCCTTGCTGTCTATGCCGGGTCAGAAAGCTCTCTGATTTCATCAAAAATATCTTAATTTCTGTTCCGAAGATGAACGAAGGTCTTACAGGTTTGGAACGTCATGAGGGCTAGTAATTAATGACACAATTTTCATTTTTGGGTGAACTATCCCTTTAAAAAATATGAGGTGCCCTTAGTTAGGAAACCCCAGTTGTGCGGAAATGAGTAAGGAGGACACCATGGAAGATAAAGGGAACAAAATGGAGATCAAGAACATGTTGAAAGACAAAAAGGAATTATGTTGACAGCTTGGCCTATACAATTAGATGCTATATTTAGCCATCTCTTTTTTTTGTACAAATTCAGTTGGAGCAAGTGAGGCAACTCTGTGTGCAAGACGGTTTTCACATTTTTGGACTCATTATCTGAATTCAAAAGCACCATGTTTGAAAGGGGAATCAATTAAAAAATCCTCATGAAAAGGATGTTCAGGAAAGATTACACTTATACACCTAGATTTTAAAAGCAGACAACTGTATTAAAAAAATACAAATGACAAAACCAAAATATACTAAAATTACTTTATTACAGTTGATTTCTTTGTCCAGTAGCCCTCTGCCAACAAAAGGAGTAATTACAAACAAAACATTACATTTGTCCCCTTACGTTTTCATAATCTTTGTATATTTTAATACACTTGTAAGTGTTTTTGTTATGAATAGCCATAACAATTTTTCTAATCTCTCCAACATTCAGTTTTTTTTTTTTTTACAATCTATACATTTTAATACAGGTTATATATGTATTGCTTGGTAATGTTGAGGCAGGAAAACGAGACAACGACCATCAAAAGAAAAAGGTTGAAATACTGGTAAACACACTGTACAGAGATGTACCACCTTTCTTGATTATTATTCATCTTGTTGTTTTCACACTTATCAAAAGGGTCATTAAAACAAGGATGCTATGGACTTCCAAAGAAATCTGCTCTTATAAAAGAGCACACCTCTCACCTTTTTTTTTTTACCATTTGCGAGAGTAAACTCACATTTTGAGTCTATGGCTGTTCCTCTGGTCCAGTGATTCCATTAGAGTACTGAATGTAATTAAACAATTGGCATTTTATATGTATATCTCATGTTAATTTGGCCTAAATCTTTAGGATTGGCTCTGCATTGGCTTAGTTGGGTTTAGTTTGTCAGACTGAGATAAGCAACTTCATGAAATCTGCAATCCCATGCATATACCAGAAGTGTGCCAAAATAGTGTTCATAGTTGGTAGTTATTATAGGTAGCACTGATATTGCAAACTGGAATTTCTTTTCCTGGAAACATTTTTGTAAATCCATTCTGAAATAGACATGATGGCAGTTATGAAGAGATTTCTCTTTCTTCGAACGAAACAAAAAACCCAAACCATTCATCTTTCAGAAAATGAAAGTTCACAGCTGGTTCACAAATAACAGAATGTGAGTACTGGCACTAATGAATATGGTAATTCATACCTTTGAAAGCAAGGAAAGCAAGAAGCAAAGAGAGGACTATGGAAAGGGATATCCTCTGAATAAGTGTAATCGCAGGGGAAATAAAATCTTTTTTTGGCTTTACTTGACACCTCTGAGAATATGCTTTTGTGTATATATATTTTTTTTCTCTTTTTAAATAATCAATATTAGAAACCAAGTAATTTTTTTCTTTTATCTTCACAGTCAAGCAATTAAATTTTAGTCTAGTTTTAACGTGGGTCTTTATATTGATTTTCATTTATTTAAATTTCTAAATATACAATATACACACATTTTCCTATACATCTCACTTAAAGCTTTCTCCTGGCTGTATACCCTTCCACTATAATGTTTTATATGCTATCTGACATTTTTCATTGCATTTTTAATCATTCTTTTTCTACATGCTGTGATAAGTGTTCAGTTGGAGGGTGGGCGGCAGTCACTGGAGATCTGGGGTGGGCGTGGAAGAAACAAAGGCACTGCAGGGACGACAGCAGCAGCACCCACCCGCCCAGCAAAAACATTCAGCGGTCTCAAGCTTACCCAACCCAGACCTCCCCACCCCTAAAATCCACACAACACGCTCTTGTCAAACCCAGCCTGAGAAAGGGGAGGAGGGGGCACCCGAGGACCAGGAGATCTGCTTGTATGTGATTGTAGTGAGCAACTAAGAGTAGAAGAGGATGGTAAAGTGCTTTTCTGTGATGTTAAGCTCAGTGAATGAAGACTTGAATGTGACAGGCTACTATCCTTTTGCATAGTTGCGATTGTTAATTTTGGCATCACTAACTCAAAAGACTAAAACAAACATTAATATACTTCAGCGGCTTTTGCCATACTGTTATTCAGGAGTGAAGTTTTACCATGCCAACACGCTTTAACACTCACGTACATTCACATAGCAAAACCTGTTTTTAGTGTCATTCTACATATTTAGTTCAAGACACCCCTACCTTTCAAGACCCCTACAGTACCTCCACATTAATATAGTCATTTCATATCACTCACCTACCTTATAACTTATGTCCTTTTGGCCTATAGCAATAGAACACACCTGTTCATACACTTACTATCAGAATTTTAGGCTTTGAATGTTTTCAAAGTTTTAAAAGCAAAATGGCATCCTGCTCTCCGCAGTTTTTGGTTATTTGGACCTGTGGAAGGATGGCAATGGCAACATAAAAAAAATAAATAAAAAAAAATCACAATAATTCAATAATAAAAATAATTCTAGCAAATCTTGGAATTTCACAGTATCTTTTCATAGTTAAAATTTGTTCTGGCACAAAGAGCATAATGTCTACTCACATTAAAATTAGTGCTTGTTTATAAAAGACTAAGCTAGACAAAATCAAGTGCATTGTAAAACTTGATTCTTTCACATTCTGTTATCCAACCTTTATACCATCTATTTATATATATATATATATATTTCTGAGAAAATGATATGCATTCATCTCCCGCTCTATACAACCGAAACCAGCTGCTAATAAGACCATGATAAAACCCACTGCATAAAGATTTACAATCTTACCTATGAGAGGTAATGCACAGCATCCATATATTCATTCTTACCCTCACTAACATTTTCAAATCAGTTTAACACACTCTAAAATGCCCACTGCATTTTCTCTGAATTCAAAACTTTTTCACATCGTTGCAAAAATGACTTCGGTTATTCTGGATTCTAGCTGAAGTTTGATACAACTGGCCAGAATGTTTTACATTCTTAGAACCTGAACTACAATTGATGCATTTTGTGCTTACAATGTGCATAAAATATGTATTTAGAGGATTAAAGAATGGGTGTAAAAGAAAAAAAAAAAAAAAAGACCACGGTGCCCCTTTGTCCCTTCCCCTATGGCACGTTGGGTCAAGATGGGTGTTGTGGGAGAGCAGCGGGTGGTCTTACGTGAAGGACAAGTGCGAGCCATTGGAAATCTGAGAGGCGATGCTGGCACTCCTGCTCATCCCCTGCTCACTGCGGCCCCCTGCGGTGGCCCGCCGTACCACCTGGGGACTGTTCCATAGCCCACCACTTCCCCCGCTCAAGCGCTGACTGCCCCCAGACCCGTAGTGCCCCCAGGGGGGCGGCCCCCCTGAAGGCAGGCCGTGACCCCAAGGCTGTTGGATAGAGTCACTGTGACTTGGGTGGTGGTGGTGGTGGCCGTGCTGGCTGCCACTGTTGTGCCCTCCCCAGTGTGACCTCTGGGAGCTTGCACTGTGCTGGGAGCCCCAGCTACTCTGGGCCCCCGGAAAGCTGTGGCTGTGGCCGTCGGATGAGGCCAGGCTGGAGAGCACCATGTTGCTGAAGCCCAGACGCATGCTTTCAGAGTCAAACGCTTCAATCTCCCGGGCCTGCTTCTCTAATAGACTGCGGATTCGTTCCGAGCGCTCATTTTGCAGGGTAACCATTTCCTCTTCAATCTGACCAAAAACCAAAACAGAATCAGGTAACACTCTGATTAAGACATTATATTTTCTAATATATATATATATATTTGCTGCTGTTGGTATAGTTAAGGCTGTAATACACCACATAACTTTTCCCCAGATTTTTGCACAGATTTGAGGTATGGAAGTGTCAAAGCTAGCTGATGGAAGTCAGAACTAGTATAGTATATTTTTATTAGACATATAATATGACTGTAGAATATCCTGAGAACTGTATGAATAAAACCAGGAAACTTTAGGCCTTTCTGACTCACACTGTTTGATATGTGTTATTCTGTTCATGGGGCATGATAAACACGCTGCACCAGCCATTAGGGCCTTTCGCACCGCGGGAACCTTTTCATAGTACCAGAACTAATTGTGGAACTACCCACTTTTTGGCGTTTTCGCACCGCCGGAACTGGGTGCGATTTTCTGGAACTAAAGCGGTGCGAAAGGCCCTATTGATACAATGTAACGTATGCAGTGTTGGGCAGTAACGCATTACTTAGTAGCGCGTTACTGTAATTTGATTACTTTTTTTAGTAACGGAGTAATTTAAAGAGTTATAATTTTCAAAATAGTAATTAGAGTATAGTTACAAGCCGAGGTCTCTATACGTTACTGCCGCATTACATTGCTGACAGAATGCAGTGTTTTATAATCTGGAGATTGTAAAAAGGATGTAGCACACGCACTGTGTGGGATGCGGGAGAATAAAATGATTCATGGGACTCCCGCAAAATAGAAATATCTAAACATAAAATATCTAAAACAAATAAATTATTATTCATCTATAGCACAAAAGCAACATGAACTAATATAAAACATAAACAATTAACAGGTGCAAGCGTATTCAGAGTTTCTATTTAGGCTATTTAGCTACTGCAGTGCTCTTTGCTGGCATTCTGCCATGCCAAACCATGCACGCAGCAGCCGCTTGTTTTAGTTAAAAATAACAGTGTTCTGTGAATGTTGATGCTTTAATAACAAATATTTATCGGGAGCGTGTATGCTGGGATTTCATAAATTTCATGGAGAAAAAAGTAACGTAACTAGTAATGTAACTAATTACTAATTAATCAGAACAGTAACGTGATTACTTTTAAAAGGAGTAATCAGTAATTTAATTATATTTTCAGAGTAACTTGCCCAACACTGAACGTATGTTGGTAGTATGTGCTTCACCCTTAGAAAGTAAACAAGAGGATAGTTAAATAATTATAACAAGAGTTTAAAGATGAAGTCATTGTTTATAAACTGTATAAAAGTGGAAGCTGCGACTGGGTTCTGCAGGCATCTCGCTTTGTTGACTGCTGCAATAGTTTTATCTTTGACAACTCTGGAACTCTGTGACTTGAGTGCTTTTTGCAAAGAAAACAGAGACTTTTCCCACAACACTAGCCTGCAGATATTGGGCAGTCAGAGTTGACAGATTTCACAGAAAATTGCATAGTATATGATGGGCACAGACTCTGATTTTTTATCTTCAGACTATGGTTCCATCAAGTTGGAGGAGATCAATATTCTGAGCTGATTTCACAATATTATTTTTATTTGTCTTCTAGCAACGAGGCAGATGGTTCTGCATGAGATTGTGTTCAGAACTACTTGAAAGTCTGGCAGTGTGTGACCATCACTCATATTAGCATATGATAACCAGTTTTTCACTCTAACCATTCACAAAGTCGCCAACTGAATGATGCGTAGTGTTCAGGTTTTGAAAGTTGTGTAGTATATTCCAGCCTTCAGACAAAATACTTGTCAAACTTAAACTTCATTTGTTCACCCTTGTGTCATTCTGAATCTGCATGTATGTTTTTTCTGGAACACAAAAGTAGACATTTTTGAGGAATCTACACATTTTTCCAATACTGCGTCCAAATTCAAAATTGGAGGGTCAGCATAAATGGCAAAACACTTGTTCTTGGGCATGCATTAAGTGAATGTGATGTGTCTTTTTTGAATTTTGGATGTGAAATTAGGCTAAACATCCTTCGATAATTTGAAGATGCTTCAAAGGTCATATTCTACTGAAAAGAAGTTCAAAAACGAGTTAAATGGAACATAAATGACAGAACTTTCATATTTGTGTGAGCTATACCTTTAATTCTTATTCTGGAATGTCAAAAACTCTGAAACTCTTTAAAACAACATGCCTCCCCCTGTGGTTTCAAGTAGTGTTGCTGCTTGGGTTTGTATCAGTTAACATACCTTCTGCTCAAGCAGAGCCCTCCTCAGTGAAACCCTCTGCTCCAGCTCTTTCCTCTCACGATCGTGCTGTGCATCTGTCTGCATCTTGATCTTGCTCTGATAAGCATTCAGCAACTCCAACTCCTGCTGCAGCTGCATCTTTAGCACCTGACATTCGGCCTCCTGTGCCTCATCCAATCGCAGCTAAGGAGCAAGATGGGAGGCGTAGTTACATTTAGAATTAGTGTGTTAAAGACAAGAGAAGATGAATGCCACATGATCCACATTTAAATTAGGAGAACAGATTTTTGCCTCCTGCATTACTTATCCCACAACTGAATACTGTTTAGTAAGTAACTACATCAACTCCTTCAGAACTTTGTGACTGGTTCAAACTCTTCGATGGCTTTACAGGAAGAGATATACATATGCGTACACCTAACATGGCAGGTCACTCACAGCTTGTGTGGAGAGCATGTCATTGATGGAATGGTCGTACTGCTCAGCAAGGATGGCTAATTTCCGGGTCTGCTCCTCCTTCAGCCTCTTCAGCACAGCCTTGTGGTCAGACTTGGGTGTGGTCTCCAGGAGGTGGTTGCGCAGGGCCTTATACTGCCGTGTCTGGATTTTACACGTGTCCTGGAACTGTTTCTTGATCTCGAGCTCTTTAGACTAAAGAGGAGAATAGACTTACTGATTCTACACTACTAGCTAATGTACGTTACAAAAATAAGCATAGGCTACACACCTTAAGGCTCTTGGGCTGTTGCCGGACCTCCATGACATGTTTGCGGCGTAGCTCTCGCTCTCTGCGTTTGTTGTACTCTAGCTGGTTGGTGAGTTCAGTCTGATGCTGCAAGCGAATCAGCTCTGTACGCATCTTCTGGATGGTGCCCAGCTGCCTCACCTCCAGCTCCTGCATGGATTCATGATGGCGGAGCAGCATAGCATGTTCCAGATCTTTCTGCGTCTGGCGCTTATTTAGCTCCTGGATCAAGAAAATCTATCGTTATATTTGTTTTCTTTAAAAATAAAAATATAGGAACTAAATTTTTTTTAATTTAATTTAAAAAATAATAGATTAATGAATTATCAAAACAGTCATTAGCTATGTCTTTGAGCAAAAGTGACGTTACCTCCCGTACAAGGTCTTGCTCTACATTGTGTTTTGCAATGAGGATTCGCCGTTTAAAGCGCCGACATTCCAGCTCCAGGTACTGCCGCTGCCGGCGGAGCAGGTTGGCTTCCTCCTCTGCCTGGTAGTGCTGAAAGTTCTCCTTCTGCTTCGAAAGCCACTCCTGCTTCTCTTTCTTAGGGGTGGACTGGTTCTCATTTAGCTCCTACATGCAGCGTGGGAAACATCAATGGGTTGTAAAGGGAAATACAGACATTTTTCTTGCTTGTTTTTGTTTTAGTAATAAAAGGCAAAAATGTAACTACATATTTTTATATATTTGTTATATATAATAAAAAATTTAAAGACCCCCTGTGGTGAAAAATCTGGTTTTTGATATGGTTTACATGTTTCTCTGGTGTTTTTATCATGCTTAAAGACAAAACATGTGCAAATTCATCAGTCAACACCATTGCTAAGGATTTTCTCCTTAAAACTACAGTGTAACAAAGATAGTCTCAAAAACGTGGTTTTAAACTACACCTGTTTCCTACTGTCACAAACATGCAACCAATCGCGTCAACTTGTGAGACGAGGCTTTTCATATCTGGGGCCTATACCATGAAACTCGTTTAACTGGCTAGCCAGGTAAGTTTTAGTTTAGCTAACTGGGTGTTAGGCACCATGAAAGTGGTTTGGGGTTTGGCTTTCAGCAGTGTTCATCACCATAGTAACTTGTGCTCCACGGTTAAATTGGTGACTGCAGGGAGGCTTTAAATCAATAAACATTATTTTTAAATTCATTACGCAAAAAACTATGAATATTATGGTTTTCAATGATGATTTTTACTGAACTACATTTTTACTGTATTTTACTTCTTGCTTTAAACATTTTGAATCAACTTAGTAACAATGTTTTCTCTCATCCTCTGGATTGTATATTGTTAATTTGTATAACTGTGTAACTGTCAAATGGCTGAACAATAGAGATACATGACATTATAGCTGTATTGCCTATGCCCATTTTCGGTATTTTTCATTTGTCTTCATTTCATTACACTGTTCAAGCAAAAATAATCTCACAGATCTCAGAGGTCAGTTTAGGTAGAATTATACCAAGATGAAAAACACCATTGGTGAATTCATATATGGGTAAAAAGCCATGCTTGAGCATGTGTGTTTACCTCTTTCAGTTGTTCCTTTCTTAGCTTGTACTCTCGTTTCTGTGACTCCAGGAAGCTACTAAGCTCTTTCTTTTGCTGTGCTTGAATGTGCTGTTGGAATTTCTTCTCATCATTGGCAAATGACTTGGCCTTCAAGATATGACAAAAAATAAAATAAATAAAATAGATAAAATAAAATATAAAAAAAAAATCTTTATGCATAGTGCCTTTGTCATGATGAAGCAGAAATAGAATCTCCCCCTTTGCAGCCACAAAGTAGAAAGCACATCATTTTATGACGTAATATCAAGATTTTACTTCACTGGAATGGAAGGCCATGGCATAAGAGGAAGAGGGGAATTCCCAATTCATAAGCACTTTTCAGGTGAACTTCCACATTACTTTCCGCATCTTTGTGCCGCCCAAAAAATGATTGTGCTTGGGATCTAAACAGATCATGTGACATGTCTTGCGCACACTTACATCTTTCTCTATGGATGCTTGGTTTTTCTTCACAAGTTTCTCCATCTCAGCGGCAAAGCTGTTCCTCTGGGCCTCCAGCTCTTTGTCCAGTCTCAGCCTGTGTTCGTCCATCTCCACTTTCAGTTTGTTCTCCAGGGCCATAAGGTGCTTCTGGTGCTGCCGTCTCATGCGTTTGTAACCGGACATCTGCTCCCTCAGCTCGGAGTCCTGCTCATGTTCCTGCATCTGGCGTGTCACCTGAAAGAAGGGAGAGGAGGAACACAGTGAAATGCAACAAAAGTGAAGAAGAGGAAATAAAAATAATCAAGAGATGTCCTGTGAATTTTGAACATTACAAGAACCTGAGGCTGAGAGTGAACAAAAAATTCTTGTGAAGCCATTCAGTTTACACCGTGTCTACACTGAAAGCAACCAATGCCAAGGTTCATAGATTATAAATGAGTAATGTAGTTTTGATGCCTTTGCAGGGTTGTGAAGCATTTCACTACAGATCCACTGTGACTGGCTCACCAGATAGGCTGTGCGGATGGTGGCAAAGTGCTCGCGGTTGCGATGGTGTTTGCGTTGCGGGGGCTGTGCGGGTGCCGCCTGGGCTTCTGGGGGACGAGGGATTTCAGGATCCTCAGGGTAAACTTCCTCTTCTTCCTAATGGACACAAAAGCAGGAAACATATATTAGGTATCATGAAGTTCAATGTTCACAGTTACTTAGTATAAAGAATCTCTGATTTGGGTTATGCAGGAAGGCATGAAGGTATCTGAGATATTTTATCAAGAGATGTGTGAACGTACAGGCTTCAGGTGTATGACCGAACTATTAGACATAACAGTGTGGTCTTTCTCCAGGTCATGGTCACTCTTGTCATCAGCAGCGTCGGGAATGCTGTTCACTGAGCTGCTCTGAGAGCTTGCACTGATTGACATGCTGGGAATGGACTGATTACTGCCCACACTGCTCACTGTGCCCGTGTGACCAGGACCGTGCTCTGACTCCTAAATACACATACACAAAAAACAGCAGTTCAGATACTAGGGCTGGCTCGATACCACTTTTTCAGAACCGATCCCGAGCCGATACCAGAAATTCCGAGTATCGGCCGAAACCGCTACTGGTCCGATACAAGCGCAGGTTGTTGTTTTTTTTTAAATGTGTTGAATTTCTATACCTCAGTGTGCTGACCTGATCATCACTCTTTTGTGTGTTAAACAATCTACCACATATAGATAACTTCACTGTAAATAAACAACAACAAATGACTAAATATATAATCATAATCTATGACAAAAATACTACTATATAGTAGGTTAGTGGATAATTCAGTAGCAAAAGTTACTCTAGAAAAATCATGAGTGCACAATTTTATAAAATCTAAACATTTAATGAAAAAAAACAGTGTGGAACAAATAAAAGTGAATAAATGTAGGGCTAAATCTGGTAAAATGTTAAACACTGCTCTTTGTATTGTAAATGCATTAATGAAAAACAAGTAATAGATTTATATATGAATTAATATACTATAAAATTTAAAGACATTTCTTTTAAATGTATAGCACAGTAATGAGGCAACAACATATGATAGATAAGACAACAAGAAAGGGTATTAAAAATGTTTCATTGCGCAAAAGTATTATAACATGAAAGGCTCCTATACGGAGCGGCACAAAGCGCTTTATGCACATCCTGTGCGCAGAATGATGCGCTTGAAGCAACACGGAGTCACAGCGCTCCGCATAGAAAAGTTCAAAGCACAGAGGGAAGAGATATTGATGCGTAGTGTATTATATCTGTACGATAGTTTATTGAGCCTTTTCTTTTAACAGTTTTAAATTTCAGTTACTGTGCACATGAAGAACAATTCATAGTGCTCTCTACTGCAGTGTTGTGATCTAACAGACACCCGGTAGAAAAAAACATGATTTGGAAACAGCACTAAACTCCAGCAAGATAAAGTCCTTTTATGCAAAACCATTGATCTTTATCAACAGATCAAGGATAATAATAGGAACATTGAATAATCTTGAAGAGAGTTTTATCGTCTTGACTGTCATAGCTAAACGCGATACACAGTTTGAATGCTGAATGGAGGATGACAGACAGCCGCAGCGGAGAGAACAGTTTAAGTGAACTTGTATTTAACGACTTAAATATTCATCTGTACTTCACACTGAACTATGGAACGGTCTCAGAAAACTTGAAATATAGTGCACGAAAACTTTATGGTGCTTTATAATTTTTTTGTGCCTTTCGTGGGGCTTAATAATAACACAGAACAGTATAAGCAGAATATCGGATTTGGATCGGTCTCGTCTGACCGATACCCGATCCGGCAGAAAATGCCAGTATCGGAGTGATACCGATACAGAGTATCGGATCGGCGCACCCCTATCAGATACCAACGGTCATAGTGATATAAACAACTCTATTTTGAAAAAAAAAAAAAAAAAAGTAAACAGAGTGTCCAGACTTTGAACATTTTTAATGTGTTGATTTCGACTCAAGATTTCGGGCCCCACTTTATATATATGAGCCAGTCAATATTAAAACACTGGAACTAGGTAAGGCTCGAGATCTGACCTCATCTCCCTCCTGGGTCTCAGTGGTCGGCCCATTGTGCACCTCCTGAAAGAGGATCTTCTTCATCTTGCGGTACTGCAGGTTGTCCAGCTCTCGGACCGCATCTTTTGTCCGCAAAATTAAGTCTATCAGAACAGATTCTGGCCTCTCTCGCAGGACGAAGGCATGCTATGGTTTTAGTAAAGAGTGCAGAAAATAAGGCAGTTGTAAATATTCAGGTGGAATATTAATATGATTAAGAAACAAAAAGGTTATTTAATTTAAATGTTGATAATTTAGTGCAAAGTAAACACCTGCAACAGATCCTCAGAGTGTGGTCTGTCTTGAGGGATTTTCTGAAGGCAGGAGTCAACAAAATTTCTAAAATAATCCGTCCTGATGAAAGAAAATGATACAGCATGTAAATCAACTAATGACTGCTCATTCATGCAGAAATGCCTCAATATTTTTCATAATATACATCTTCATGTATTTGTTCTAAATTGACTTAAATCGGCCATTTAAAGTGACTTCAATAGGGTTTCTGCAGGTTTGATGAAGGTTAATTTAAGAATTTTTAAGACCTTTTTAAGATCAAGTAAAGAAAATGTAAGCAATAAATTAAAGGATCATAATATGTAATGTTGTTCTCTAAATTCTAGGAACCACACAATGAGTTGTATTAGGAACACTTTAAAGATTGAAGAAAATACAGCTTTCTACCAATCTCCATTACTTTTTAATTCATTTTGCAAAAATAAAATAAAATAGCTTAAAGGTGGGGTAAGTGATTTCTGGTAGCCAATGTTGATATTTCAAATCACCAAAGCAAACACGCCCCTACCCCAAAAGGGTCTCGCCCCTATTTTGATAGCTCCGCCCCACACATACCCAACACACAACCCATGCAACAATTAGTTCTGTGAAACAAAGCAAAACATGTCAACACTGGACACGAGCAGCGCTGCGCGACAAAATAATATAGAGCTCATAATCAGTGATGCTGTCTACACCATAGATATATATACATATCTATGGTCTACACTGGATGCGGCGCGGCGCAGCGCGACACGACACGACAAATCCCCGACAGAAAACTGCTGCTGCGTTCGATTTATGACGTGTTGACACAAATTTCAAATGATTTTCAACGGTTGCTTTTTTGCGTCCAGTGTAGACAGACTTTAGCTGTTTAGCTGTTACGGCACGACAACTGTCACGTCCGGTGTAGACACGGTGTTACTCACCTATCGAGAAGAAACAAATCAACCTCGGCGTCCGATCGCAGGCCTTCCGCTCCTTGAGTTCTCTCCAGCGCTGGAAAGCTGATCCGATATTTACACGGGTCCTACTTCTTGCCTTATCGTAAGCCTTCTTTTGTTCTGCAGAGATTTTCCTCTTTTGTTTTTATCCACCACCATCTCTATCTTTCTGTCGTCACTCGGCTCGGCTAATGTCCGTCCTGTGCACTGAGCGCTCTCTTCTCGGCATCATGAGTAGATACGACCCTTACTGCTGAATGGATAAAAGTTTGTTTTTTTAGACTCAATTTTCTAAAGCGTTTTTGAAAAAATACATACCCCACCTTTAAATTTGGTGATCCAAAACAGTGAAACTAATCATCATTCAGGCAAAAGTTTGTTTCAAGAATAACCACATTGCTGATGTGATCTTATCGCTAGCACACCCACAGCACATGTGAGCTATTAGTCTTATCGGCAAAGCATATCAGCATTTTTTTTTTTTAATCGGCAGATGCCGATGTTTACATTTTAAGCTTTTGTCGACCGATTCCGATAAAGTTCCGATACTATCGTGCATCTCAGTTTTCTAAAGTGTTTTTGAAAAAATACATACCCCACCTTTAAGGCTTGAATACTTCTGCTCCCAATCACTAGAATATGAAAAAATAACCTTTACCTTCATAATACAAAAAAAGGGATGTTCTTCCCCAGTATTTTTGTCTTATTTTTCAAATGTCTAAAGACTCTTAAATCAAGATACATTTACTGAAGAAACAAAAGGGAAAATACATTTTCATACCCTATTTACAGATTTTTGTTCGTTTTTTTAAAACAATTTTCAATTTCTCAGAAAACATTCCATTTTTAGAAATGCATGCAACATTCAATTACATTCATCAGTTTAATTACTTTAACAGTTTAAGACTTTCTGCTCTGATTTCAGACCTTTTTAATGCCTTAACTTGTGGAAAGGTGAATTAAGACTTTAAGACCATTTTAAGGCCCCGGATCAGACAATGCGTTTTTCAGGTTTGAAAAGCGAGGCTTTTTTTGGTTGACTTTTTTTTGTAATTTAGAAAAGAGCAGTGTGCTACATTTTTGTTGTTGTTGTTCTTATACGCAACGCCCAAATCAGCTGTCCTGTCAGTCTAATCAAGGATTTTAGTGAAAGTGAAAAGTGAAGTGACGTGTGGCCAAGTATGGTGACCCGTATTCAGAATTTGTGCTCTGCATTTAACCCATCCAAGTGAACACACACTCGGAGCAGTGGGCAGCCATATTGCTGCGGCACCCGGAGAGCAGTTGGGGGTTCAGTGCCTTGCTCAAGGGTCTCACCTCAGTCGTGGTATTGAGAGTGGAAGAGAGTGCTGGTTATTCACTCCCCCCACCGACAACTCCTGCCGAACCTGAGACTCAAACCCACAAACTTCATGTTACAAGTCTGACTCTCTAACCATTAGGCCACAACTGCGAGCGCTCTAAAATCTTTGGTTTGCTGTTAAGTAAACTGTCATATTAGCAGAAACTTTAAAAAACCACAAGTTTCTCCTCCATTATTCCGGACATTTCTGGACATTCCAAGCAACTGTAAACGTCCGTCACCACAACGGAAGGCCCACCTCTCCATTCATTCGATTGGACAATGGACAATGACGTCGGACGCTTTTCTGCTCAGTTGATTTTTTTTTCAACTTCAGTTGCTCAGAGCGCTCCTACAAAAATGTAAGGTGCAACAGGCTGCTAAAACACGAGGCGCCCAGGGCGCATAAGCAGCACGCAAAACACACACTGCCAATAGAAAACAATTTAAAAAAGGCTCCTCTCACTGCAAAAAACACATTCTGTCTGATTCTAGCCAAAGACCTACAAGAACCTTGCTTCAATTAGAAGAACCTTCATTTCAGCCAAACATACATTGGTTGTAAAGTAGATTTAACTAAACTAATATTTAATTATCTGCATTTATATGCACCAAATACACAGCAATATTTACCTACAAATATTTTTACAAAAACAATTTAATATCTGGAAAATGCCACTTTTTATATTTTATTTTGAACTATTTTAACTTATTTTAAACTTCTCTAATGCCATTTTTGCTACTGAAGTTTAAATCAGAAACTTTATTAAAATGGTTTTCTTAATGCTTGCATACTTGCAATTCGCATGAAAAATAGTCAATTAAAATACACACACAAAATAATCACCACAATATTTGATTTACTACCTAGCCCTAATGCAAACAGCTATTTTTGTGTATATATTAGTGGACTCACCATTCACTCGATTGCAGTGTAGGGCTCTCATTCTGCGCTATGTGGTATAAGGCACTCATCGCATTCATGTTAAACAGAGGAGGTTTCCTTTCCGCTACAGCAAAAGGGAGAAGAAAAAGTAAGACTGACTTTCACAACATGAAAGATGCACAATTCAATTTACAATGAGCAGCACTTCTTTGTCACCTAGTTCTATGCAGGTGATCCCAAGAGACCAGATGTCAACCTTTCCATCATACTGTCCCTCGTCCATGGCTAAAATCACTTCAGGGGCCATCCTGAGAGGAGGTGGCCATGTTAGTAACCAGGCTGTGTGAATGGAATCATTATTACTCAGAGATAACCAGTGTGCTCACCAATATGGTGTCCCCACAAAAGAGTTGGCTGGGGAGGCAATGGAGGCAGAACCAAAATCTGCCAGTTTGACTCGTCCAGGCTCGGTCAGCAGGATGTTCCCAGCTTTGATATCCCTAAGTGAAGAATGACATGCATAACAGTCAAAATTAGAGGTAGTTTCCCTCGATTCCACAGGCAGTGCTGTCTGAAGTATAGATAAATATCTGTGTGACTTTGCAATTATAAGTCTTTTTGAATTAATTCAAATGAATTGGCTCATAAGAGTCGTTGAATTGGAATACAGTGACCTGTATGAAGGGTTGCCAACCATTCCGTATAATACGGAATCGTCCCGTATTTAAGGCATCAAAAAAGCGTTCAAGTTTGGGTGATTATTGATCATAAGCAAGTGAAGCCAAAACGTTTCGATCGCCCCCAGGTGGTTGGTCCCAGTATAGGTCATAAACCCCGCCCTCTTCATGTAATCTAATGGGACGTGAGACAAACTAAATAATAAAGAATTTTAAAAGAATTTTGGTTTTAGTTAGTTATGTGATGCTATAAAAATGGGAATGTGACGTCATGATTGACAGCTGAGATTGACAGCTTCTCTGAGCAAACTGAGGCACCAACTAACTTTTTCGGGATCTTCAGGAGGAGATTGGAGCTGCATTTACCTTATTTTAACACAAGCCTCTTTCTTGTACGGCAAGCAGCAGACAAAAATTAGAGCAGTCAGGCTCATTAAAAAAGGGTCAGGGGCGTGTGCTTGCGATCGACTCTGCGGGAGTGTGGGCAGGACGCGGCTCCACTTCGCTCACTACTGCACAGACTCGGGTCCCAAGTTCACTACTGCGCAGACTCTGTTCCCAAATCAGCGCAATATGTCCGCGCCCTATTGGGACATTGGCTGCTTAACTTTTCTTCAATGGAACATTCAGCAAGGCAGGAAAACATGCAATAAACCTGAGAGAAGACGTCTTTCACTATTGTAAGTTAATGTTGTTAAAAAGAGAAGAAAAAAAGGCAAATTTTTAACATTTTAACTTAGTGTATTCTTAAAATTGGACCTCATTATTTAAGCACAAATTTAAGAACCAAAAGCAGCCCATACTCTGAGTCTCTAAGTTCTCTTTGATTAAAAAATATACATTTTCATTCATTCATAGGGTTTATGGTGGCAATAACATTTTTTAGTTCAAAAATTTGCCATTGTTTTTAAAAAATGCTTTATTGACTTGACATTTCAGACCTTCAAATTTTATGCCCTATAGCCATGTATGTAGACTATGTAATTTCACAGTATATCCACTTCCTAAATTACTACACCACTTGTGCAGTCACAATTCTATAATGGTACAAATTACTCAGGTCGATGGTTTGTGTGTAACGCGTGTGCCATTTTTTATTTATTTTTTAATGTATGACATTAAAATTCTTTATAGAGTAATTGTACATAAATAGGTTAAGCAAAAAGTGATTATTTTTGAGAAACTTTTATACATATACTTAAAGGTGCAGTAGGAGATCTTAGAAAATGCTAACTTTAGCCTGATAGCACTGAAAGTGAACGTCCCACCTTCCCTGCAATCCCCATCCAAGGCCACGCCCCCTGAACGCATTTACGCTCACAGACCAGAACACCAGAGACAACATTATAATAGGCTGAGCACATGTTCCATACAAAGGGCATTAAAGTGTGCGACATGTGAATTTAAATAGTATTTATTTACAGAGGTATATTATGTCACACTTCTCTAGTAAGTTTCGTCTGTGTGTGAACACATAGTGATGTAGATATGTGGGGGGGGTGTTAGAACAAGCCGTTTTAGGTAGGCGTGGCTGACTCTTAACTTTTATAAAGAATATCTCTTTGGATTTGAGACTTTAGTCTTTGCAACTTTATCTTCTTTATGCACCAAGAGCTTGTAACACTTCAAAGAGAAAGGAAAAATTTAAATCGCATCATATGACCCCTTTAATGATTGCTATCCGGATGTGAAGAGACTTTCAACCAGCATAACAAAAAATGTTTCTGAAGACAATCACCTATTGCACCTTTAACTGCAGACACGGAAATGACATACACTTGTGGTATAGTACAAATATTTTAGTTTCCCTTATTCTGTCCCTTATTTTCCTATAACGAATCACAATTGTTCCTTATTTTCCCTTTCTGAAGTTGGCAACCCTACCTGTATGTTTGTTGTCCCCTGCATTTCATTCAATGCAACCTTACAACTAAAGCTAAAATAACTTCCTTTGGCACTACACTGTGCCATAACTGAATAAGTGCAGGAAACCTTGTCAGAGTATACAAAGTGTTCTGCTACAAGAATGCAAACGTTCAAAAACAGTTAGCAGAACCAGTGTCATGAAATTAATTTGGTTCCAGTGGAACTGGTTCTCTATTCCTAACACCACTTAATGAACAAGTACTCACTTTGTAAGATCATCAAAAAGAAAAACCCACAAACCTGTGAATCATGTTATGGGAATGAAGGTATGCAAGGCCCTGCAAAGCACCATGGGTAATTGCTGCAATCTCAATTTCCTGAAGGGGCTTCTTGTGAACTAAGCAAAAGCGGTAAAGGTGAATGTTCTTCAAACTGACAATCATTTACAGTTACATTAATGCATTTGATAGAAACTTTCATCCAAAGTGGCACACATTGCATTCAAGGAACTCATTTTTTCAGCTCATGCATTCCCTGTGAATCAAACCCATTACTTGGTGTTGCTAGCGACATGTTCTACTGTTTAAAAATAATACACCTAAATATTAAAGCTATGCTTTGATTATAACTAAAGTTTGAAAATAAAGAAGCAAAACCCATATTTTGGATGTAATACTGATAATGCTTAACAAAAAAAAACTAAATGTTTTGTATCTTACCTTCAAGGAGGTCAGAGGCAGAGCCCAAACAGTACTCCATGACAAGCTGAAGAGGGGAAAAAAATATGAAATGGTTATTGTGTTTATATACTCATTAACATGTTATGCCAAAGAGTGAGAGTGAAAATTAAGAATTTAGAAACGAAAGAGAAAGATCTTACCCATGCTGTGTGTTCCCGCAGGTAGCATCCTTTATACTCTATGCTGTTTGGGTGTTGTATTCTCTGGAGGAACTTGACTTCCTTAATGATATCCTGCCATTTCTAAGTAAAGACAAACAAGCATTAAATCAGCCAGAAAAGATTACAATGAATTCCAATTTTCCACCAGATCACTGCATCCACTACTGATGTGAGCAGACTGGACATACTGACTTACTAGTACAGCTCCCGAAAAGGAAAGTCAGTCTTAAAAGCTTCTGACGGATTCTTTGTAGAGATTACGTGTAATCCGATTACTGCTAATCTGAAATTACAAAGGAAACGCTGCCACCAGCAAAAGTATGAATGGCCGTGGTGCTTCGCTTCAATCTGTGGTGTTACACAAGACTTAATGTGACTTCAGCAATTGACTTTAATTTGCTAAATTTTACTGTGCCAAGTCACTATTTAAGAGCCAAGCCACAGTTGTTTGTGAACGTGAAACAAAGTTAAATCCATGGGACAAGAGTAATATAATAATATAATGCAATCACTGTGCCCACTAGGGCTGTCAAAAAAATGTCGAATTTCGAATATTCGTCGAATTAAAAATAAAAATCCACATTCGAATGCAAAAACGTTGCATTCGAATTTTAGGTGTGCGTTAAGGAGGCAGCCTTATCAGCGGCGCACAAGATGCGATGACGATGTAAGTGTCGTTGCATTATAATGTTTTTGTTAACCTATCCAGTTGAAGCCACTAGATGCGGCGCTGCTGCGTTGTTCATTAAAAATATAGCAGAAAAAGACAACATCAATGCGGAGAAGATCTTGTTTACATCAAAACTGCCTCTTGTGGCCTCAGGAGAGAAGCCAAAAGCTCTTCTTCACCCTGACTAAAATTATGCATTTTAAATTCGAATATAATTCGAATTTTGATAATATTTAAGTACAAAATTCGAATTTAGTTTTTCAGCCATTTTGACAGGCCTAGTGCCCACCCTCAGAAGGAAAAGCTGAATCCACAACTAAACTGTTGCATGACTGTATGTAATGATTGTGGAATGTAGGAAAACTGACCTCATTAGACTGTTTCCCACTGTAGGACATCTTCTTGATGGCCACCACCTCTGCGGTCCGCACATCCCGTGCCTGAGCAAGATTTACATCAGATTTCACAATTTAGTCTCCCAAACCTCTCATTATGTTCTGTAGCATGCATCAAAATTATGAATCCTATTCTACACACTGCAACATTCGATACATACAAAATACACTGCGCCGAAGCTGCCATGACCGATCTCACGGAGGTCTGTGAAGAGCTTCTCAGGATCCTCTCTGAAGAAAAGGTCTGCGATCTCGGGGTCCTTCAGGCTCCCTGCCCGGCTGGTGGAGGGCATGCTGCGAGCCGGAGGACGCACCGCGCTCGCAGGGGACTATCTGGCCGTGCGACTGCGACACGTAAAGCTCCGCCGGTTACTCATCTGCCAGAGGGAGGCAGTGTACACATAGAGACCTGAGGGGGAACAAACAAACAAATATATGACCCTGGACCACAAAACCAGTCATAAAGGTAAATTTTTCTAAATTGAGATTTATACATCATCTGAAAGCTGAATGAATAACCTTTCCATTGATGTATGGTTTGTTATGATAGGACAATATTTGGCCGAGATACGACTATTTGAAAATCTGGAATCTGAGGGTACAAAAAAAATCAAAATATTGAGAAAATCGCCTTTAAAGTTGTCCAAATGAAGTTCTTAGCAATGCATATTACTAATAAAAAATTAACTTTTGATATATTTACAGTAGGAAATTTACAAAATATCTTTATGGAACATGCTCTTTACTTAATGTCCAAATGATTTTTGGCATAAAAGAAAAATCAATAATTTTGACCCATACAATGTATTTTTGGCTATTGCTACAAATATACCCCAGTGACTTAAGACTGGTTTTGTGGTCCAGGGTCACATATGTCGACATATGTAATAGGGCTGTCACTGTATCATAATTTCACTACACTATTATTGTGGGCAAAATAAATCACAATAACAATATTATTGTGATATCCGGCTTTCTGCAGCTTGGAGTGTTCTCGGGTACTTTTTGTTTTTGCGGGAGTGGCCCTTTGTAACTTGAATGTGCAAGGCTTCCAGTGTCATCCGCATCCAATTATTTTTAGCTATACAAATAAGGGTTGGGCCGATAGACAATGCCATCGTCCATCGCTGATGGCTGACAGACATCAGGATGTTAATCACACTATGTAGTGCAATGCATGCTTTCAATTTCCACGCAGTTACTTCAAATAATTATTAAATGTTTTTTTTCTGATTAGGTAATAACATAATATTAACATAACATAATAAAGTTGTTCCGATCACAATACAAATTACATTCAAAACAGTTCAATGAACACAATTTAAACAGTAAAGATTTTATTATGCAAAAAACGTCAAACAAATTATAGGCTAGACGTTTTACACAAACCAAACGAAGCATACAAAAACATCAACAAAATTCTAAATAATTTAAATTAAATAGATAAGAACATGTGGCTTGGATCGTGGGTGTTGGATTATAAATATATTACAATAAAATGTAAATATCCTAATAATAATTAAATTTAATGTTTTAATCCTCTGACGTCTGCTCCGCATCGCTCTTTAGGCCCGGGTATAATTCACTTTCTGCGTTCTGTTCCTTCTCGCGCAGAGCCACATCCGCACAGCATTCAAAGTATACTCAATTGTGGATGAGTGGAGATGGACAAGCTTGACACGTGCAGCATCACCAACTTGACTTGCTCTGTCTCAGCATTCACCTTGCACCTGCGCTATTGTTTGTTATTCTTATAGTTATTAACCTGTAAAAGCTAATGAATCAGAAGTTATAAAATAAGGTGGATACCGCCATCTTCTTTGTTGGAGTGTCAAACAGATTGTTACTGGCACTGTATTATTTACAAAATTATCATGTGTAGCATTTGAGGCTTTGAACTTACAACCTTTCAATTACCTTCCCAGTTCTTTACTTTCCTTTTACAAACTTGTAGGTGGAGCACAGAGTTGCCAATGTAAAATGAGCTAGATGGGTGTCTGTGGTTCCTGAACAGGAACAGACCAAGAGGCCATAGAAACTGTTTTACCAGATACTGATTCTACACAATGACCTAACCTTTGTTTACAGGCTGTAAATAAAGTAATGTAAGTAAGTATGACAGCTGGTGAGCTCCCAGCTTTCACATTGACCTGCTCTGCTGCATTCTTATTACCTCGTCAGGCTCATTCAGGTTGGGAGGGAACTGAAGCAATGGGTTGAATAATAGTCAAACTCTGGGCGTATTCACAAACCATTAGAGCTGATTAGTTACCCCTTTTCCATTCAAATGGAATTTCCACTGACTTGAGAGCCAAAGCGATGACATAACTGACTATGTTCCTACATAACACTTGTGCCATGTTTATCTGTATGACTAGGGAGGTTATAAGTCTTTATGCCATGAAAAAGCTGATTTTGATGCAAGTCAGACATTAATAATAAATAATATGCAGCATTTAATTCAGCAATAAAGTGGCTGGAGCTACTGGGTACTGTGTTGCATCATTTCCATTTCCATATTTCCGGTCCAAGCAGCCTTGATTATAATAAGAAAGATCTAGTTTTGCCTTGTGTCAGTTGTTGTTACGTTAAAAACTTTACTTGGTGTTGACTAGGGATGGGCATTCCAAGCAAAGGAATTTTAGGTGCGTTATTGGCAGCGCCACCCCCTGCTTACATGAACGCGCCACCCCCGCATCAGCACGGAAAAAATGGGGAGATTTTTTAAGACAATAATCGCACAACTTATTCAATATTCTATAATTAAATCAACTAGAGGTGCTCAGATCACTAGATTTGTACATTTTCTGAAGACAACGTTGGGGGCCGATCCTACAGAACATGTTTTTGAATTCCAATGCACTGCTTTTCTATTGTTTTCAGCATTTTAAAAACACAGCGCAGTTTATTTAAAAAAGTGTCTCTAGATCTTTCAGTTTTTTCATTCTACTGTCCTGCCTCTCACATTTTTAAACACAAAAACATTCAGTGTGAATGCCCCTTAATACTGGAATACACTACACTACATTTGATCAGATTTTATCCCTGATTTGAAATCTGGAGGAATTGACGCTAGTTGCCAAAGTCAGAGCCAGTCTGCAGATTTTGGGTAGTCAGGAGTTGACAGATTTCAGATTAAAAATCACGTAAAGTATGATAGGCACAGACTTTTTTAGCTTTAGACTGATTCCATCCAGTCAGCGGAGATCAAACATGTTTAAAAATTTCTGAACTTATTTTTAATTTGTCATGCGTCTCCTTGAGTTTGTTGTTTTCGGAATTATTTGAAAGTCTGGTGATGTGTAAACCTCACTCATTTAGTGTATGATGCCCTGTTTGTCTCTGTAACCATTTGCTAAGTCATTAAGTGTGTAATACCTAGTATTTTAAAATCTGTTCAGATTTTATAAGTCGTGTACTGTAATCATTAATTGTGCTTGCCCATACAAAAGTAATTGCCACAATTCCAGGGTGTTGTTGTGGGTGGTTGCAAGGCCCAGAGCATTGCTATACAGTTTCTAAGGTATTCTAAATGGCTTTTATGTGGTTGGTAGGGTGGTCTTCGAAGTTGTTTGCTGGCAGTCAAAAGAGGATACCCTCTGTAGACATTCTCGTCCCAAGATACAGACCCCTCTTTTTAGTGCAAGTCTATAGGATTTTCAAATTATCAAAGTTTGGGTGGTTTGGGTCATCCCACAAATTAGAATTAACCTCATAAGAGAAAGTACTTCAACGTAAAAACTAGGGATGTCAATTTTCGATCATTTTCATGATCGATCGCCGTTTAAATTAACGATCAATTAATCCATTAATCGTTAACCTTAATACTGCAAAATGCGTCTATTGCAGTGGCATATAGTCACCGGCATGACATTAGTGCTGGTCCGAATCCCCTTTTTTGAGCTTCGGAGGGAGGGGGCTGAACATATTCTTCTCTCTAATAAAGGCAGGAATCTCTGTGTGTCTGTCTGGCTGTTTGCATTTTTTATTATGTCGAGAATAGGGTTGTGACGGTGAGGAAATTTTCCCACCGGTTAATCGACGTGTGACAACACGGATAATACCGGTATCACCGTGGGGGCAGGGGCGTTCCCTCTTTTCTTTGCTTTCCTTTGCTTTTAAATAGCTTGTAAAAGCGGCGTGCGCATTTTACTT
>NW_015539883.1:268875-269668 GCF_001515605.1 Sinocyclocheilus anshuiensis
TACATTAAACATTTCAGAGTAATAATGTTTTGAATGTGTAGGTTTCGTAAATTTAGACCATTTTGAGCAGTCATGTTGAAAGGAATTTAATGAAATCAGTACTGGTAATATTCAAATACAATTTCTAAAATATTGAAAAAAACTGGTTTTGCTGTAGTTCTTGTACAAGATTTAAATTTGAAAGAATTTCTCAATTTTTAAATTAATAAAAAGTGGTTAAATGGGGCCCTACGCGTACTTTTCTTTTAAAATAAAACAAAATTTAGGAGCACAGTCAAAAATTTCAGGAGCACCTTCTAATCAATAATCAAAAATTCTGATCAAATATTAGGCTTCCGATTTTACGAGATGATATTTGACTCAAGGCATGTTGATAAGATGTGCTCCCTTTACACAGAGTGCGCATGATCGCAAAATCGAAAGTGAACAGCGAGCGCTAATTCAAATGTGATTTCAATACCCCACATATTGATAGCGGCTCCCTGATGTGTGAAAATTATGGGGTTAAAGCAAAAAAAATCTTTTGACTGAACATTTTTCCCCAGTTTGCTGTCCAGTGGTCATGCCTTAACTTTGAAATTTCTGTATTGCATTAGTTTTTAATATTTCTCATGGGGATTTAATCATTTTTTACTTCTCAGTCTGAGTTAAATTTTTTTTTTTTTCTCATTTCATCCGTAAAAGAAAACCTGCCTAATAATTCTGCACGCCTTAAGGCGTTTTTCATTTCCAGCCTTCATGGACAATTATATATCACTTCTAAATGATTAAATACAAAAATAATAGTAGTTAT
>NW_015539883.1:269749-270113 GCF_001515605.1 Sinocyclocheilus anshuiensis
CTGGGGAAAAATGTTCAGTCAAAAGATTTTTTTTACTTTAACCCCATAATTTTCACACATCAGGGAGCCGCTATCAATATGTGGGGTATTGAAATCACATTTGAATTAGCGCTCGCTGTTCACTTTCGATTTTGCTCCCTTTACACAGAGTGCGCATGATCGCAAAATCGAAAGTGAACAGCGAGCGCTAATTCAAATGTGATTTCAATACCCCACATATTGATAGCGGCTCCCTGATGTGTGAAAATTATGGGGTTAAAGTAAAAAAAATATTTTGACTGAAAATTGTTCCTCGGCCAAACCCCATTCCACAGCCATACCCGTCACACACCCAGTTTAAGAGCAGTGTAGGAGCACCTTCTAA
>NW_015539883.1:270363-271090 GCF_001515605.1 Sinocyclocheilus anshuiensis
TGTAAAATAACACTGGATAGTCTTCACTGTATAATGAAAGACAGCAGCAGGTTTATTTAGGCTGCTGTCTCGACCTCATGCACGGATCTAATATACTGATACACATGGCTCTATACTTACTTTTCTTTTTAGGAGCGCTTGTCCTCCTAATTAAAAAAATTTAGAAGCACCTTCTGACCAATAATCAAAAATTCTGATCAAAAATTAGCCTTCCTAATATGAGGTGATAATTGACTCAAAGTGATTTACAGGGGCGTTTTTTTTTTTTTTTTTAATTAAAACATTTATGTTTATAAGCTTTTTAAAAGTTCTATTTAAAAATATATAATAAGAAGTAGAATAAGACAAATAAGTTAGCAATCATATGAAATTAGTATTAATAAAAAATTAATTTCTACTACAGAGGTGGCACAGAAGAATACAAAAGTGGCTTGTGGGTACATTTTCAGATGTTTAATGATTCTCAGAGGTGGCATGAGTGCAATTAAATTCATACATTCATGTTGAGATTAATGTTTTAAATATAAAATTCTGAATACAGAAATATTAAATGATTTAAAGGGGTCATAAGATGCGATTTCAATTGTTCCTTTCTCTTTGGAGTGTTACAAGCTCTTGGTGCATAAAGAAGATCTGTAAAGTTGCAAAAACTGAAGTCTCAAATTCAAAGAGATATTCTTTATAAAAGTTAAGAGTCAGCCACACCTACCTAAAACGGCTCGTTCTA
>NW_015539883.1:272334-272520 GCF_001515605.1 Sinocyclocheilus anshuiensis
ACCCGTTTTATTTTAAATTTTAACAGTAAACCTCTGTTGTGCAGCACTTTGTTTGCCAAAAAAATAAAACGGTTTAATTTTCATTTGATTATAAATTAAATGAATGTTTTATGCCTTAATCTGATTACCAGAAAAATTAAGAACATTTTATAGGGCCCTACTATTGTTTAAAAAGGACCCTATACA
>NW_015539883.1:272920-276844 GCF_001515605.1 Sinocyclocheilus anshuiensis
CTGATGTTTACTGTTCATTTTTTAGAAATATCAATAGCATTTGTATTAAAACTATATTCACTGAATGTAATAAAAAAAAAAATCGAGCATTGAATCGAATCGAATCGAGAGCTTGCGAATCTAAATCGAATCGAATCGGGACATCCGAATCGATACCTAGCCCTAGTCGAGAACCGTTCATCCATTCGACTTCATGCGTGGCGGGTGTGTTGCTGCAGACCCAAGGGAGTACAGTGTCGCATTTTGGTGCAATATGGACACGCGACACGTTCAGAATTAATAAACTTTTAATAACCTACAGAACAGCGTGAGCCGGAAGCGGCGCGCCTCACGCGGGCAGGGCTTATATGCTCTGAGAACGGACACTGCACTAGTGATACAAAACACACAGGTCTGTTAAGATCAATACTTTTAATATAGACAAATTATTATTAGGCTGGGCTACTGTACGTTTTTTATGACTGCCGTATTCACAAGTATTTTCCAAGCAAATTAAGCGCACGTTTTTATCATGTGTAAAATTACTGAATAACATGGCGGATAAAAGCAGCTCGTTTTTTTATACCAACAATATACTATAGGCGTACTACTTGCAGAACTTTTTCAGATTTTTCAAACTTGATGTGCTGTTGTGGTAGGCCAGTTTCAAATCGTATATTTGGCACACTGCCTTTGTCTTGTCCTCACTCAATTTAAAGTGCTCCCACAAACAGCTGAGGTCTTCAGCATTTTTGTCTTCTCTTCCAGATGAACTGAATCATGACATTCATGACTTTCACTCATGGGCGATTCATATTCAAGCGCGAATGAGAACCGTTTCGCGGCGACAAATTATTATTAGGCTGGGCTACTGTACGTTTTTTTATGACTGCCGTATTCGCAAGTGTTTTCCAAGCAAATTAAGTGCCCGTTTTTATCATGTGTAAAATTACTGATTAACATGGCGGATAAAAGCAGCTTGGTTTTTTACACCAACAATATACTATAGGCGTACTACTTGCAGAACTTTTTCAGATTTTTCAAACTTGATGTGCTGTTGTGGTAGGCCAGTTTCAAATCGTATATTTGGCACACTGCCTTTGTCTTGTCCTCACTCAATTTAAAGTGCTCCCACAAACAGCTGAGGTCTTCAGCATTTTTGTCTTCTCTTCCAGATGAACTGAATCATGACATTGAAAATCAAATGCCAACCCACCGAACGAATATTCGAATAATGGAATATTCTGGTCCAGCCCTACATGACGTGCATATGCTACTCAAATTGGGGTTTTTAGTCTAAATAAAAGGCTGGTAGTAGGATTGTAAAATGAATAGATGTGATTATGATACCATAAATAAACGCCATTTAAAATAAAATGGTCCCAAACTAGGGATGCACGACATTATCGGACTGATATTGGAATCAGCCGATAATGGCTTTAAATGTAAATATCGCCATTGGCCCGATATGAAAAATTATGCCGATATGTCTTGCCGATAAGAGGAATGCGTTAACTCACATGTGCTCAGTGTGTGCTAGCGATTAGATCACGTCAACAGTGTGCTTAGATCCGGTCAGCAGTGTGGCTCATTCTTGAAGCAATGTTTTGTCTGAATGATGCATTAGATTGACTGTTTGGATCGCTGCATTTAATCTAAGAAAGCAGGTACAGAATGATGGGTTCGGTGTGTGATAGAGTAAACAGTAATAGCACGTGCAGCAGCAGCGGCAGCAGTGACAGCCTCCCCTAGGTCCTAACGCCTGCTTAGTAAGGAGTTTTAATCTGTAGGGGGCACTGTTTGCCCACTTCTAATTAAATTAAAAGTAAAATAGCCTACACAAATAACATTTAGGACTGTGTTTCTGATTAAATAAAGCAGTAATTGATGTCATAAAATAATGAGTATGTTTTGATTTAAAGGTCAGAAGCTATAGCTTACATGAAAAAAAAAAATCACAAACATGACACTTGTAAATTAAATAATTTTATACATACTGATTTATTAATTAATGTGTAATATGTTTGTTTTGTTTTTTTAAATCATAAGCTCTAAAAGATTTTCAGAATTTTTACAACTCTTTTGCTTTAGACCATCTACAAATGTTAAATCTTAAAATAAAATGTTAGGGTTAACCTTGCATCTTTCTGGGGGAAAAAATGCAGCGATTGATAGTTTATTTATAGTTCTGTCATGACAACTCTCGGAGGGATCGGCATGGTAATGTACATGACAATGTTAATGTATATGGTCTTGGCGGAATAGATCTGCTATTGATCTATATGCTGCTGCGGCAGAGCAAGTACCGAGACTTGCTGCTGCCAATACATCCACAACATGCTGCTGTGAGCATGTAAGAAATATTGCTGCTGCAAATATAACATACATGAAATAACCCCCCACAAAGCAGGAGACATAGAAGGGACGATACAAGCCAAAACAAGAACAAAACCCTGGGCTACCACGCCGACTGGCTTAACTCTAATCAGACGCGCAATATGTGTAATGTTTAATTAACAAAATGGATATACTAGGGGTGTAAGAAAATATCGATACACACGAGTATCGCGATATTATATTTGACGATACTGTATCGATTCTCAAAAACGGAATATCGATATTTAAAAAATAATAATTCATACAAGATTCATGGCAGTTGTTTCGTTTTGAGTTTATACCCCGACCGCTAGATAGCAGTCTTCATCTGGCACGCCACTAATGTTAGCGTTAATATAGTTTGCTGTTGGTGTACAAAGCTGAAGTGTGGCGTCATTTGGGCTTTTAACGTCCACCGCGGGACCGTGGCGCGGGCGGCTCCTCGGTTCTGACGTTTGCCGCGTCCCGTGTGAAGAGCCTTCGCGCGGTGCACGGCGGGCAGTAGGGTCGCCGCGCGGCTGCAGCACTCTTTCGTGGTGGGGGTGTTTTGTGCAGTTGGGGCGGTGCTCGCATCACGGTCTCGGTGATTCCACGCGGAACATAATACAAACTGAAAAACCTGTGAAATCCAAGTGGAAAGGTTCTGAGAATGTTTAAAGTGTCCCTATTATGGATTTTTGAAAATTCCCTTTCATGCAGTGTGTAACACTGCTCTAAGTGAATGAAAACATCTGGAAAGTTTTAAATCTGAAAGTGCACCGTGCAAGTTATTGACTCTCAAAAGAAAGAGTCGACTCTGAATCACTGAAACAAGTCGTTTTTAAAAACGAATCCCAAGCCGTTTCATGTTGACATCAACATGAAACATTGGCATATTGCCCGCCCACTTGTTTGGTCTTTTCGTGTTGGTCTGAATGAAAATGCAGATTCATTCTTTGCCACTAGCTAAAACAGCGGTTTCCCCAGTAACGCTGTACACAAAGCAGCACTGTGCTCACAAACGCTGCTTTATCAGGCATTACAGGCATGATGAAATGAAAATGAGACCAATCGGACCAATCACAGCAGATTAGCGTCACGCAAAGAAGGGGTTTGGAAAAATGAATCGTTAAACGAATCGTTTGGTAGTCGTTGAGCAAATAAGGTAAAAACAAATGCATATTATAAGACAATTAAAGTGTTTTTGACCTTGCATGTCTACCTGTTGTTGGGGACTCCCAAAACCAAAATATGAACCTTTCATTACCCATAATAGGGGCACTTTAACATCTGTATTTATTTTATTGTTTTAAAATGGTTTTGTTTTCTTTAGAAATCCTGCAAGCACTTTATTTTTCATTGATATTAAGCAGATGTAATTCTTTTGTTCAGATCAAAATGTTATGACATTGTATGTTACAATTGTAAACTTAAACTGTGAACCTTTAAAGGGGTCCTATTATTCTTATGCTTTAGTTAGTCTGTAATGTTGCTGTTTGAGCATAAAAAAGATCTGCAAAGTTACAAAGCTCAAAGTCCACTTCAAAAGGAGATATTTTATTTAACAGAAATCACTTTTCAAAAATGACA
>NW_015539883.1:277044-279180 GCF_001515605.1 Sinocyclocheilus anshuiensis
ATTTCATATTTCAGAAGGCGGGTCTTCATTTGATACAGGAACTATTCGAGCCGTTCATGCCAGACTGGGGAGAGGTGTTGTAATAATGTAAAATATGTGAAAAAACACACACGTTTTCGAACAACCTAGTATGAGAGCCTGTTCTAGTACACCCCCAAAACAAAATCAATAATTTGTAAAACAGCATAATAGGACCCCTTTAAAGCAGGGTCTAAATATATATATGGCCTTTTTATAAAATACATTTTATACATTTAAATGGTTAGTTCACCCAAAAATGAAAATTAGCCCATACATTACTCACCCTCAAGTCATCCTAAGTGTATATGACTTTCTTCTTTCAGACGTCCCCTTTGTTTTGCTGCCTCCAGCTAGTGCTGTGACGTCAGCTGACCCT
Organism: Sinocyclocheilus anshuiensis; assembly: GCF_001515605.1. Classification (NCBI taxonomy): domain Eukaryota; kingdom Metazoa; phylum Chordata; class Actinopteri; order Cypriniformes; family Cyprinidae; genus Sinocyclocheilus; species Sinocyclocheilus anshuiensis. The sequence continues at coordinate 277,442 of NW_015539883.1, forward strand.
AGTTACCTGTAGTTGGCCTGGCCGTGCGTCACTCAGGAACCAACAGGCCAATCAGAAGAGAGGCTCATGAATATGAATTAGACAGGCCAAAAACGACCTGTTCTCAGCAGAGCTCCTAAGAGGAGCTGTAAAAATATATTGAGATGGTTTTTGGTAGGGGTGCTCCGATCAGGATTTTTGAGGCCGATCACCGATCGCCGATCACAGAAAGCAGTATCTGCTGATACCGATCACCGATACCGATCTTTTTAAAGCCTTCTTTTTATCATTTATAACTATTTATAGCAGCGGTGGCGAACTCCGGTCCTGGAGAGCCGCAGCCCTGCAGAGTTCAGCTCCAACCCTAATTAAAACTCACCAGCCTAGTAACCGTTCAGACCTTGATTATCTTGTGCGGCTCTCCAGGACCGACGTTCGCCACCCCTGGAATAGACTTTTAATGGAGGGCAAGAAGTCGGCTCAGATTTCACTAAAAATATCTTCATTTGTGTTCCAGAGATGAATGAAAGTCATATGGGTTTGGAACAAGTAAAAGAGGGAGAGTAAATGATCACAGATTATTCATATTTGGGTGAACTATCCCTTTAAGAAACATCAGTGCTCTTCTAAATGTGACACACTGACACAATGAAGAAACACAAAAACAACAAACTCACCTGAACTTACATTATAATATTAAAATATATTCTGTCTCAAAAACTACTCAATTTAGAAACACACACAAAAAACAACAACACAAACTGATAACACTCCTAGAGACGGTCTTTCTCGTGCTGTTCTCTAATCTCGTTCCACCCGTCTGTAGTCCCAGTAAACCACTTGAGCCTTTTCTGCCTCTTTCTGCTTCACATCATTAATCATAGTATTCTTCCTCAGCCCACCTGTAAAAGCGTAAGTTTACATATATAAATGTCCAGCTGCATATTTGGGTTACACTTTATTTTACAGTGTCCTTCACTCTCAGAAATAAAGGTACAAAATCTGTCACTGGGGCGGTACCTTTTCAAAAGGTACACTTTTGTACTTAAAGGGTCCATATTGGTACCTTAAAGGTACATATTAGTACCTAAAGCTAATAAAACCTAATAAAAAGAAGCATAATAGATAGGACAGAATAAGAAAAATATTTGCCAGCCAGATTCAAATTCACATCGCCCACACAAGCTCCATGGCTCAACGCGTCATCTCTAACACAAGTTTTAACTCATACACTACAATGCTTGTGGGTGAAGACAGGAAACAACTCAATTAAACGGGAAATTGGTAGGGGTGCTCCGATCAGGATTTTTGAGGCCGATCACCGATCGCCGATCACAGAAAGCAGTATCTGCCGATGCCGATCTTTTAAAGCCTTCTTTTTATCATTTATAACTATTTATAGTGATACTCCTATCAGGATTTTTACACATTTATTCAGGGCTTGAATTTAATTTTTGAAAATGGGGGGAATTCCCCTCTTAGGTGACTCTTGTGAGAGGAGAAGCAGCTTTCACACAAGAATCCGCTACTGAGCCGTGGCTGATTACCACAAACACAACATTTATCCATTAGTTTGATTTCAAATCCAAACATTGTAACTGAAAATGCTTTTTCTGCATTGCAATTCTTTTTTTACACAGTACAGTAATACAATCTTTCACAGACATGTTTAAACACAATAAATATAAGCAACACATTATTCAATGCTTTTTACTTTTGCATTTACTTCTAGATTTATATATTAAGTTGCTCAAGCAAGT
>NW_015539883.1:279722-282272 GCF_001515605.1 Sinocyclocheilus anshuiensis
GAGTCCACTACTGATCCGTGGCTGTTTACCACAAACACAACATTTATCCATTATTTTGATTTCAAATCCAAAGATTGTCACTGAAAATTCTTTTTCAGCATTGCAATTCTTTTTTTACACAGTATAGTAATAAAATCTTTCACAGACATGTTTAAACACAATAAATATAAGCAACACATTATTCAATGCTTTTTACTTTTGCATTTACTTCTAGATTTATATATTAAGTTGCTCAAGCAAGTGGCAAACCATTTAAAGTACTTTTCTTATGTTGTTGATTCATGTTCGTGCAATGATGAGACGGACAAAGTTAGCCGATGCATGCCATTTTACCCTCTCGTGCAGATAAATGTTGTCAAAGTTACAGTGCACAAAAACCCCTGGGTGGTAGGGTTGGGTACCTATGTAACCGGTATGTACTAGAACCGAATCAGAATGCAGATTTCGGTGCCTCATTTCGGTGTCACTTAAATGCTTGAGCGATCGATTTAAATATTTGTTCTATGGTTCTCCGAAACGGACGTAAGAAATGAGAGCATCCGAGGAGCGCGTGAATGCAGCAATTACACTTGCTCTGATGGCAGCAGGTAGATACCGTTAGCTAGCTAAGCTAAACATTCTTAAATTAAAATGCCTAAAGCTAAACTTCCCTTGTAATGACTTGCAATGACAAGCGTTTCTAAACCTGTTGTCCAACAAAAGAGAACACTATATAACGTTTTCACTCCACAACTGCTTCCTTTTGTGATCTGATGTGGCTTCTTGTCACAGAATGAGGCAGAAAATATGTTCTATACTTTAGAAAGCATATGGTAAAAAGGCTATGTCGATTAGCAATTGATTATAAATATACTTAATTAAGATGAAAATACCAAAGATGGCTTGAATAACACAGATAAACTATACATTGTTGCAGTCGAGTGTTTATTGTCTTTGTTTTATCATTCAAAACGTTTATATCTTGTTTACTCAGTTACAGCGATAGCAATGCTTGTCCATATTAGGGATTTCCTGAGTCCTATTCCTTCTGTGATGCACATGTGGAGTTTCTGCACGAGGGCGCCCTCTTGTGTCTAGCATGAATGAAACCGACATTAATACATGCACCATAAACACACACCATGTTCAGTTTGGTCTTAATTATTGCCACAAAGTTTGGTTTTACTTTTCTTAGTTTGTGCTTAAACTAACAGAAAAAATTAGCTTTGCTGTTATTTTAGTGTTGCTAATAATTTCCACTCTGTTCTTATCAAATTTGCGTTAGAAATTAATTTTGTTTTGTGAGGAGAACTGTTGAGTAGGGATGCCCCGATCTGCCTTTTTTGCCTCCGATACCGATTCCGATACCTAGGGTTCGGTATTGGCCGATACCGATTCCGATCCGATACCGGTGAAGTTTTTTTCCCTCATTTAAATAAATGTAGAATTTATATATCTCTGTGTGTGGAACTGATAATCATTCTTTCACAATCTACTAAATATATCTGTGCTAATCATATACTCAGCATCCAACTCACACACTGGCAAGTAAAATCTGAGAATTGATTAGGCATTGGCTAATATTACACATCATTTAGTCGCCCTGAGTGAAGATTTATTCGCATATGCGAGTGATTTACTCGCAATGTAGAGGGTTGACAGTCTATGAGCACGAAGTTCGCACAATGGAAAAAAAAATAAAAAAATCTCGGATTTGGATCGGCTCTCTCTGACCGATACCCGATCCGAGAAAAATGGCACTATCGGAGCCGATACCCGATATGAATATCGGATCGGCGCATCCCTACTGTTGAGGAAAAATAAATAAATAAATAATAAATAAAATAATAGAACCCAATTTTAAGTTCATCATGGTGAAGTTGGACATTCTGGCGGTGATTGTAAGAATGGTAAATGCATGTTGATGTCATATAATTATGTCTTGAATAAAATATGCCTATTTTCCGATGTTTCTCTTTCTTTTTGGCATCATCGCCTGTGTAGACATTTCATGATAGTATGTTCAATTTCCTTAATTATAACAATTGCAGCGTTGTTTTTAAACTTGTAGTCAAGCTATAACGTATTTGATATTTATCATGTATGACTAAAATCATGCAGGGATTAAAACCGAATTCTGAGCAAAAACGTTAAAGTTTTTTTTTTGTTCACTTTCTGGTAGCCTACTAGTTCGGAGGTCTCTTTCGGCCCGTTTTTAACTAAATAAAAATAACTGCTTTATTTATTTATAAGCAGTGTAATTTAAATTTAATTTTTGCATTGTAATTTTTATTTTATTAATCAAAACACAACGACCACAATATAATATTCAGTGTTGGGCTGCCGAAACTCTGAATGCGTGCAAGTTGAGGGGCGAGTTGAGAAGCCTACTAATGTCTTCATCCGTTTGCAACAAAACTTCATAGATTTGTTGCAAATTAATTAAGAATTGATAGTGCTATATCTCAGCCTAATTAAACAATTATATTGTATACATGGTTTAAAAAAATCTGTAAAAATATTGCACTGAAATGTGCGCTGAAGGAATTTGCGTATTTTAATTATACCTGT
>NW_015539883.1:282610-294678 GCF_001515605.1 Sinocyclocheilus anshuiensis
TCTCGGATTTGGATCGGCTCTCTCTGACCGATACCCGATCCGAGAAAAATGGCACTATCGGAGCCGATACCCGATATGAATATCGGATCGGCGCATCCCTACTGTTGAGGAAAAATAAATAAATAAATAATAAATAAAATAATAGAACCCAATTTTAAGTTCATCATGGTGAAGTTGGACATTCTGGCGGTGATTGTAAGAATGGTAAATGCATGTTGATGTCATATAATTATGTCTTGAATAAAATATGCCTATTTTCCGATGTTTCTCTTTCTTTTTGGCATCATCGCCTGTGTAGACATTTCATGATAGTATGTTCAATTTCCTTAATTATAACAATTGCAGCGTTGTTTTTAAACTTGTAGTCAAGCTATAACGTATTTGATATTTATCATGTATGACTAAAATCATGCAGGGATTAAAACCGAATTCTGAGCAAAAACGTTAAAGTTTTTTTTTTGTTCACTTTCTGGTAGCCTACTAGTTCGGAGGTCTCTTTCGGCCCGTTTTTAACTAAATAAAAATAACTGCTTTATTTATTTAGAAGTAGGGTAATTTAAATTTCATTTTTGTATTGTAATTTAGAGCCCAACCGATATATAGTTTTGCCGATATTATTGGCCGATATGAGCCTGTCGCAGATATATAGGTATCGGCGAATATGCCGCTGATATGAACATTTTTTTTAGAGAAGAAATAATGCAGATTAAATTAGCGCTGTTACGATTCGTCGATTTTATTCGACTATTCGATTTTTAAAAATCCTCAACTTCATTTTGCTCGCGTCAACTAACCGGCAAAATACCGGAAGTGGCGCATTTCACAGACGAGAATGTTTAAAACACATTATTAGTCTGTTTTCCAAGGCTGCATGATATATTAAACCCATTTAAAATAATGAAGCATAATTGTGAATTCACAAACGCAACGATGTAATTAAATAATTATATTCGATGCAGTTCTAATACAGTATATGCACTTTAATTATTTACATGCGTGTAGGTTAAGTACATCTACATCCTGCCAGATTGATCCTTCACCTACTGTTTTGATTAAGATGTGTGTTCCTGAGGTTGAACCTTTCATAACACATATGATTAACTGTAGTATAGCATCTGCCATTGTTCCAGCAGAATTAAAAATGGCTGCGGTGACCCCCATACTTAAAAAAACAGTTCTTGACCATCTAGATATGAACAATTATAGGCCAATCTCAAATGTACTATTCTTAAGTCAAATTCTTGAAAAAGTTGTGGCTTCACAGTTGAGATCTTACTTAAATGCTAAAGGCCTTTTTGAACCTTTTCAGTCAGGATTTCGTTCATCACATAGCACTGAAACGGCTCTTCTTCGTGTGGTTAATTACATTCTTCTGTCCATGGATTCTGGGTTAATAAACATTGATTCTTCTTGATCTAAGCTCTGCATTTGACACAGTCTGCCATGAAATACTCATCTCTCGCCTTTCTGATATCGGTATCACTGGTTCAGCTCTTTCCTGGCTCATTTCCTACATCAGTGATAGAAATTTTTTTTTGTGGTAGGTGGGATCACGATGCTGGCTCAACATTGTGATGTCTGTCAGCCATCAGCCCAACCCTATAGAGCAATGACTTGACTTTTCATATCAGACCAACAAACCCCACAGGGCACAATCTTGCCTCACAAGGCTGAGTAATCCTAATTAACTGTGTTGACTTCATTGACTGATTCAGTTCATGAAAAACTTCCTTCAGAAACATCAAACACTATCAGCCTATTCCACACAGAAAACACGTAGCCTCTGAGAAAAATTGCTGAATTACTCACTACTGATGCTCCTCTGGGACCAAACAAATTCAGCTCAGCATTCAGCGATTAGGATTTCTGCAGCCGATACGGAGTACCGATTTCTTGTCATGGTGATCGGCTGATACCGATGCCGATTCTGATGCTTCAAACTTTATATAGACTGCTTTATCGGGCGCACGCGCCTGGCCCGAAGTTAACTTCCGGTCTGTTCGTTTATCAGTCTGGCTATGGCGCCGGCTACAAACGCAGTTAAAGTTAAGGTGATGAGCAGACTGAAGTTGGGCTCAGGTGGTTGTGCCATTTATTTATTTGTGGCGCTCACCACAATATCAAAACTGACCGATTTTCCAAAAGGCTTCGTTGAATAAACATGAGCACATACTGCACATTTAAAAATAAAAACTATTTCTGAAGGAATGTCATTTTCATTTCATCTTGCATGTTATATGCCTGAAAAAGCAGCTTTTGTGAGCTCAGCGCTGCTTTGTGTACAGCCATTACTGGGGAAACCTCTGTTTCTCCCGCTTTAAAGCACCTCCTGTAAAGCCAGTGTTAATGCTATTGAGTAGGTTAATATGGCCAAAGAAGATAATTTGTTTTATAAATAAATGTTAATTTAAAAGCATCCCACGATCAGCATGTTATGTTACCGTTATCCCTTACTGCTCCGACGAGGTTTTGTTCCGTCCTCCACGCTGTGACAACTCACAAAAGACTATTTTTAGCCAAGCAGCATGGAGAGCCGCTTCAGAAACGTGCCGCGGCTGGCCGGTATAAACACAAGCACTGACTAGAGCGGCCGCGATCAGCTCTGGTAGCCGTGGAGCCGTAACGTGCCTCAGACATGTGCAGTGAGGTGCAGATCAGCTCTAACGTCACTGAATCTGCTGTTAAAAATTAACCATCCATTCATCATATCATCATGCAAAACATACATGACAAATAGTGAATTTTTCATTGTTTCTGGAAACATCATAGCATTTCCACACCGGCGATGACATGATTGTGGCGCCAAATCATTTATGTCCCCACGCATCATGTACGTCGTCACGCGTTGACATCATCAAATTGTGATTGGTAACTCACAAAAGACTATTTTTAGCCAAGCAGCATGGAGAGCCGCTTCAGAAACGTGCCGCGGCTGGCCGGTATAAACACAAGCACTGACTAGAGCGGCCGCGATCAGCTCTGGTAGCCGTGGAGCCGTAACGTGCCTCAGACATGTGCAGTGAGGTGCAGATCAGCTCTAACGTCACTGAATCTGCTGTTAAAAATTAACCATCCATTCATCATATCATCATGCAAAACATACATGACAAATAGTGAATTTTTCATTGTTTCTGGAAACATCATAGCATTTCCACACCGGCGATGACATGATTGTGGCGCCAAATCATTTATGTCCCCACGCATCATGTACGTCGTCACGCGTTGACATCATCAAATTGCGATCGGTTCGTGAGATCGGCCAAGAGTAGTGAGTACCGATCGAGTCATAAAATGTGATTATCGGCCGATACCGATCTCCGGCTGATCGATCGGAGCATCCCTACTGTTATGCACCAGAGAATATTTTTAATGTACAATATTTATCTTCACACTGTATGTTTGCAATCTAACTTCCCACAACTGCTTACATTAAAATTATAATTACTGGTTTATCTTTTTATAGAGACTGTCTATAACAAACTGTACTTAAGCGCTGGGTAATTTGGAGAGTTGCATTTCAGATGAGATCTAAATAGAAGTGAAAATTATAGTAACTAAAGAAGGACATAAGCAGCAGCACAATATATCGTAAAAAAGAAAAAACTCTGTGGGTTGCATGGCATGCTGGGTGGCAGAATTTTACAGCATTCAGTAAAGTTGAGCACCGCAGGCATGTATGGAAACAAATGTAAATATTAACTGTGGTTAACTAGCAGTCCATGCCCCTTCTTAACTAGGGCCTGGGTTTTGCATAAGCAACATTTTGTTGCGCCGCAGGCCTGTATGCAACAGAAGCTCAGCAAGACAGTCTGAGACACAGACTAGTAACTCCGGTGTGACACAGACAGGAACTTGGTGTTCAACATGCTTTAAAAATGAGTGAGCTGAATCTGTTGGGCCTTAATCTCCAATAAGCATTGTGATTAAAATAGGGATGTAACGGTATGAAAATTTCTTATCACGATTATAGTGACCAAAATGATCACGTTTATCAGTATTATCACGGTATTGTTAAAATGTGCTGGAAATGTTCAAAAAGTACTGACACACAAATCATTTCACCAAGTTTTACATTTAAAATCAACAAACAACAAATAAAATGAGTTTTTGTTTGCATAACTAAAACAATAACATTGCCAATGATGTCCGGATTTTAAATGACAACATGACTGACAACAGTTTATCTAATAGCATGTTCAAATATCTAATGTAAATGTTCAAATAAAGTTTCATAAATGGTAAACCTCACATTTCAGCTTTTAAATAAAGAAAAGGGTCAAGTCAAAATGATAACTGATTAATAAATGATTATATGTATTTATCTGCTCCATAAATAATACTAGATACCTTATTGTTTAAATGTGTAGAATCCACATAAGCTTGTTTTTCTTCAACCGGTCAAAATTTACAGCAGGGCATGCACATTCGGTCCATTTTTTGATCTACACACCTATCACTTTTTAAGACTAAAACAAAAGATGGATTCATTGTTATTCTTAATTAAAAAGCATAACAACAATAAAACCTTAAGATACAATGACAACTAGCTTATAAAACGTTTATTAACAAAAACGAATAAGATGAGGCATGGCATACACCACATGCTGTATTATATACCGACTAATAAATTACAGACCGTTTAGCAAACACTGAGGAATCAAATAAATAAAAAAGAGAGCCTCCATAGCATAATGTGAGGTAAACAGCAAAGATAAAACTAAACTTGCTGTCGGTGACAGTGCTTGCATGTTTTGGTCCCACAAGAATACCAACATGTTCACCTTTGGTTTAAGAAGCAGTCTTTTACTTTACTTTAGCATGAAACCCATCCATCGTTTCCTCAATATTCGCGTAATTTTTGCTGCATGCAGCTTCGCGCTCTTGACGCGGCGAGTATAAACCAGGCTCTACACTCGAAGCGCTGCGCAGCTCAAATGAGTCGCACGGTTTCGTTATGCTTTCAGTTTCGTTTGCCATGTTATTCACATGCAACAGAAATGCAGCGCTTATGAGTTAAACAATGCGGTGGTCGCGCCAGTGCGACCGCACACAAAATTTAGTCGCACCGGCAGAAAAAATGATCGCAAAATGCGCCCATTTGGTCGCACACTGGAGCCCTGTACAGTACAGTATTTATTTATCCTCAGTTGTTCAAATCGCGGTAATCAAATACGGTTATAGTGATAATTAAAATATGAAACGGTAATACTAACCGTGGGGTATTTTATCACGATTTATCGTCAAACCGGTAATCGTTACATCCCTAGATTAAAAGTTTGGATATGCCAGGTCTTAAACTCTGTGGGGAATACACACCATGATTAAATCACCATAACATTGGCCTAACATGCTGTTACTTTCTCAACCACACACAGGCAGGAGAAAGCAGACATAAAGAGCATCTTTTACAAAACCTTTCGCAGATTTTCAAAAAAACAAACTAGGACAGACACATTTTTCAGAGCATGTCATTTACTCTGAGGTCACGCTAGTGCCGAATGATTGCAAGCATACTGACATTCTTCCGGTCAGCACTAACAGGAATTGCATAGATTAAACACTTCAATAGCCGCAAAGTAGGGCTGTGCAAAAAATCGAATGCGATTTTCATGCGCATCTCGTCAGTAAAGCCGCTTCTGGTGATTAGTAGTAAATCTCCAGCACGTGCTTTCAGATGGAGCGGCATTTACTACACAGAGCCGTAGTTCACTGACAAGCTACACAAAATCGGCAATGAATCGCCTGCGATTTTGAACGCGATTTTGTGTAGCTTGTCAGTGATCTACGGCTCTGTGTTGTAAATGCCGGAGATTTACTACTAATCAATGTCAATGTCAGTTTGGTGACCATGGTGGTCAAGCTCCAAAATTAAAGTTGTGCAGTACATTCATAGTTTTCGGAAGCAACACAATAGCATTGCATGAGGAAAAGACCAAAATTCAAGTTAATCCCCAATAACATATGTTTAGATTCAGAAAAGTGGCATTAACGAGTTTGAAAGCCATGGTCATATAATGTGGATGAATATTAGGGGTGTAAGAAAATAGATACACGCGAGTATCGCGATATTTTTTTGGGTGATACTGTATCGATTCTCAAAAACGGAATATCGATATTTAAAAAAAAAAACAATCATACAAGATTCATGGCAGTTGTTTCGTTTTGAGTTTATATCCCGACCGCTAGATGGCAGTCTTCATCTCTGAACTTAAACAGTGACAGGAAATACTAGCATTAGGGCACGCCACTAACGTTAGCGTTAATATAGTTCGCTGCTAGTAATGGAGGATGAAAGAATTCTTCCAGCTCCCGTTTCGGTGTACAAAGCTGAAGTGTGGCGTCATTTGGGTACCGACCGAATTGCGTCGGTACTACAGAGTACCAATTCACGTTAAATCAATCGGTGCCAAATTTCGGTACCTGAGAACGCATCTGGGTACATATGCTACAGAGAGAGAAAGAGAGACCCTGTGACGTGAGGTCACCCCTGCAACTCGTTCAAACAACACACAGGGCAAGCCGAAATGTTCTGAAGTGTGGTTACATTTCTAGGGCCATATGGTTTCTGCGAAAACGCGGACAGGATCATGGAGTCCATTCATAAAAACGTAATTTACTCTATAGCACAGAATGCCATGGAATTCGTCAATTTTGGACGAATCAAAAGTAGCCACTGCCACTTAATTCGAATCGCGATATGAACTAGTGTCTGTGAATATTAAAATGCAAAAAGACGGTTTAAATATGAATCCTGCATGTTCCGCTTGCCTCTGTATATGAATGGCGGAAACACGGTTTTGTTTACTACACAAATACTGAAGTACGCGTGATGCTCGCGGTGATTTTCGGCCTCTGCGTCTCACTATATGACGGCATGAACACAAAAACTTAATCTCCAGAGCTGCTGAAAAATATGCAATATGAAAATAATTGAAGACAAAATGTGTTTTACTGAAAAAAAACAAGATTTGGTTTTTAAAAAGCCTTTTTCCAAAAGGTACATCTGGAAAAAGGGGGGTCGTCTTATAATCAGGGTCGTCTTATATTCGGGCCAATACGGTAATCTCCAGAGTTGCTGTGAGAGTCACTTCACGAGAATTTTACCGCTTCATTTGAGAAAACTAGCATCATCATACTGTATACACACAGAAACTTCTTCTTCTTACAGAATTTGCGGCAGGTTCGACGCATCACCGGCGTATTACTGCCCTCCTCAGGTCATCTGGATACTCCGCTTAACATTTAAATCCTTGCGTAAAGTCCAGTAATGTGCAAAAAATTGATAACGACTTTCGTCGACTCATAATCCTTTGTGCTAAAGATAGATTTCACACAGAAACTTCATGGCAACCGGTCAAAATAAAAGTACGGTTTAACATGTAACAGAAATATATTACTCTTGTATTACTTTTGTACAGTATAATGTACATCTTTAAATATTAAATTTTCTATCAAATTTAAATAAAACAGTTAAATGATAAAAATAAATATTACAACCAGATTAATCACTTAATTGTAGTAAAAAATAATACAATTATTAGCCTCTTAAAAAATGTTTTAAAAGAATATTCACACAATTTTTCTTCCATGTATTAATTTCAACAGTAAACCTCAGTTTGTTTGCCAACAAATAAAAGGGTTTAATTTTAATTTGATTAAAAATAAACGTTTAATGCATCCATTTGATTTTCAGAAAAATTAAAACAAGAATTTCTGGGGGGGAAATAAAGAAAGAAAGAAAGAAAAAGTTTGTAGGACCCTATTGTTCAAAATGTTGAAACCCTAGTCGCAGCGCGGCTGCAGCTTTCTCTCGTGGTGGGGGTGCTCGTGTCACGGTCTCGGCGATTCCACGCTGAACATACATTTTTTATTTTATTTTTTATTAATACAACCAGATGTAACAAAATTACATTAAATCATATGCCAGGGAGCAAGACAATAATGTATCTTTTGAACAGATTCACAGTCTTTATAGCTTTCTTATTAGTAGTCAGAAATCAAACACATATAGAGTTTTAAATCTTTAAGAACATTTCTACAGAAAGGCTTACGTTTGCAAAATTTACATTTATGTATAAAATATTTAGCCAAGAACAAAATAAGGTTGAATAAATAAAAAACATCTGACTGTTCACTCTCATGTGTATATCCTAGAATAACATTTTCATATTTCAAAGAGATATCAGGAATTATATCATGAAAAACACTCAATATGTTTTTCCAGAGATTCTTAGTATATTCACAATACCAAAAGAGATGGGACAAATCTTCAGTTTGCTGATCACAGAAGGAGCAGCTACGCGGAACACAAATACAAACTGAAAAACCAGTGAAATCCAAGTGGAAAGCTTCTGAGAATTTTTTACATCTGTATTTATTTTATTGTTTTAAAAATGTTTTGTTTTCTTTAGAAATCCTGCAAGCACTTTATTTTTCATTGATATTAAGCAGATGTAATTCTTTTATTCAGATCAAAATGTTACGACATTGTTACCATACTAAACTTAACCTGTGAACCTCTGTGAAGCAGGGTCTAAAAATATATATGGTCTTTTTATAAAATACATTTTATACATATTGTTACATCTCTGCCTATATTGAAAGATCACACACGCACAACTGTGTCTTCGCCAAGCACTTGGGCATTTTATCACAGGTGTTTTTAACTTATCAGAAAAGCACGCAAGTCCTAGGCCATGATATTATTTTCTTTTTACTTTCTGAAGTTTACAGCTATTTTGTTGTGTCTAGATCACAAAAACGTATGACAAGATAAAAAGCTGATTGAAATTAGAATTTATTTAGATAAGATTTAGCTAACTCTATTTGCTTAAAGAGGTTTTGTGTTTGATAAATAAAACCAAAAGCAGATGATTTTTTGTGGTATACCTTCAATCAGTGTCTTTGCAAATCTACACGATCACTAAAACTGATCGATTAACCTCATTCTTTTGTCTCTGTTCATAAAGAGACTTTTGTATAGATTGGCGAACATAATCACCTGATTTTGTAAATGTGGCCAATTACATTTGCATTAAGCACCCATGGAAAAAGGGGGGTCGTCTTATAATCAGGGTCGTCTTATATTCGGGCCAATACGGTAATCTCCAGAGTTGCTGTGAGAGTCACTTCACGAGAATTTTACCGCTTCATTTGAGAAAACTAGCATCATCATACTGTATACACACAGAAACTTCTTCTTCTTACAGAATTTGCGGCAGGTTCGACGCATCACCGGCGTATTACTGCCCTCCTCAGGTCATCTGGATACTCCGCTTAACATTTAAATCCTTGCGTAAAGTCCAGTAATGTGCAAAAAATTGATAACGACTTTCGTCGACTCATAATCCTTTGTGCTAAAGATAGATTTCACACAGAAACTTCATGGCAACCGGTCAAAATAAAAGTACGGTTTAACATGTAACAGAAATATATTACTCTTGTATTACTTTTGTACAGTATAATGTACATCTTTAAATATTAAATTTTCTATCAAATTTAAATAAAACAGTTAAATGATAAAAATAAATATTACAACCAGATTAATCACTTAATTGTAGTAAAAAATAATACAATTATTAGCCTCTTAAAAAATGTTTTAAAAGAATATTCACACAATTTTTCTTCCATGTATTAATTTCAACAGTAAACCTCAGTTTGTTTGCCAACAAATAAAAGGGTTTAATTTTAATTTGATTAAAAATAAACGTTTAATGCATCCATTTGATTTTCAGAAAAATTAAAACAAGAATTTCTGGGGGGGAAATAAAGAAAGAAAGAAAGAAAAAGTTTGTAGGACCCTATTGTTCAAAATGTTGAAACCCTAGTCGCAGCGCGGCTGCAGCTTTCTCTCGTGGTGGGGGTGCTCGTGTCACGGTCTCGGCGATTCCACGCTGAACATACATTTTTTATTTTATTTTTTATTAATACAACCAGATGTAACAAAATTACATTAAATCATATGCCAGGGAGCAAGACAATAATGTATCTTTTGAACAGATTCACAGTCTTTATAGCTTTCTTATTAGTAGTCAGAAATCAAACACATATAGAGTTTTAAATCTTTAAGAACATTTCTACAGAAAGGCTTACGTTTGCAAAATTTACATTTATGTATAAAATATTTAGCCAAGAACAAAATAAGGTTGAATAAATAAAAAACATCTGACTGTTCACTCTCATGTGTATATCCTAGAATAACATTTTCATATTTCAAAGAGATATCAGGAATTATATCACGAAAAACACTCAATATGTTTTTCCAGAGATTCTTAGTATATTCACAATACCAAAAGAGATGGGACAAATCTTCAGTTTGCTGATCACAGAAGGAGCAGCTACGCGGAACACAAATACAAACTGAAAAACCAGTGAAATCCAAGTGGAAAGCTTCTGAGAATTTTTTACATCTGTATTTATTTTATTGTTTTAAAAATGTTTTGTTTTCTTTAGAAATCCTGCAAGCACTTTATTTTTCATTGATATTAAGCAGATGTAATTCTTTTGTTCAGATCAAAATGTTATGACATTGTTACCATTGTAAACTTAAACTGTGAACCTCTGTGAAGCAGGGTCTAAAAATATATATGGTCTTTTTATAAAATACATTTTATACATATTGTTACATCTCTGCCTATATTGAAAGATCACACACGCACAACTGTGTCTTCGCCAAGCACTTGGGCATTTTATCACAGGTGTTTTTAACTTATCAGAAAAGCACGCAAGTCCTAGGCCATGATATTATTTATTGTAAACTTAAAATGTGAACCTTTAAAGCAGGGTCTAAAAAAATACGTGGTCTTTTTATAAAATACATATTATATATTTAACTAAAGGATCCTGCAAGCACTTAAATTTTTCCCCCTTGACTCGTACTGCACAAAAAGTGGTTCAATAACGTTGAATGTTACAGGGACTGATTATTGCAAATGCAGATCCCACTGTGTTCTGGTTAAATAATTTTTATTTATTTATTGCTAAGATATGCATATTGTGGTGTGTTCTTTATGACAGCTTTCCTAAAAATATATCCTATTCCTAAAATAAGAAATATCCCAATATATCGCAACATATCGTATCACAACTCCTGTATCGTGATACGTATCGTATCGCCAGATTCTTGCCAATACACAGCCCTAATGAATATACAGTATATTCTAGTGTTGTCAAAAGACCCGGTACTTCGGTACCAAGTCGGTACTAAAAAAATGAAAACGTTACAGTACAAGGTTTTTTTAAGTAGCGGTGGTTAAGGCTGTTGCGATAACCGCAATATCGCAATACCGCGCTATTGACAAGCAAACCGCAGAGGAATGCAAGAACCGCAGCAACCGCGATTTTTGCGCGTTTTATTTTTTCATAAGGTTATGCCCTTCTCGTTTTACACTTCATGTATGTGGACTGAATATTAAACAAGTTAGTAATGATAGCATAATGTGTACCATGCTGATTTGTACAGAGGCTCCGTAGATTTGCACTTAACAAGCCTAAACAGACAGTGAATGAGAGAGAGCGCAACACTGTAACTGCACTGACTTGACAGCCCGTCTAGAACGCGCGCAGGTGGAAATATAATTAGAAAGTCTCTTGTCCAGTCAGATTAGAAAATCAGATTACAACTAGGCTAACTGTTATGCATATAGACTAACGATAGCATAACGATCTTATTGTCAGGCTTATGTTCTGTTATGTGGACCGTTATTTTGTCATTCTCCTCTGTTTACTTCCTGTTTCAATGCTATTTGGTTTCGGTTTCATTGTCTTCTGAATATGACCTCGTTAGCTATATCGGAACACATACACACACAAATTATATATATATGTATGGCGATAATACCGCATACCGCGCTATTGAGCCACTCAAAATTACCGCAAGGGAAATGCCCCCAGCTTTTCTTCCCTAGCGGTGGTACCGAGTACCCGGTCAACCCGGTTCTTGATGCGCTTATCCAAAAGGTGCGCAGATGCGCTCTCTTCATAAAATCACTGAGACGTGGCGACATCAAAACCAGGAAACACACCAAACTAACAAAACACTTTAAAGACACCCAGATCAAATGAAAGAG
>NW_015539883.1:295352-301923 GCF_001515605.1 Sinocyclocheilus anshuiensis
TTGTGTCATATCAGTCAGAAAAGCAGTTCTGGGCTTTTTTTTTTAGCTAACCTAGTTGTTATTTTTGGCTGAATAACTCTAGGTTTTCAAAAGCCCTTTAAAATTAAATATGTACACAGTTTGGATTAAATGAAAGTATAGTCAAATTTTTTAATTAGCATGTTTTTGTGTTTTGCTTTGGTACCGAAATTGGTACCAAGAACCGTGGCTTTTCACTGGTATTGGTACCGAATACTGAAATTTTGGTACGTGACAAAACTAGTATATTCTTTAAATTTTCTCTTTTTTGTTCCACAAAAAACTATTGCAATATGAAACATGAGTTTGGAACAACATGAGGGGCGAGTACATAATAATATTTTTTTTGGGGGTGAATATCCCTTAAACCAGGAAGGACTAGGTTCACTTGCAGAAGACTGTCTGTATAGTCATGTCTGAATATATTATTGGTGATTTCATTCAAATTCACATTAACACATTTTGATAGACAAACAGTGTTGTCAAAATCTCTAAAGAAAAGATTTTCTCAGCTGGTAACATCACAATGAAGCTGTTTTCAAGAGTTAAAATTATACCAGACGTGTTCTTTCCAGCTTGTCTGTGCAAAACAGCATGACTGTCCTTCACTGGAAGCCTCCTGTATTGATCAAGATCTCTGCTGTTAAAACTGTTCACATGACAGAAGGTTCCTCCTTCCTGGTGCAGGTTTCCAGTTTGATTCTCTAAAAGTGACATTCTCACACACTTATCAAGTTCCCACCTGCTAGACTAATTGTTGGTTGGTGTTTTAATGCCATACCAGCTTCCTTGGCTATTTTCTATGGAAGCATATAGGTAGCGAAATTCAATTTAAAATGCAATATGCAAAATGACAATGCAATATTCAAAATGGCAACGCAATATTCAAAATGGCATTGTATTTCTGTATTTAAATTTACATTTTCCATTACCCATACATGCAAAGTTTGGTGCAAAAGTAAAATGAAAATTAAATTATATAATTTACATTTGCCATTTCCAACAGTAGTCTTAATATGTAAATTGCATGCAAATTTTAATGCTTTATAAGTTGCGAAATTAAAATGAAAATGTATAACACAAATTGATTTGATATGTGTAACATGTCCAAGCAGAAATGGTAGCATAATGATCATTTAAAATTGCATTTTAAATTGAATTTCGCTACCTATATGCTTCCATCATTTTCATGGTGATTAACAAGTTTAAGTGGTATAAAAGAGCAATTAAAAAACCTATATAAGGTTTTTAAAGTTTGCTTTAGATAAAAACTCGAAAATGGATTCAGGGTTGAAAAATGTAAAAAGAAGAGACACTGATACAATAGCACGAAATGTATATAATTGGTGAAGATGGGACGTTCAAATAACATCAAAATTGCTTTACATTTTGATTCTTTCCTTATCCCAGCATGGTGAGCATTTTTTGTTGTTGTTTCTGAATCATTTGAGTGTAAGCAGACTAATATAATTTTCTTAAGAGAATTTAAACCACCACAATTCAATAAAAAATGTTTAAAAGATGCTGGATTCTATCATGAAGAGCAGGGCGGGCGGTAGGGTCGCTGCGCGGCTGCAGCCTTTTCTCGTGGTGGGGGCGTTTTGTGCAGTTGGGGCGGTGCTCGCGTCGCGGTCTCGGCGATTCCACGCGGAACATAAATACAAACTGAAAAACCTGTGAAATCCAAGTGGAAAGGTTCTGAGAATGTTTAACATCTGTATTTATTTTATTGTTTTAAAAATGTTTTGTTTTCTTTAGAAATCCTGCAAGCACTTTATTTTTCATTGATATTAAGCAGATGTAATTCTTTTGTTCAGATCAAAATGTTATGACATTGTATGTTACAATTGTAAACTTAAAATGTGAACATTTAAAGCAGGGTCTAAAAAAATATATGGTCTTTTTTATAAAATACATATTATACATTTAACTAAAGGATCCTGTTAGCACTTTAATTTTTCCCCCTTGACACGTACTGCACAAAAAGTGGTTTAATTAACACAGCAGGATCAGTTGCAAAGCTACATGACAGTATATCTTGCTTCTGCGTTTTTTAAAATACATCATAAATGGAGGATTTATTTTAAAAACAACAAAAAAACATATCTTGGTGTTTCCTAGAGATGCACCGATTGCAATTTTCTTGGCCGATTCTGATTTCCAATTTTTTGTTAGTGTGATCTGCCGATACAGATTTTTGCTGATTCCGATTTTCTTTCTATAAGAACTATTGAACTATAGAACTAAGAACTATAATTGACAGCATATACAAACAAAAATCTACTTTTCTTCAACGCAGTTTTATTTTCATTAAAAAAACACAAGTAAAAAGTCAGTAATAAAATAAGAACAAATAAAAAAAATTGCAAACAACAGCACAAATAAATGCAATAGAATAAAGAGAGCTATGAAACTAAGTTTTTCAGGTTAAGTAAGTTTTTATTTAGGTAAGAACTACTACAGAAATTAAAGTTAGGGCTGTGCAAAAAATCGAATGCGATTTTCATGCGCATCTCATCAGTAAAGCTGCTCCTGTGATTAGTAGTAAATCTCCAGCACGTGTCGCAACATATCGTATTGTAACCCATGTATCGTGATACGTATCATATCGCCAGATTCTTGCCAATACACAGCCATATTAAATATGCTGTGCATGCCATATAAGGACGTTTATGTATGTACATTCAACACAAAATGGTTAGATACAGTAAATCAAATCAAAGCAAGGTCAGTATCTCTCATAAATGTCATGCTCCCAGTCCCATTAGTTCTGTGTACAAAAACAGAACTGCAAACATAGGCTGATATAGGCTAGCATTATGCAGACTTGACATGCAGTAAAATATTTGCGATTCTGAATGGCTATTAATCTCGGAAATATTAGCCAAAGCAGGGTGACTTCTGTTTTTATTACCGAGATAAATAACTGAAAATGAGTCTACTCAACACACTGCAAGTTATCACAGTAACTGGCACAATATTAAACGACAAAAGGAATAGCATGCATCATCAAGATAATACAACACTGAAAAGGGGGCCATTACAGACATCATCAATATTCAGAACTTGCAATCAAGGCCAATGAAAAAAGAGAACTGATGAACAGGGGTTCAAACAAAAAGTGATTTATAATGGATGATCTAGAGAATTAATTGCTGTTGCTTGCTCATGCCTTTGCAATAACTATTGGCTGGTAGCCTACAGCAATACAACCCATTAAAATATTATTGAATCTATCATTATTAATCATTATAATTTATCATACAGTAGGTCGAAATTGTGTGCCTGAAAGCTTAAACTGATTACATGTATCAATAATTGACGACCACTGTATATCACTATACAATATAATAAAAAGAAGGATGCAGTTCATATGTAGAGCTTCATATACGAATCAAACAAAATAATAACATTTTACTTGGGCTAGAAAGTGTAAAATATGTAATAACTGCTCCCAAAATTAAAGGGGTCATATGATGCGATTTCAAGTTTTCCTTTCTCTTTGGAGTGTTACAAGCTGATTGTGCGTAGATAAGATCCCTGAAGTTGCAAAGACTAAAGTCTCAAATCCAAAGAGATATCGAGAAGAGGTAATTCTGACCTTGCTATGACAATCTGGCGCTTCTGTACGTGCGTGCGTGCGTGCGTGTGTGAGAGAGAGAGAGAGAGACAGACAGACAGACATCACAGTGGAGTCAACTGTCTTAACCGTGGCTTGTGTAATGCAAACACATACCAGCTTCATCACTGTGTCTGTCACGCGACTCTGTTCCCCTTTCGGGCTCTGTCTTTACATTTATTTTGAAAGATGAAGCTCGCGATTATGGTAAGGGGCGTTACATTTCCGATGAGTGCTTGCGGTGTTCGGCCAATCACAATGCACTGGGTCAGCTGGCCAATCAGAGCAGACTGCGCTTGTCGGAAGGAGGGACTTTGTAGAAAACGAAGCGTTTGAGAGAGGCGGGGCATAGAGGACCTACAATAATGTACAGTATTTGAAAAAGAATGTGTTTTTTGAACATTAAAGCATGTCAACATATTCTGTTACACCAAATACACAAAATAATGATCTTTAAAAAAGCATCATATGACCCCTTTAAGGTGTAAAATCACACCCCTTTGTCACTTCACCACAAAGGTAAACAACAGGGGAATAAAGTCAATTTTAGGCACACAATATTTGTCCCCAAAATATTTAGTCATCACATCCTTGAAAAAACACAAGGCATTCAATTCACAGCTTAAACAGTAACATGTATTAGAAAGGCTTGCAACCAGTTACAAAAACATGCACAT
The DNA here is from genome assembly GCF_001515605.1 of Sinocyclocheilus anshuiensis. Lineage (NCBI taxonomy): Eukaryota > Metazoa > Chordata > Actinopteri > Cypriniformes > Cyprinidae > Sinocyclocheilus > Sinocyclocheilus anshuiensis. The sequence goes on from NW_015539883.1 coordinate 299,667, forward strand.
GTGCCCCTTGTTAAACAAAAGATACAACTAAAAAAACAAATATTTAGAAATCAATTAGTATGGCGTATGGATTTAGAGATATTTTAACATGAAAATGGTTGCCAAAACTCCATATACGCACATCGAATCTCGTATACATACACACCGATAGATCCACAATACTGACAAAGAATGGGAAGAGAAGCGCAGTCTCAATAGGCGATCAATATTCAGGCTGAGCTTCGTCCTGCTCTGAGACGATGCTGTTTGAAATTGATCTATTAAAAAGCGTAACTACGCTAATAAATGAACTGTATTGTCCCTAGGCCAGGTGACTATAATGAATAATGCTTTAAATAGAAGAGTACAAGGGCTGCTGGCCAGTCCAGTGTGTGTTACGCAATGTCAACACTGAAATGAGGAATGCGGCGCGCGTCACTGAATGCAGCTCACAAGGGAATACCCAGCTCGATAAACCAGGGCTTTAATCAACTGATTACTTGTCATAACAGAGCTGTGGATAGTTAATTTATATAATGAGGAAGGACACTACCAGGCCCTAAAATGCTTGTTTTTGTTTAGTTATCAAAGCCTGCTTTTGAAACTGGGAGGGAGTGTCATTGCAATAATATGAGACACTGGACATTGTCGTAAAAGCAATGTGGTTAGATTATATTTTTACTGACAAATTAAGAATAATTCAATTTATAAGTACAATTCAGAAACAAAATCACAATGATTTCCCTCATCTCAATCCTTCAAAGCAGGGAACAACTTTACTAAATGTATACATTTGGCTAGTTAGATAAACACTCGCAGTCCATTCGACACTCATGAATGTCAAAGCAATTTTACCAATATAAACCAACATCACCCTAAACCAAGTTTGTCAATCCTGCATGCTGGCACAAACAAAACTATGCATACCTACCAAGCAGCAAAACTGTCAAACATTAGTGACACCAGCTATTCGAGAAAGAATAAACGTTTAAAGTGTGTAGTTTGTCTGTTACACACGATTAAACAGTGCCAAAAGTTGTAACGTTAGACCAAACCCACCTTAGCCACATATTAGCTCAGCAGTTAATGGACTGTTAGCTAACTTCATACGACGACAAAATAATGACACAACCGCTACGAGACATCGGTAAGGTCCTGACAAGAACAGATAAAAGGCTCGTTTGAGGGTGTAACTTAGTTGAACTCACCCGTCCACCAGGCCAAGTTTGAGCGGACTCCAAGAGAAAACCTCAGCGTGCTAATGTGGCTAACTTAGCCTACACCAGTTAACGTTAGTGAGAATTCAGGAGAAATGTGTAAACAAAATCACTTCTTGTTTATTCCTTTGTACATTCGACAGCTCGTATAGTGGAGAAGAAGAGTCGGTGTATTTACAGTATCCAGCCCGTCCGGGCTGACAGTGTTGAAGGTGATGACTCACAGGGAATATAAACTAAATCAGCTGTGGCCAGTTTACAGCTAATGTTAACTCTCCACTCCCAGTCAGTCACTTCCAAAAATGGCGGCGGGTAGTTTTCACCACCTTCACTTAGTGGAAAACACGGGAGAAATTTTGTAGGTAACGTTAGCTCTCTAAACAACACCATGGGCGCTCTCCTTAACCACCCAAGATATGACAGCCCTTCAATGTCGCCTCGGCCGTAAAAGTTCTTCATGCGTGGCGCGTCTGTCGTGTGGCCGGCCAGTGATTTTCATCTCTCTCTATCCTCTCTCCCTCTATCCACTCTCCTACTGCAATCCAACCAGCACAGAGGCCGTTAACGCAAGTGTAAAAACGATGTTCAATTCGTGAACCAATCGTTCCTTTGAATCGAATCTTTTGGATGAATCAGTTGAATCGGTCTGAACGAATCGGGCTGAATCGGTCCGAGCGGATCTTAAAGGGGTCATATGATGTTGATAAAAATAACATTATTTTGTGTATTTGGTGTAATGAAATGTGTTTATGCGGTTTACATTTCGAAAAACACATTCTTTTCCACATACTGTACATTATTGTTTCTCCTCTATGCCCCGCCTTTCTGAAACGCATCGATTTTTAAAAAGCTCATCAGTCTGAAAAGCGAGGTGTGCTCTGATTGGCCAGCTATCCAGTGCGTTGTGATTGGCCGAATACCTCAAGCGTGTGACAGAAATGTTACGTCCCTTACCATACTGTGATGCCCTGTCCGGCCAGAGCGACGATTCAAAAACATGAAAACCCATTACAAACGAGGCATTTGTTGCATCCAGTGGGGACATAATTACGGATTATAAT
>NW_015539883.1:302299-305699 GCF_001515605.1 Sinocyclocheilus anshuiensis
ACTTCATATTTTCACATAAATGACATTTTGGAAAATGATTGCATTGCAACTCAGTTTGTGCATGTCCAGAACAGAGATGAGTTGTAATAAGACAAAAAACGGCCGGTTGCCAATCACATAAGTTCCAGGGGAGCTCCTTAAGTTCGGCCATCCTACACACACGTGACTGACCGCTCTCTTGCACCAACAGGAGGAGGAGGGTCCTGTTACTCTCTATCTACACTGTAGTGATGGGAAGTCCGGTTCTTTTGGACAGTTCGTTTCAATGAACCGGTTCAAAAAATCGGTTCATCGGTTATTTTACACCCTAACGTAATGACGTCATTCGCAATGACGTAATGATATCAAGTCTATCGTCCCGGGCCGGGATGAAAATACACATTCAAATATATAAAGTCAGTAATCATAACTTCAGTCAGTTAAAACATCATAATCATGATCTGAAAAGTTTATAATTAAGTTTTGCAACTAAGCACCTATATACAGTAACAGGCAGCGATGTGTATACCAGGATTTAAGTCTTGAAGATATAGAAAGTAAATAAATTAGTTGTCATTAGTGCAGAAACCATAATCCACTTTCTATACATAATCCATTGCGATTTATTTGTTATTAAATAAACTTACGTTTCGCCAGATTGCCCTTCATTCAAGTCTTCGGTTTACCCGCGCGGGCGCATAACATTAGCACAGAATCAGTTGTCCAAAAGAACCAGTTAACTCCCGCACGTATAAAAGCAGGTTTTACTTCCGGCTCGTTCTCTTACCTTGAACGCCCCAGAGTTCCGAGCGACAAGGATTAGTGACGGTCATCCTTCGGTCTCACAGATCCATAGTTATAGTCATAACTTACGATCTGTTTCGACCTCACTCTGACCGTCACTAACGGTCTAAATAGGATGACTCGTGTCAACAGGGTCGCGAGGAACTACAAAATCCATACCATTCGCTCCTCGCTGGGCAACAGACATTAAAACAGCAGTGCTCACTGGTGTTGCGCTAGTCACATCAACTCTGTAAAATTTTGTGAACGTACATGGCGTAGACCATGATGCTGCAGCACAAATATCCTCTACTTGAACTCCCTTTAGTGCAGCCCATGAAGTAGCTACACCTCTGGTTGAGTGGGCCCGAACTCCTACAGGAACTGGCAACCCTCTCACTGTATAAGCATGGGAAATAACATCAACCAACCAGTGTGACAAACGTTGCTTCGAAAGTGGCGACCCTAGCCTGGTCTTTCCATGACAAACAAAAAGCTGAGAATGAGATTTTCTCAAAGGCTGAGTAACATTCACATAAGTACGTAATGCCCTTACTGGACATAGGGAAAGCAAGCCTTCCTGTTTCGTCTGTGAAGGAGGTTGAAACTGAGCCATCTCCAGTATTTGATTCTTAAACTGGGGATTAATTACTTTTGGTAAAAAGGCAGGGTTTGGCCAAAGTGACACCCCTGTGCCCTCTGGTTTCCAACGTAGACAGTCGTCGCTAACAGATAGAGCACATAATTCTCCTACCCTTTTTGCAGAGCAAATGGCCAAGAGGAAAGCCGTCTTAAGAGACAAAGCTTTAAGATCTGTGTTAGCCAATGGTTCATACGGGGGCTTAGTGAGAGAGTCTAATATGAGAGGCAAGTCCCAACTTGGTGCCCGCAGAGTGCTAGTTGGACAGAGACGACGAACCCCTTTCAGAAACTGGCATAGCAAGGGATGTCGGCCTACTGGCTGGCCATCAACCCTTCCATGAAATGCAGAGATAGATGAGGCATAGACCTTGATCGTGCTAGCCGCTTTGCCTTGGTCTAGTTGAATTTGCAAAAACCGAAGAACAAGAGGCACGGAACAGGTTACTGGATCAACATTTGTGCCCAAACACCATTCTGAAAAGATTCTCCATTTAATGGCATAGTTAGCACGAGTAGATGGGGCTCTAGAATTGTTTAGAGTCTCCCGCACAGCATCATCTAGCTGCTGAGGGACGGGCTCTGCAGGGACCACACCCACAAGCGCAGAGCCATTGGGTTCTGATGCCAAATTTGGCCACCCACTTGTGACAGGAGATCCGCCCGTGATGGTAGCTGCCACGGTTGACCCCGAATCAGCTGAATCATCTCTGAAAACCATGGCCTTCCTTGCCAACGTGGAGCAACTAGCAAAATCTTGTGGCAACCTTCCCTGATCCTTCGAAGAACTTGAGGTATTAGGGGAAAGGGGGGAAAAGCGTACAATAAGTCTGTCGGCCATTCTTGTGACAGAGCATCCAGGCCCAAACTGCCGTCCTGTATTTTGAGAGAGTACCATCTCAAGTACAATGTGTTGTTTCCACGGATGCAAAAAGATCTACCTGGGCTGTCCCATATTGAGCCCAAATTTGGGCTATCACCTCTGTGTGTGGCCGCCACTCCCCTAGGGAGAGGCCCCGTCCTGGACAGAATGTCGGCTGCTCTGTTCGCTGTCCCCGGAATGTGGATTGCTCTTAGCGAGGACAGCCGTGGACATGCCCATGTTAATAGATCTGTTGCCACCTGAAACCATCTTAGCGATCTCGTCCCTCCAAAGAGAAAGGAAAAATTTAAATCACATCATATGACCCCTTTAAGTTAGCTACAGTATTAATTGGTAACGAGAATGATGAAGCAAGAAATAAACTACTTGATTCGTGTAAATGTTACGGAGTGGTAACATTAACAAAATTCCGCGACCAAAAAAAGTCAATTGCCTATATTGCTATAATGTAGCAATATATGAAGCACAACTCATAAATAAGCCACTTTCATTCCAAGCAGGTTTCTGTTAATGAATGTTGTGAAATCTGCTTGGGGAAATCTTTTGCCCTCATGCTAAATTCCAGATTACGTGGATTCCTATTGAAATGACAGCATGATATGCGATAAATATTCCAGTGAAGTAGGCTATACAACTATTGTGTGACAGCAGGGGCGATTATAGGATTTTCATTCCAATGAGGGTATATATATATATATATATATATATATATATTCAAATGAAAATGGCAACATGATCGCTTTATAATGTATGCGTTCATATGTGCTTCATTTTTGCTGGAGGAAACAGCTGTGGTGTGATGAGGGGTGAACGCAGTGAAAACTTAGGCTACAGTAGATGGGGAACCAATTATTGCACCCCCATGATATTTTGTAAACTGGATTTATGACAAAGAACTGCACAGATGCAGATATTATAACAATCTATCGATAAACACACACTTTGGAAATGTAACGCCCCTTACCATAATCGCAAGCTTCAGCTTTCAAAATAAATGTAAAGACAGAGGGGAACAGAGTCGGGGAACAGAGTCGCGTGACAGACACCGTGATGAAGCTGGTATGTGTTTGCAGTACACAAGCCACGGTTAAGACAGCTGACTCCACTTTGATGTGA
>NW_015539883.1:305805-313713 GCF_001515605.1 Sinocyclocheilus anshuiensis
GGGGAACCGATTGCTCCCCCATGATATTTTGTAAACTGTCTTTATGACAAAGAACTGCACAGATGCAGATATTATAACAATCTATCGATAAACACACACCATGTCCTCTGTTTCTCACTCTGCGCCTCTGCGGAATGAAGAATGCGCTGAAAGACGGGGAGGAGCCGAAGTCTGCCGCCATTTTCAGATGAAATTTAATGGGGACTGAGGCGATCACGAATTCGTGTACAGTTTATGGAGCTAATCGCAAAATTTTTAGGGGGGCTGAGTAATCATTTTAGGGGGGCTATAGCCCCCTAAAAATGGCCTAGCGACGCCCATTTGTGACAGTTTTATCAACAGGCATAAAGTTTTTCATTAAAAATATATAATTTTATGTTTCTGAACATGGTAAAACATGCCAAATATCTAGTATAGTATAGTATAGTATTAATTATTTTAGCATTTACATACAATTTAAAACAGTTCTAAATTATTCTTTGATTTATGATTCATGTCTGTAGCGAACTGAACTGATAGGCTAAACGAACTTATAGGCCAAATAAACACTCTTATTATGAAACTTATTAATTCGCAATAATATTCTAATAAACTACGTATGTCCCTGCAGGTGGCTTTATTGGGATGCATCATGTGTCTCTGACATATAATCTAAAACTAAAAGATGTATGACGTAAAAGAAAAGATCGCTGAATCACTTTTGAACCGGTTCGAACGAACCGATTCGTTGGAATGATTCGGACTTCACATCATAGAGGCGTTCACAACCAGCTGGGCGGGGACAAAACAAGCACCAACTTTTGGAGGTGAGCTGTCTTTTTCAGTAGTAACTGAATTAGATTAATTACAGAATCGTCATTGTCATGGATCTCAAAGTAGACAGACGGCTTAGACAAAGAAAAACAACAATAACAACAACAACAACAACAAACAAACCATCCATGTTATAACTTTAATCAATATGCTCCAAGCCATTAGACGCTGCTTTCTGTTTTTGCAGGAAATGTTTGATCGTGTATAGAACATAGGACTTGTTCAGTGCTTTTATCCTGGTGAGAGTGAGAGACTGCAGGTGGAGTGTGCTGAGCTTCTTAGCTGATTAACATGAAACATTAGGCTTGGTTTCCACAAATAGCTCTAAGCTACCCGCCCGGTCAACAAATGCATATATTCCCACACTGCCCAGATAATAACCCACTCAAAGAATCAAACTCGAAAAGCATTGCTTTCTTTTTCTTTCTGCTTCACTGTACAGTATAATGTGGCATAACAAGTATCCATGCCTATGTAAAACATGCCTGGGCTATCTCATAAATGTGACAGGCAAAACTGGTTTTATTAACTTGAGATCTGTTGTGGTTGGCACAGATGAGTCGGCACACATCCGTGAATATTTATTTGTAGCCTACTTAATTGTTGACAGGCTTTCATTTTTTGTGTTACTTGCAAAAATAAGATCTGTCAGAATAAAAAAAAGTGAAAAATAAAGCTGCATATTCACAAACAATTTCTCAATTAAAAATGGAGGGAAATATGACACTGTCTCTTATACTGTTGTGATTCATCCTGCTATTTTGAAATCTTGCTTTCCAGTTGTTGAGTAGGGTTGATTGTTATTATATTCAAGGGTTGTTTGTTATTATATATTATATAAGTGCATGATTTCTTGCCATAGCCCTATAACTTCAACAACTTTTTTCCTGATTCCTTTGATATAGTTTTTAATAATAATAAAAAATCTATATTGCACTTGAATGAAATAAATATATGATACAGTTTTTTTTATTAGGTGGTATTTGACAGATTGTGTTCATTAAATTACAGTGAGCACATAGATTTAATAAGCTCCTTGGTTTAATTGAGATGCATTCCTTTTTTTCTTTCTTTCTTTCTCTCTCTCTCTCTCTTCATTTTTTTTAGACAGCTGTTGACAATGAATAGGTGGGTGATTGCAAACATCATATCTGGAACAGTTTGAGAACAATCTCCACAGTATTTTTATATTCTTCGAACTACGGTATTGGGGAGGGGTGTGTTACAAAGGTATATTATTTGTTCACTATTATGAAAAGCAAAAGCATGCTAGTATGATTTGTTTGCTGCCATCAGACATCACAGTGGAAAAGATCTACTGTTACTGATCTTACCTGTTTACAAACAGCTCCACTGGCTATCAACTTTCTAAATAACAGCTGATCCATATTCTTTTATCTCTCTTTTTACTGTGTAATTAATGGTTGCTGAGGTTGCAGATATCAGTAAGTTCTAGACTGCCCATAGCTATCACCTCTCATGTAACTGTCTAAATGACTACGGAGGATGCTTATGCAGTCTTGGGATTAATGTAATAGGCTTAAAATATTTGTATGTAGCCAGTATATGTTTCATGTAAGGTTTAACCTTACATGTTTATACAAAAGTTATTTAACATCAAATCTACATTTGCTACATTTGACTTTGCAACAAATGTGACTTACATTACAATAACCTACAGTACTTTATTAGTAGCTCCTAGTACTCTATTACTTCTACTCTATTAACTAATAATTCTGTATGTACACAGTGATATGTTCTCATTTGGTAACATATTTATTCTGCAGTGACTTTTAACTTTTATTATTGTTGTTTATTTGCTTAACAAATATCTAATTTTTTGATGGCTCATTTTAACCAAAGTTTTATTATTTGTAGGACCTTAAACTACACATAAAACAAATTTGTGCTGCTTTTTTCCTAGATCTTTACTTTTTATAGAATATCACATTAGTTACTTATTCTGGATTTCTGGTATCGAAATGGTGGCCCAGCAATTGCCTCTAGATTGATTTAAATTTGTAATTACAATGAATGAATGAATGAATGATAAATAAATAACAAGAAGTCAGTTTATTAATTGTTCCAAATATCACTGATATCATGTGTTAGTTCAGAAAAGGTTATTTTTAATGTTTATTTTCATGTTCATTCTAGATCACAGTTTGGTTTATAAAATGAACTTGCAGCCGCTTTTTAAAATGTTCACAAAAATTTTGAAAATGATTAGCATAAATGAATGATATGCTGTGGTATATATGCAGCACTGTAACAGTGAAACAATGCAAGCAATGTCTGTTCATAACTGCAGGCTCTGTCGTGTATTGTCTTAAATATATTTTCAACTCAAATCCAAGGTCACTAATGAAGTACATGATTTATTAATTTTTTTTATTAATTGATCTCCCATTAAGGGCTATTGAAGAGTCTATAGACCAATTCAGAGTAGACGTCACAGTTACGTCACTTGCATGAATCATCGGCCTGACAGGGCATCATATCACAATATGGTGAGGGGCGTAACATTTCCGTCACATGCTTAAGGTATTCAGCCAATCACAACGCACTGGATAGCTGGCCAATCAGACGTCATCCCTGTTTCGGATCTGTAACTATCCTACTCTCTAACGTCAATTTCGTTGAATAACTACGGTGGCCGAGAAGTGCTAAACAAATCACAATTCTGAAAACATTTGTACGTGTATATTTACATTTAGTTAAAAGTGACTGTAATTCATCAGCTCCAGTGGTGCAGGTGGATAAGCGCGTGTTGTTGGCTTTTTGACGCGATCAACACGGGTTCGATCCCGCCTTTTGCCGAACTTTTTTTTTCTCCCTTTTCAAATCTCGTATCACATCGTAAAGGCTTCGAACGCGTCAAAAAGCCAACAACACGCGCTTATCTATCTGCACCACTGGAGCTGATGTTTTACAGCCACTTTTAACTAAATGTAAATAGACACCCCGTATTTTTTATTCCATAGTCAAGACAATTCATACAATACATTTAAACTGAGCTACTTTAATACCATCTCCGATCTTTCTACTATGACTCTGCTGTCTTCGGCTGGTTCTTCCTGTATACGTTGATTGACAGATGTCTCGTCCAGTCAGCGGTGAGTAATCCCAAACCACTGGCGCTGTCTCAAACTGTACCTACCTCTTCCGGTTTGTCTGATTTGTCGTTGTGTTTTCTGACTTGTTCATTTGTTTTTGGATTTGTCATTGTGTTTTCTGACTTGTTATAATGTTTTCTGAATTGTTATTTTGTTTTATAGACTTGCATTTGCGTTTGTAATTTGTTATTTTGTTTTCAGAATTGTGATTTGTTTTGCCCTTCTCGTTCACCGTAAATAACAGAGTGCTTATCGCTGGGTGACAAGCTCTTGTAATATGCGGAGAACATTTTGAAAATGACATCTAATCAATATAATTTATAATCTTTTTAAACCTAACTATTTTGTACTGTATCCGTGAAATTCTCTAGCCATAAAGGCTATCTCTCCCGGGTTTTCTGCAACCATGATGCGCGCGCATCCTGAATGTTTACAAACCTATAATTGGTCTATTAAACCTAGTATAACAGTTTGCTCAAAATAGAAGCTTAAAGCAGGTACTTAGCAGTACAGTATAATCCAGTGTAATCAACCCTGCAAGTGATAGCACGCGCTGTCATGTCACGTGATGAGGATCACACGATTCTGCGTGATAACAAGCGCCACAACAACGCTGTCGCTATAGAAACGAAATGGATCGTAAAGTGCTGAATGAGTGAAATACGACTTTCAGTCCACATCAGGTCGGGAGTGAGCGCTGTACTCGAGCTGTATGGTAGTTGATAGACTTGTTTTATAATCATGAAACTGTTTAACTACTTACTGAAAGATGTCAGGCAAAAAATCGAATATTATTCAAGGTTCTCGCCATCACCGATGTCAATCAAGCAATTTCTGGATTTTGGTGAGTAAGTTAATGAAATATTGAGATAAACGCAGAGCACTGAGTTAAAGAACCGCTACTGATGCAACAGATGGTATTTTTTTAAAGTACGATTGTCTCGTGCTGAACCTGCCTTCAGTGATTTCTACTGTGTGTCTTATGTTGATTTAGTTTTTAATCTCACCACATATTCCCCGTGATTAAAGCAACATGTTGTCTATATTTATACTGTATATTAACCTTTATTGTTAAGGTCAAGTGAAAGCTAAAGCTCTGTTGGCATTGCACTGCCTAAATAAAAATAGACTGTCCATTACATATCACCCTGTGTCATAGCTTCATGAACTTGGTCCAATTTTGCAAAGGATAAAAAGTGCTTTTGGTATTAATAAATGCATTATTACACAACTCATAACTCTAAAGAGTCCCATGTGTGGTTCTGTTATGCATAATGTCCAAATAAAGTACCAATCAAAAGTTTGGAAGGACAGAAAATATAACCTGAATTACCTAGTAAATAAAAATCTAAATATATATTTAAATAGCCTATCAAACTTTAATATATTCACAAAAACATTTATTTATTAAAAAAAAAATACACATTTCTTTTTTATGAATGGCTAGTGTGTGCATAGCTGTTACATTAGGATTTGTTTGTCACTACATAATTCCCCATTTGTGTTATTTCACTGTTAATGACTTCATTATTATTCTAAAATATGGAAAATAATAATAATAGTTTTGGCTGGTAGTGTGTATAATATATATAATATTTGAGGTGTAACATTCCTTTTTAGTGCCCTTGATTGATTATTGTAACCCATGGTCATTATCTATTTGCTGATTATTTATAATGACTTCTTTATGTCTTTCTAATCTTTTGCAGTATACTGTACAATAGTTGTAATTCTGCTGTAGAAGTGCACATTCATGCATACAGTGACTCAACAGGCGCATAATCGGAAAACAAAGAATAACTTGTTCTTGCCTCTTGTTTAACCAGGCAGGGAAAATGCATGTGAAAAAACCTCCTACATGTTTCTGCGGAAAGAACTGGCAGTGAGGTTGGCCAATACGATGAGGGAAGTCACCTTGTTGCCCGCCAATCTTCAGAGCCAGCCATCCGTCAAACTGGTGGAGTCCTGGTGAGGAAGGCAAGTGTGATGATGAGTGTGAGCTGTGAGTAAACAGTGACTGGGTTTGGTGTATATGTGCCTAGAAAAAAAAAACATCATGTAGCATAATGTGAAAATTCATGAAAATTCTTAGTGCAAAGAGTTGCTCCTAGTGGCAAAATTCTAAGAAAATTCTTAGAAAATTGGGTGTTCCCATAGAATTAAAGAGAAGATCCTAGTAAAGATAAAAGTTATTCTTTAAGCATCTTAACCCTTAAAAGAGCTCTTAAGGTCAAAAAGTGTTAGGGGTAGGCAGGGGCGCTTTATGATAACCAGAGGCCCCTGGGCTACAGCATTATGGTAGGCCCCCCTACCCTAGAAAAAAAATTTTTTTCTTTTTTTTTTTAAGCTTCCTGACAATTATTTATGTCAAATTTCGATTTTTTTTTTCTTGTTAATATGCCAGTTAATTCACAACACTGTTCTGCGTAAAATGTGAATATAAGTGAATATGCAAATTCACTCTTTGCTCTACTTTAATAAGAGCAGAATTACAGCGTTACATAAAGTAAACACTACGTTATTACAGGCTTTATACGGAGGTAATATGAAAAGAAAATGCCATCAAAACTGTCCTGGATGAAATGTGAGTTTACGGGTATGATTTAAAGACCATAAAATCACACAAAATATTCATTATTCATCATCAGTACAACGAAACAACACAACATGTTGGCATAAATGTGGGCTGTTTGGTGATTGCTAACTGCGTTTTTATTTTGAAACATGCCGTGCTCACGTTTAATTAATTAAATCACAGCCATATAAAGTTTAATGATAACATTTTTAGTCATTTAGTCATTTAGCAGATGCTTTTATCCAAAGCGACTTACAAATGAGGACAATAAAAGTAGTCAAAACTAACAAAAGAGCAACAATATATAAGTGCAAATGACAAGTCTCGGTTAGCCTAACGCAGTACACGTAGCTGTCACGAATCCTGTCCATGAACTTCCGTCTGCTTGCCACCAGAGGTCGCCCTCCCATTATATTGACTCTCACACCACACAGACTGTTACACATCACCCTGGACTGCATTTCCCATGCTCCATTGCACTAATCACAAGCTCACCTGGAAACCAATCACACACAGCTGCTACCAATAACACACACTATGTAAATCAGTCTCACACCACCATTCAACGCCGAGTATTGTAAGCGCATATCACTTACCTAGCGATAGCTACTTTACGGAGCCAGTTCCCTGTCCTTGTTTAAGTATTTAGTTCTAGTTTCCAAAGTCTAGTCAAAGTCTTGCCTTACCTGTTTTCTCGTGTTCTGATCTTCTGCCTGTGTATCTTGGATTAATCCTTTGCCTTGCTGTTTCGGACTGTGTTTGCACCTCGCCTGGACTATTGCTCTTGTTATTGGACTACCCCTTTTGTCAAGCCCCTTGGATTACGTTAGCTGTCGACTGACTCACGCCCGTTTTGGATTACTCTTTGTCTTGCCCTCAATATACCTGTTTGCCATTGTCTGAACCTTGCCTGTTTTATGACCACGCCTTTAAATAAAAGCTTTGCAGATGGATCCGCACGTCTCTCGTCTCGTCGGCTCCGTTACAGTATGATAACGTAGCCTGGTTATCATTTACTTGTGTAAACAGCGGTGAAAATGTGGTTTATAAAAAAAATAAAATGCTCGTTTTTTTGCACCCACTGGCAGAAACATAAATCGGCGCCTATGGCTATGTCCATAAATTATCATGCAGGTGATGGTCGTGGATGAATGGCACAACAATGGGCCTCAGGATCTCGTCACGGTATCTCCGGTATCTCTAAATGCCATCAATAAAATGCACTTGTGTTCGTTGTTCATAACATACGCCTGCCCATACCATAACCCCACCGCCACCATGGGCCACTCGATCCACAACGTTGACATCAGCAAACCGCTCACCCACACAACGCCATACACACTGTCTGCCATCTGCCCTGTACAGTGAAAACCGGGATTCATCCGTGAAGAGAACACCTCTCCA
>NW_015539883.1:316906-317206 GCF_001515605.1 Sinocyclocheilus anshuiensis
CTTGTTTAAGTTTCTAGTTCTAGTTTCCAAAGTCTAGTCAAAGTCTTGCCTTACCTGTTTTCTCGTGTTCTGATCTTCTGCCTGTGTATCTTGGATTAATCCTTTGCCTTGCTGTTTCGGACTGTGTTTGCACCTCACCTGGACTATTGCTCTTGTTATTGGACTACCCCTTTTGTCAAGCCCCTTGGATTAAAACCAGTCAGTATCTGGTGTGACCACCATTTGCCTCACGCAGTGCAACACATCTCCTTCGCATAGAGTTGATCAGGTTGTTGATTGTGGCCTGTGGAATGTTGGTCC
>NW_015539883.1:317259-333824 GCF_001515605.1 Sinocyclocheilus anshuiensis
GACGACGAGCATGCAGATGAGCTTCCCTGAGACGGTTTCTGACAGTTTGTGCAGAAATTCTTTGGTTATGCAAACCGATTGTTGCAGCAGCTGGTCTCAGACGATCTTGGAGGTGAAGATACTGGATGTGGAGGTCCTGGGCTGGTGTGGTTACACGTGGTCTGTGGTTGTGAGGCCGGTTGGATGTACTGTCAAATTCTCTGAAACGCCTTTGGAGATGGCTTATGGTAGAGAAATTAACATTCAATTCACGGGCAACAGCTCTGGTGGACATTCCTGCAGTCAGCATGCCAATTGCACGCTCCCTCAAAACTTGCGACATCTGTGGCATTGTGCTGTGTGATAAAACTGCACATTTTAGAGTGGCATTTTATTGTGGCCAGCCTAAGGCACACCTGTGCAATAATCATGCTGTCTAATCAGCATCTTGATATGCCACACCTGTGAGGTGGATGGATTATTTCGGCAAAGGAGAAGTGCTCACTAACACAGATTTAGACAGATTTGTGAACAATATTTGAGAGAAATAGGCCTTTTGTGTACATAGAAAAAGTCTTAGATCTTTGAGTTCAGCTCATGACAAATGGGGGCAAAAACAAAAGTGTTGCGTTTATAATTTTGTTCAGTGTATATATATATATATATATATATATATATATAATGTATGTATTATACACACACATATACATATACAGCATTATATACATTTTAAAAGCAACAGGACGATTCCTATTTTTCCATCCCTGGATTTAAAATTGAGACTGAAGCAGCACCTTTGATGGAACACAGTGACTGAATCTAAAACCTTTATCTGACACACAGATTACATCCAGGCAAATTACTGAACTCGCACTGTATGACGTTACAGAAAGTTGTCCGGTCCAGTTCCTTTCACAAAGCAGTGTTGTTTCTCTTGTTAATCTGAACGTTAACATGACACTCGAATGCATCATGATTCGCTGGAGCAAGGGAACGACAAAACAAGGAGACATGGAGATTTTACAAAATGTCTTAATTTACTTTAATGATTCAATAGGGAGACACAGAGCACAAGGATGACGTTCACAACGAGTAGACCCGACGAAGATCTAAGGAACAGACAGGAACTAATATACACAGGATAATAAGGAACTCAGGTGCAAGGAATCATAAGGCAATCAAACTAAACAAGAACAGGAAAAAGACCATATAAGGAAACACAGGAAGAACTACGGGGGCAAAACGGGTCCAAAAGTCTGACATTTCACCCCCTCCTGGAAGGTGCGGAATCGCACCGTAGATACAACAGAGGGAGAGGTGGGTGGGAACTTGGGATGAGGCTCAGGAGGGGGATGGACACCCGGGAGGGGACCGGCAGATAGAGACCAGGGAGGTGATGAAGGAGGGAGGAGCCAGGGAGGAGACAGGAGGGGCTTGGAGCAGGAGGAGCCAAGCTGGACCTAGGCCACAGCCATAACGGTGGCCCACGGTGGAGCCAACGGAGGGAGGAGCCATGGAGGAGGAATGGCCGCCGACTCCAGGGGGCCGACCAACGGCTGCGGAGCAGGTGGTGGAGGAGCCCGAGGAGGAGACGGAGAGCCGATGAGCCAGAGCGACGGGGAGGATCCGGAGGAGCAGATGGCGCCGGTGACCGACGCGAAGACGTGGATCCGGGAGGCCGTGGTGGAGCCGGAGCGACAGAGGACTGAGAAGGAGCCGAGGGGATAAAGGAGTCTGACGGAGCCGGAGGGATGAGGGGATGAGGCGAAGCCAGAGGAGTGGAGTCCTGAGGTGCAGGATGGTCGACCCCAGACCAAGGCGGAGCTGGAGGAACGAGGGAGCCCGGCGGAGCTAGTGGACTGCCGGGCCACGGCAGAGAGGAGGGAGCTAGGAGCCATTGAGGAGCCGACGGGTCCACAGGCCGAGGCGGAGTCCGGAGCCCAGAGCCCAGAGGCTGGAGGCGGAGTTAAGGGATACTCCCACCGCCACGGCAGAGAGGAGGGAGCTAGGAGCCATGCTGGAGCTGATGGGTCCACGGGCCGAGGCGGAGTCCGGGGCTTAGAGGCTGGAGCTCAGGACAGTTCGGATATTGCGGTGAATCAAAGGTAAAAAACGATATAAATACGGTTCAGTTTCTTGCACAGACCGATCGTTTCGTGTCTTTACACATCATTGTATCGTCACGAGCCGCAGGGTTTAATTTGGTTTGGTTTGTGTATGTTTTTTTTTACTCTCAAAGCCGTGATTCCCATTCACCTCCATTATATGACTGACAGACTGCAACGGTTTGAGTTAAAAATCTTCATTTGTGTTCTACTGAAGAAACAAAGTAACCTACATCTTGGATGCCCTGGGGGTAAGCAGATAAACATAAAAATTTCATTTTTGGGTGAACTATCCCTTTAACGGGATTTGGCTGTAGAGTACCTATTCTTTTAGCGCTCGTTAAGTAAGTACTTAATGAAATTAAGTACTTACTCATTGAGTAGGCGGTTTCGGACGCAGCCAGTGACTTAAAGGTGACATATAATGAAAATCTGACTTTTCCAGGTTTTAAGTGCTATAATCAGGTCCAGGTCCCCGGTGCATCTACCAACCAAGGAAACGTGAAAAGGTTTAACCCAGTAACTTTGTTTTGGTAAGCCTTTTTCTGCAAGCATCTGAAAAAACAAGCGCGTCTGATTTTGCTCCCTTGGTGACGTGGCAAAGGGATCTTGTTATAATATTACCGCCCCTTAATCTGTAGGTTTACACCCACGGCGCCGTTATTGTGTTTTCGCAAGCGACAACGGTGTACTAGATCTAATGCCATGGCGAAAGTTTGAGCAAAACAATGCTAACTGTTCTGTCTTTGGCTGCACAGATGAGCACAGAACACTATTTAGAGTCCCAGCCTCAGAGGAGACAACAGAGCAGTGGATTTATTGATTTATTTATTGTATATTGCTGCTGTCACACAGATCTAAAATAAACATGCGATTTATTTCCCAGCTGTTTACCTTCACAGACATAACCGACTATTTTATAACCGATTCATAACCGACTCATGTGTGTTTTTAACGTAAACTTGTGTGTGAATGAAAACTTAGTTTAGTACTCACATGCTGTGACAGCCGCTTTCTGTCCGTGTGCTCTCAGAAAACCGTATATCAGAAGTTTAAACTAATATGGATTAAAACGCATGATTTCAGCGTGATAAACATGATAATCAGAACCAAAACAGCTGTTTTTAGCAGGTACGAGTTGTAATGGCGCAGCTCTATTCTGGAAAAGGGGGCGGGGAGCAGCAGCTCATTTGTATTTAAAGAGACAGGCCTGAAAAACAGCGTGTTTCTGCTTCCACTCAAAATAGGCATTTTCAAAATGATATAATAAATGATATGTGTGTCACGGAAACACCTGCCTCACCAGTCGAACCAGCTTCCTACACCCGCTCACAATCACCTGATTATTAATCACGGACACCTGCACCCACTTACCACACCATTCAAAAACACACTCACCTCAGTCACTCGTCGGCTGGTCTCAAGGTTACAAGCTTCTCAGCACGGGTCCCTTGCCTACCTTTCCGCCTGTCGAGCTAGGATTCCTCTGCCATCTGTCGAAGGACAAGATTTTCACCTCCAGATAAGACTGTGTTCTCTGCTTCCATTGATTCCTCAGTTTGATTCTCTTCTGTTGGAAGCTTCTCCTCAGTTGCTTTAATAAACTCACCTGCTTGATTTAATCTGTCCTCCTTGTCCCGGATGTGACAGAAGACCAGCCCCTAAAAAGGATTACAACAAGTTCATGGATCCTCGGAGCGCATCCTCACCGGAGCCCTTTACCGATCGGGCTGTCCCGCCTCACCAGGCAGCCTCCTGCAGCGGGTTTTTGTTGCAATGTTCCCACTACCTGGAATTGCAACCCCACCTGTTTGTGACGGAACGGGCAAAAGTGGCTTTCATCATCTCGTTGCTGTCTGGAGAAGACTTGCAGTCGGCGGAAGCCTTGTGGAATTCGCAGAGCCCTTGGATTCACTCGCTGGACGGCTTTGTTAAACACTTCCGGGAGGTATTCGGCCAGTCGACCACGGAGGTCACCGTGCATGAGGAGCTCTTTCAACTGCGGCAAGTGGATCTATCAATCCACGAGTATGTGCTTCGCTTCCGCACTCTCGCCGCCAGCAGCGGCTGGAACGAGGCTGCTCTGCTCTCGGCTTTCTGCCGAGGCCTAAACCCCGCCTTACGGCAACAGATGTCCATCTACGAGGACACCGTGGGGCTCGACAGCTTCCTCCAAAAAGCGGTTCACATCTCACAACACCTAACCGCTTGCCATATGGAACCCATGCCCACTGCCGCTGCCTCACCCAGCCTCTCATCTCCCGCACCAGAGCCCATGATCACGGATAGTTACCACCTATCCTCCACGGAACAATCTCGTCGACTCACCCGTGGCCTCTGTCTCTACTGTGGATCCAATGACCACCAGCTCCGCACCTGTCCCATTCGTCCACCACACCCAGCGGTGAGTACTATCCATATCACTCCTGATGTGTCCTGCATGCCTCATATAAATGCACTTCTAATGTATCATACCCAATCCTTTCCAGTCAAAATCCTCGTGGACTCTGGAGCGTCGGGGAATTTCATCTCCTCCCACAGCCTTGCCGGATTCCAAATCCCCCACTGCAAAAATGCCACCACCTACCAGATCACCACTGTCCAGGGAAAGCCGCTGGGCAAGGGGCTGGTGCGGCACCGCACACCCGAGGTCGTTGCAGGAATGTCTGCAGGATCTGCCTATCCCGATTTCCATCCGAACCGACCTCTCTGTCTGTTCCACCTCGGTGGAAAGCCCAGATTCATAGCAAATCACTCCTATTCCTCCCGAATATCAGGCGTTCGAGGACGTGTTCAGCAAGGTCGCGGCCACTCACCTTCCACCTCACCGGCCATGGGACTGTGCCATTGACCTGCTGCCTGGGGCCCAATCACCCAAAGGACATGTCTATCCACTGTCGATTCCGGAGAGAACCGCTATGGAGGAGTACGTTCACAAATCCACCTCACCCGCAGCGTCGAGCTTCTTCTTTATGGCCAAGAAAGATGGGGGTCTGCGGCCTTGCATCGATTACCGTGCACTCAACGACCAGACGGTGAAGTTCGCCTATCCCCTTCCTCTGGTCCCGGCCGCCTTGGAGGAGTTCCACGGTGCCCGCATCTTCAGCAAGCTTGATCTAAGGAGCGCCTATAACCTCATCCGCATTCGCAGGGGGGACGAATGGAAAACTGCTTTTGTGACCAGGCCCTTTCACACCCAGACCCCAATCTCCACTTTGTGGTCGAGGTGGATGCAGCGACCCTGGGAGTGGGCGCCGTCCTGTCCCAATGGAGAGGTGAGACCCCAGTACTCCATCCATGTGCGTATTTCTCACGGAAACTATCCCCGGCGGAGCAGAACTACAACGTGGGAAATCGGGAGTTGCTCGCCATCAAGCTCGCCCTGGAAGAGTGGCGGCATTGGTTGGAGGGTGCCAAGCACCCCTTCGAGGTGATCACCGACCATAAGAACTTGCAATACCTCCGAGAGGCCAAACGTCTGAACCCTAGGCAGGCCCGCTGGGCGCTGTTCTTTACCCGCTTCCTCTTCGTGGCTCCGAGAGGCCAAGCGTCTTAACCCGAGGCAGGCCCGCTGGGCACTGTTCTTTACCCGCTTCCACTTTGTGATCACTTATCGTCCAAGGAATAAGAATGTCAGAGCGGACGCGCTGTCCCGCCAACACCAGCCAGATCCTACCCCCGAAGAACCAGAGCCCATCCTGCCACCTTCAGTCTTCATGTCTCCTATTCAGTGGGCACTCAACGAACAAATCCGTGCCGCCACTCTCACCGGGAGGTCCAGAGGGGAACGACGACCAAATCCATGCCGCCACTCTCACAGAACCTGCTCCGACGGGATGTCCAGAGGGGAGGAACTACGTCCCATCCACCCTACGTCTGACCCTTCTGGACTCCGTTCACACCTCTCCGGGATCGGGATACCCAGGCAGCTGCCGAACCCTCTAGCTTCTCCAGAACCGCTACTGGTGGCCCAACATGGCCCGAGATGTCGCCCGTTACATGAAAGGATGTTCGGTCTGTGCCATCTCCACCACGCCACGTCGTCTGCCCGAAGGGAAACTGGTTCCGCTATCCATCCCTCGCCGGCCCTGGTCCCACCTGGGGGTGGACTTCGCCACCGACTTCCCTCCCTCGAACGGATTCACGACCATCCTAATAGTCGTCGACCGGTTCTCCAAATCCTGCAAATTAATCCCACTGCGTGGATTACCGACCGCCCTGGAAACAGCCGAAGCCCTCTTCCAACACGCATTCAGGAACTTCGGTCTCCCGGAAGACATAGTTTCCGACAGAGGCCCTCAGTTCATCTCCAGGGTCTGGCGAGGGTTTTTCCGCCTCCTGGGAGTATCTGTCAGTTTGTCCTCTGGATACCACCCGCAGAACAACGGCCAGACCGAACAGAAAATCCAGGAAATCAGACGGTATCTCCGGGCCTACTGTCATGAACATCAGGACAGCTGGAGCCAGTACCTACCCTGGGCAGAGTACACCCAGAATTCCCTGCGCCAGGAAACCACCAGACTCACTCCATTTCAATGTGTCCTTGGGATACCAGCCGCCACTGTTTCCCTGGACCAAAGAGCAGTCGGAAGTCCCAGCGGTAGATAACTGGTTCCGTGAGAGCGAGAGGGTATGGGACTCAGCGCATATCCATCTCCAGCGGGCTGTCCGGAGGCACAAGGTCAATGCAGACGCTCGTCCTTCCAACAATCCCGTCTATCAGCCAGGGGACCGCGTCTGGTTGTTTTTTCACCTCCAGATAAGACTGTGTTCTCTGCTTCCATTGATTCCTCAGTTGGATTCTCTTCTGTTGGAAGCTTCTCCTCAGTTGCTTTAATAAACTCACCTGCTTGATTTAATCTGTCTGTTACACAACAACACATATATATATATATATATATATATATAGAAACTATTTGGAAGTCAATAACAACAGAGACAGTGTTAATGTGCATAAAAACAATGCCAGCAAGAATGCAAGCTGTTTTCAAGGGCGAAGGAAGCCATACAAATAAAAATAAAAAAATAAAAATATATATATATATATAAAATAAATGTTTTTGTTATTATGTGTGAATAAAAACTAGTTGTTTTAGTTTATTTGCCCAATAAATAACAATTTTTTGTTTAAAAAAAAGTTTTTGACAGATTCCTAAAATATTTGTTTTCTCTCTTTATTATGGCAGGTGGTCTAATAAATGTGTTAAGCACTGTGTGTTTGTGTTTGTGTTTGTGTTTGTGTGTGTGTGTGTGTGTGTGTGTGTCTGTGTCTGTGTATTAGTGATTAGGGTAAAATAGGGAAAAAATAGACCCTATTTAACAGTGCTCTTATTTTTTTCTTCTTGAACAACCAATCACAGTCTTCAAAAGAATGGGTCATATCTAGCAACGGGGTCAGCCCTGCCTTCTCACTAAGATGAAATTTTTTGTCTTTTCCTTGCTCAGAGTTGCTGTCAGATTGGTCCTGAATCACTCTTAAGCTAAGATTCCTAGTTAGAAATGTTTAAGCTAAATTAGGAGCTCTCTGAAAGGATTCTTAGAAGCTTTAAGAATACGGTCCCTGGAGTACAACATACTATTTTGTGAAAAGGCTTTATTCCACACCCTTTTTGTTCATTTTGACAGAGGAGAACTGGTCCCCCGACTGAGACTGGTTTCTCTCAAGGTTTGTGTCACCTGACAGAGTTTGGGTTCCTTGCCACTGTTGCTTTTTACTTGCTTAGTTGGGTCAAAACAACATGTAATATTCATTTGACTGCACTGACTCTTTTGGATGAGAAGAAAACTTGATCTGAATGGATCTGAATAATGACTGTATTGTCTTCAGTAGAGCTGCTATATAGCTGAATTGCATTCGTTCATAAGTGCTGTCTTCTTTTATAGCTGCTTATCATTGAATTTCATGATTTATGACCTTTATAGTTATTGAACTGAACTGAATCAACACTGAACTGTTTTGAGCTGAATAATAACAATATTGTCTTATGAGAGCTGCTTTACAGCGGAAATTGGATTTGCTTCCTATTTGAAGTTTGCATAATTGATTATGTTACTTTCCTGTTTAACACAGTGAAGTTGCTTTGAAACAATCTGTAATGTACAAAGCACTGTGTGAAGGTGACTTGACTTAATTATTCCACGACTGACATATAGTAGTATGCAACATTGTTATGAAGTTAGTGGCATCCAGAGATCATCTTTTTTTTTAAATGTATCGACTTTTGAATAAAATAGTGTTTTTAGATTTTGGCAGTCTAATCAGATTTTAAAAACTGTGGATCAGACTGGAAAAGGTTGAGCACATTAAATTAGTGCAGTAGACATATTCTGCTTCATTTTCGCAAATCTAGATATTTAGTGCATATTGTGCAGAGTATACATGCTGCTAACTGATGAAATACTAAAAGCAGTGCATTAATTAGAATGCTAATCCCAAAGTGCTGTGTTGAATAGCACATGTGCAGTGTTTAGGTTTGGAAGTAGAGTAGCCCACAGCCAGCAGAGAAGAGCCTTATTAAAGTTTTGTATGTTATATAATACAAACCTTTAATACAAGTCCTGTATTATGTAACTTTTTAATGCATGTGTTTTTTTCTTCTGTGGTATCAGGTACAGCCACAGTTTTGAAGAGCTGTTAGAGTACGAGACAAGAAGTCCAGAAGATCCCCACACCCTTAATGAGTGAGTCTGCAGCCTTTGCAAACATGCTGTCCTGTTTTTCAGCGCATACAATTTTGCCAGGGAAAGTCTAAAATAGTTTTCTTTTATCTTGCTTAAAGGGATGTGCATTTAAAGAAATAGTTCACCCAAAAATGAACATTTGCTAAAAATTCACTCACCCTCAGGCCATCCAAGATATATTTGTTCAATCTATTTGTTCAATCTATTTGTTCATCGGAAACAGATTTGGAGAAATGTAGCATTGCATTACTTGCCCACCATTGGATCCTCTGCAGTGAATGGTTGCCATCAGAATGAGAGTTCAATAAGGTTAAAATAAGCATCACAACAATCCACACGACTCCAGTCCATCAGTTAATGTCTTGCGAAGTGAAAAGCTGTGTGTTTGTAATAAACAAATCCATAATTAAGAATCCAACATTTTCAGCAATTTAAATTTTTGGGTGAGCTATTCCTTTAAACATGAATTTATACTGAATATGAATGTTTGCTGCATAATTTGGTATAACAGTTCAAACCTGATTTTGTCTCAACAACTGAAGTCCTCCAGTGGTAAACAACTCATTATTGTTGGCTTCAGCTTCCTAGAGATCCTGATTAAGATTCGGAACAGACACAATGACGTGGTGCCCACTATGGCCCAGGGTGTCATCGAATACAAAGAGAAGTTTGGTTTTGACCCCTTCATCAGCAGCAATGTGCAGTACTTCCTTGACCGCTTCTACACCAACCGTATTTCTTTCCGCATGCTCATCAACCAGCACAGTGAGTGACATCACATTCCTGTTTGATAAATGTTAAGTTCAGTCAGGACCACTCTGTTTGATTAAAATTATTGTAGAGGTCCTGAACCTTATTTTGGTGGCAGGCTTTGCTCTGAAGGGTTCAGATTCTGAGCTGTCCACAAGCAAATCCACAAGAATGATGCTCAATTTATTAGCCCTATTGATCATCAGCACGTTTCCTAAAAACAGCTTAGCCAAACAACAAGAATGTTCCAATGATAAACATAATTTGCTAAACAGTATCTGTTCCGTTAATGACTTAGAATCAAGCACGTTGCCAATAACCTGTTAACTTTTAGTATGAGCAGAAAAGGAAAACTTAGCTTAGCTTATGAAGACACATTCAGATGAATGGAGAGTGAAGTATATCCAGGTGTGGTGAAGATGCTTGATCCTACTGATGTCACACTCCTTCATGTAGGGAGGGCTGATCTTGACTGTATTGTTCTGAAGTCACTTCTAATCAAGCCGCTTATACTGGTCAATGCGGTGAATTGTGAGTTCAAGATCACTAAACTGAATCTGAATTGAAATTCGGTGGGGAACAAATCATTTCATCTGTTTGAAAGCTGGCTGTGTGAGTGTTTTGATGAAAGCGAGTAGCTGCGCGACAATTGAAATTTTGAAGCTGTCTGGCACCGAGCTAGAAGCGAGTGTCTGTGTGACAGACTAGTGACTGAAAGCTGTCTTAACGCGTGTTTGTGCAACATAACTGAAGCTGACTTAAGGTGGTCTGCCTGAACTACGTTTAACCTCCATTCGTCACTCATACTACATTAATTAAATATGACGTCTTTATATTGTCTCAGACCACTAAAGTACAGCAGTAAGCAGATCTCTATTTTGTTGTAGCTCTTCTGTTTGGTGACGCCGCTTGTCTTGCGCAACCAAAACACATCGGAAGCATCGACCCAGCCTGCAACGTGGCTGAGGTGGTGACAGGTGAGAAAAACATACCTAAAATGCATAGATACATAAAATGGTTCTGAAGATTCTGATCTCTTATCTCAGATGCATATGAGACAGCAAAGATGCTCTGTGAGCAGTACTACATGACAGCACCTGAACTGAAGATCGGGGAATTCAACTGTGAGACTGTTATCAGTTTTATTGTCCTTAATAGCATATATCAAAATCATACTTTCTTTTAATCTATCTGTGCCTTCCTGTCTTGTTTTCCCTCTGTCTGCTAGCCAAAGCTCCAAAGAAGCCTATACAGGTGGTCTATGTGCCCTCTCATCTTTTCCAAATGCTGTTTGAGCTCTTCAAGGCAAGAAAAATTGACAGTTGGCTAATTTAAAAGGAGAAAGTAAACCGGGTAACACTTTACAATAAGGTTAAATTAGTTTGCATTAATTTATGCATTAGATACAAACAAAGAAAATAAACAACAAATTTTAGCATTTAATATAATTTAAAAATCTAAGTTAATGCTATTTTATAAATAAACAATTATTCATAGTTAATTGGTAATACAGTTTAATATTTTTTTATAATAATACAGTAGAAGGAATAAAAAAAAGTATTTATTCAAACATTTTGTACTCAGCTTTTTTCAAGGTATACTTTCATCAAAAGGAGGGCAGTATGAATATAATTAATAAACATCAGGATTGTTATAGTAAACTAAAACTAAAATAAAAACCATAAAAAATGAAAATTTTTGTTGCTTGAAATAAATGTTAACTGAAATAAAATATTAAGTTGAAAAAAAAACTTTATTTCAGCTAGTTGCAAAGACATTACTTTATGCTAACTTTATGTACTAAAATAACTAAAACTAAAATGGAAATAAAATTATTTAAAACTATATAGACACACACACAGTGACCAAGAACCTGATGGTCACTCTAGCTGCATTTGGAGGAGTGCGGATCTTTTTCATTTTTGTATCTTTGTATATTTTGGATCTACGCACCAGATGTTTTTGTCTACTGGATTTTTGGAGGAGTGTTTGGCGCTACTGCCTTTTTTGGGCACTCTAGTTGAGCTCCATGATCATATGTGGAGATAGGAGAAATCTACAGAAGGACAAACATCACTGCAACAAAAACACACTTGGATTTTGCATAAAAACACCTAAAGGACTCACAGACTCTGAGAAACAAGATTCTCTGGTCTGATGAACCTCAATTCTAAGCATCATGTTTGAAGGAAACCAGCTCCGCTCATCACCTGCAGAGTACCATCCCTAAAGTAAAGTGTGCCGGTAGCAGCCTCATGCTGTGGAGCTGTTTTTCAGTGGCAGGGACTGAGGGACTCGTCAGAGTAGATGGAACGCTCAGTGCAGCAAAATATAGAGATAGCCTTAATGAAAACCCAGTCCAGAGCATTCAGAACCTCAGACCGGGAAAAAGACTTGAGAATGTAAAGGTGCTTCAGTGAAATATTTAGTATACTTATGCAATGTACTTATTTCAGTTTTTTATTTTTAATAAATTTACGAAGTTGTGACTATTCTGTTTTTGCTTTACCAGTATGGGGGATGGAGTGTAGATTGATGTGGAAAAAAAGTAATTTAAAGCAGTTTAACATAAGGCAGCAACAGAAAATGTGAAAAAAATTAATGAATACTTTTGCAAGGCACTGTATATATATATATATATATATATATATATATATAAAAATCACATAAACACAAAAATTACTAAAACTTGAAAATGAAAATAAAATATAAAAATAAAAACTAATTCAAAATATTAGTAAAAAAACTGTTATAGTATCTAAACGTTACTAAAATAACATTGATAATCATTCATAATGCACAACATAATAACTTATGTTAATTTATTTTAAATACAAATATTAGTATATGTAGAAATTACCATCAACTTGGATTAGTAAATCAATGCTATAAAAGTATTTTTCATTGGTAGTTCATTGTATCTAAAGGTAACGAATTAAACCTAATTACAAAGTGTCACCAAAACTTTGTTCATATTTTTAGGTGATCTTTAAAGTGGAATGCAATGAAGTGTTTCTCAAACGATCACGTTTTAGGTGGACTTTTGTCAGCTATTTTATTCTTTTTACTTTCTATAGATCTTTTGGGTAAGTTACTGTAATATGTGTACATTTGCAGAATTCCATGCGGGCAACAGTGGAGCTCTATGAAAACAGCAGTGAGGTTCTTCCTCCAGTGAAAGTAATGGTTACTCTGGGAAAAGAGGATCTCTCAGTAAAGGTTCCACACAAGACTTTTTTTTATGGCGAATATTTATGGCGACTTCTGCACTTTATTAATTTGATGTTTATGTGTCGTCTTAGATTAGTGACAAAGGTGGAGGTGTCCCCTTAAGAAAGATTGATCGTCTTTTCAATTACATGTATTCCACTGCACCAACACCACGTCTGGATCCCTCACAAACTGCTGTCCCACTGGTAACTAATCATCAGACAGCATAAGTCTGTATTTGTATGTGTGGTTTCATGCAAACTGTTTATATCATCTCTGCAGGCTGGTTTTGGCTATGGACTGCCAATCTCTAGACTCTATGCACGCTACTTTCAGGGAGACTTGAACCTGTACTCAATTGAAGGGTTTGGGACAGATGCAGTAATTCATCTTAAGGTATTTGCATTGACATTTCTATTTGTGAGTAATAACATTAGCTTCAACTAGAAACTAGAAATGGTTTTCTTCCCACTCTCTCCAGGCTCTTTCTAGTGAGTCTTTTGAACGTCTTCCAGTCTTCAATAAGTCAGCATGGCGACATTACCAGACAGGTCCTGAGGCTGATGACTGGAGTAACCCGAGTAGTGACCCACGAGATGCATCCACGTATAAAGCCAACAGATGACTTTATTGTATCTGCTACAGTAATAGTGATGGAATTACAGCAGCCAAGCTTAAACAGAACACTGCCACATAAGGAAACTTGATATTTTGCCTTTATAGGACTTGCTTACTGCCATTTCTAAAGGTCTGAAAATAATAGCTTTACAATAGTGAGAGTGTGGAGGATGTTATGTGGAGAATATAGCAAGAAACAACTGAAAACGCATCTCTTCTGTGAGTATCTAACTGCCTCCAATAATAATACAAATTAAAATTCTATGCATTCACTTTTTCTGTTCTTTTATTATCTTCCTGTCCTAGTTTTTTACTATTTTGAACGATGACTGAAACCTTGTATAACGGGCACTTCTCATGTTTATTGCCAACTGTAAGTAGCTTTGGATAAAAGGGTCTGCCAAATGAATAAATGTAAATGTAAATGTAGCAGTTTATTAGTATGATGTACCATGGGGCTTCTGTATGCTAAATTTAATCCCAAAAATTATACAAATAAATTATACATACTATTCAAAAGTTTGGGATCAGTAAGATTTTAATACTTTTATTCAGCAAGGATACAACAAATAGATCAAAATTGTCAAGAAAAACTTATTTTGTAAGACTTACAAAATATTTTGAATAAATGCATTACATAAATAATATTTACATAAATGTGACACAAAAAAACTGGAGTAATGGCTGCTGAAAATTCAGCTTTGCCATCACAGGAATAAATAATATTAAAAAATAGAAAACAGTTATTTTAAATTGTATTTCACAATATTACAGTTTTTAGTGTATTTTTGATTTAAAAAAATGCAGTCTTGGTGAGCATAAGGGAAATCTTTCAAAAACATTAAAAAAACATACCAACCCAAACTTTTGTAGTATAAATTATTATGAAATTAAATTTACTATCAAATATTTTTTTTACTATTTATGCAATGATACTGGCAAATAATTGAATCAATAATTAGTTGATTAAATTGTTTAGTTTCAGTTTTTGCCCAGTGTATTGTGAATTTCAGAATGCATTTCAAATATTTTCGTTTCAGTGCATTGCTAAATTCTACTGAGGATAGAATTTAGAGGATAGAAACATAATACCCAATCACTGGTAGCACTTTAAGGTGAGCTTTGGATCCATTTTAAGCACAATGGAGTGATGTATGACTCATGACTGGGGTAATAAGTCGTGCATGTGTGTATTTAGAACAATGTTTTATGCACACCTCTCAATATAGGCATTTATGATAGTCTTTTTGTTCTAGTTTTAAAATATTTCTGTATTTTTACTGTACATGTCATTGTCAGTATCCATCGATCAGTCTGGAAACGGTCAACAAATAATATTAGCATAATATTAAATATGTAATTAGTATTTTATGTGTTCCTTGATTGTGTAATGCCATATTTCGCAATATGCTTCTCAGCTTATGTTGTATTTAACCTGATCAGTTTATTAAAACACTCATACATTAGGTCAGTGGTACACCCTTCATTTCATTCAGAAAAACAGTGTTTTATAAAATACTCACAAATATGTTTTTATGTATTTGTTCATACCAAGGACGAAAACGATAACTATGAAGTTTTAGTAATCGTTCTAGTCATATGAGAATAGGGTAGTCCACATCACAGATATAACAATAACAACACAGAAAAACAATATTGTTAAAATCACTTTCAAAATGACTTTTTTTCCCAGCTGATGAACAATAAAACACTGGCAGCCAATCAGAATCAAG
The DNA here is from genome assembly GCF_001515605.1 of Sinocyclocheilus anshuiensis. Lineage (NCBI taxonomy): Eukaryota > Metazoa > Chordata > Actinopteri > Cypriniformes > Cyprinidae > Sinocyclocheilus > Sinocyclocheilus anshuiensis. The sequence continues at coordinate 332,336 of NW_015539883.1, forward strand.
CTTTAGAATTTAAAGTGGCATAGCGTGTGTGCATATAGTAAACATAATGTTATTGTGTGTTGGTGTGGAAGCTTTACATAGTTATCATTATAGTTATTTATATATATATGTGTGTGTGTGTGTGTGTGTGTGTGTGTGTACAGCCCTTTAACTTGAAAGACAAGTTATGAAGTGTTCAGTTCTATAATAAAAGTCAATGCTTTTTACATTTTTCTTCTACAGAATTATGAAGCCAGTCTGGATCTTTGAGCACCTTGCATTTGTAGATCAAGCATTTTGGTGCATAAAATACAGAAAACAAAATGAGAAGGTGCCTGTGCAAATGTGCAGTTGGAAAGAGAAGCCAGTCTCCACCTAGTTTTCCCCCTCGTCACCCTCACTGCTGCTGACAGAGGCTCCTTTAGGTGGTGGTGAACGGAAGCGGAGCAGGGGCCATTGGGAGACAGGTGATGTAGAGCGACCTCTGGTGGGACTGGAGCTGGGCGACGTACTTGGTGACTGATAGGGAGACAGAGCCTGGAGAACACGGCCACTCCGCTCCTGGATCATGTGCTAGAGGGCACAAAGAACTTGAAATGCAAAAAAGAAAAAGGAAAAACATGCTAAATAGCACTGCACGTGTAATGCCCCAGCACTATGTAACTTTTTCTGTGTTCAAATCCGAATCACTACGGTACACTTACAATAAGTACTTATATTTGGACTATTGTAGCCTGGTCGAGTCGTCACCGCTGCGGAGTAACACATACCTGCGTGAATCGCCATAGACATAAACTTAGAGAAGTAGCTTCGGTTGGAATGTTCTTCCGCGGGATGTGTGCAGTTCTGTTTATTAACCGCTAGAGCGCCAAAAGTTACATAGTGCTGCTTTAATGTCCCTCATTTACCCAGGCTTTATCAGGACCAAACAACTCCAGGAAGTTTCTGATGAACTCGCGAGATTTCTCTTCCCATTTGTAGATGAGATCGTGGCTCTTCTCTTCAACACGGTGCACTAAATGTTTGGACTTCTCCTCCACCGTCCTCACCGTCTCCTTCATTCTGTCCACCTGCTCTTGCAGGCGATACTTCTTCTCCTGTCAATCAAAACAGCTGGAATAGTTCACCTAAAGATGTAAATTGTGTCTTCATTTCCTCTTCCTCATGTCGTGCCAGACCCATATGATTTCATTACTTTCACTGAACACTGAAGGATATTTTTGAATGTCCTGGCAACTCTTTTCTGTACCGTAAAACCAAATGGGAGCTGGGTATGTGCTCCAAAGTACCATACACTCTTATAAATAAAGGTTCTTTATTGGAATCTATGGTTCTATGAAGAATCTTTAACATCCTATCAAACTTTCCATTAGACACAAGGTTCTTTATAATGGAAAAAAAGTTATTTATATTATTAAAATGTTCTTTACACTTTAGAAACTATTCAAAGGTTCTTTTGGGAACCCAGAATAGTTGTTCTGTAGCATCACTGCACCCCCCCCCCCCCCCC
>NW_015539883.1:333856-334494 GCF_001515605.1 Sinocyclocheilus anshuiensis
TTTATTTTTTTAGCGAGTAACAGTAGTTAATGCCGCTTTCATTGTATTCCTAGTCTTTTGAAGCCATACAGTTTCTTTCTTACATTGATGAAGCCAACATTGAGTTCCCGTGCTGTGTATCCTCTCTGCAGGTTACGTCTGACGTAGACGTCATAGTCTCGAACAATACGCGTGATGAGATCAGAGGTAGAAATCCCCTCCGTTCTTTGAGTAGCCACAAACATTCCTTACAAACAATTTAGAAGAAATTCATATTTATAACTGAGTCCTTGACTCAGTTCTATAAATGTACACTTTGGTTGCGGTTAAAGTCTTTACCTGCTTCTTTGATATGTTTATAGACATCTTCTGATCCAGCAGAGGTGTATGGGATATCATCATGTGCCACAAAGTCAATCTGAGGACAATAGGAAAATAAATAAACAGGTATGACACAATGACACATGGATCCCACACTTTTTGCAATGATCTTTCTAGTCATTTGTGGTTACTGGATGAGCTTCTCCATGAGCCTAAACCTCTCTTTTTTTTCAGGGGCAGTCGTGGCCTAATGGTTAAGAGAGTTGGACGAGAAGGTTGCAGGTTCGAGTCTCAGGTCCGGCAGGAATTGTCGGTGGGGGGAGTGAATGTACCGCGCT
>NW_015539883.1:334721-368191 GCF_001515605.1 Sinocyclocheilus anshuiensis
TGTGTTCACTACTGTGTGTGTGCACTTGGATGGGTTAAATGCAGAGCACAAATTCCGAGTATGGGTCACCATACTTGGCCACACGTCACTTCACTTCCAAATGAATTTTGATACGAGTCGTTTTATTTTCTATAACTTATGTAATTTGCAACTTTTGTAACTGTATTATTATATTGATAAAATATTATTATTAAAATAATAAAATATTATGGGTTTTTTTGTTCAGCTAGATGCCAAGGCAGTTTTTTTTGTTTGTTTAATTTCTTCAAATTAAACAAAAAAAATATATATTGCCTTGGCTTCTAGCTGAACAAAAAAAAACATAATATTTTATTATTTTAATAATAATATTTTATCAATATAAAATTAAAAAATATGTTTGTTTTTTTGTTCAGCTAGATGCCAAGGCAATATTTTTTTTGTTTGTTTAATTTCTTCAAATTAAACAAAAAAAATATATATTGCCTTGGCTTCTAGCTGAACAAAAAAAAACATAATATTTTATTATTTTAATAATAATATTTTATCAATATAAAATTAACTAAACCTAAATAAACAAAAATTATAAACTAAACCTTGAAAACTATAGACATATTATAAATAATAAACATGACAAAAATACTCAACAGAACTATGTTAAAATTAAAATGAAAGCAGAAAATAAAATCTAATTAAAAAACTATAATATAAATCAATGATACTAAAATAACACTGGTAACAGGGTTTCAAATTAAGTTAAGGTTTCACTCAGTACCTAAATTAAGGTTGCACTCAGTAGCTTGCTGATATTTGTGACCAGATGTTGAATTGTAGTTATTCAGTTATTTACTTATCCTCTCATCATGCTATAGAAAGAGTTCAAATTACATTATTTCTTGGATGTCAAAATTTTAAAGAATGTTAAATAAAAAGCACACAAAATAGTCATGGTTAAATATGAGATTTTATGTAATTACAATTAGTACATAATCAATCATTTTATTTTATTTATACTACAATGAACTGAATATTAATTTACCCTGTGTTTTTTAAGGAATTCAGGAGTGAGGGTCCAGGGAGCATCACGGACCACCTCGTCCACATAACGACAGTGTATAAGGGCTTCATAACGTTCATCCTCTGTCATCACTGTGTAGCCTTTATACTTGTGCGTCAGGGCATCACTGCATACTGAAAGAGATACACACCATGTATGTAGCAGTCAACAGACATATACCATACAAACACAATGCAAATAAAACTTTTGGCTTTTCCAAATTTTGGACACTTTTGAAGGTGATGTGTATGTTTTCCTACAAAACTGGATAAGAATGTACGTGTGCCAGTGTGACTCACCGCCAACAATCAGATGTGTGTTCGGGAACAAATTCTTGGCCTGCATCAGAGCCCGGGCATGACCTGAATGGAAGAGGTCAAAGATTCCATCGGCATACACTCGTACGGGCCGGTGAGCTGCACAAAAGCAAAACAAACTTACTTGCAATTTGGAATCACCAAATTCTTGGAGTTGCACTTGACTGTTTCACTCACCTGGAGTGCCACGGCGAGCCTGGGCTAAAGTCACTTTGTCATGTGGGGTGTCCGAGGCGCTGCCTGATTGTTTAGAAAAGATGGCTGGTTCTCTAAGAGCCTGTTGGAAATATTGGCTGTTATCATGCATCATAAGAAAATGATTGGCAACAAGTCAAGTAAAGCACATGTATGCCACATAAATGGTGTTTTGTGGAACAGAACAGATGCAGCTGTCTGAATTGACAAAAAGCACAGTACTTAGATGTTTTAATGAAACACTATATAAAAGTGTGATTGCAGAATGTACAAATGAGTTTTTGATACCTCTTTGAACAAAGTTGAAATGTTTAATCAAATGTTTTGTCAATTATCTTGTCCCTGTGATAACAAATTATGAACATAAGCAATCAGCTATTCAATAAACGTGTATGAATGAGTGTGTGCATGAACTCCCAATAATCTATGATGTTGTAATTGCCCTTTGAACCATCAGCTGTTCAGAGGGCCACTGGTGCACTGATATAGACATTATAATCACACCACACCACTGCTTAATGCATCTGAAAGGTGGATATGAACTACAACCTGCATATAAAACAAATACTAATTGCCATGAATGCAGTAGAGGAAGGCGTCGGGCATGGAATCTGTACCATGCACTCAGATAACGAACTCCAGAGGTTATGTAATATAAATACCAATGATGTAAAGCCATGTTCTGCTCTTTTTGTTTCATATTATTTTCATCCAAGAGATTTTCAGTGCATTTTAAAGTGTTCATGGGTGATTAAACAACAAGAGATATGCATATATTTAAATTTCCTAATATAAAATTGACATGCAAATAGCCAAATAGATGCTGCATATTATGAGTTGTTCAAACTAACCTTAATAGGTGACCGCTTGCATTGCTGCTGTTGCTGTGCTTGAACCCCTCCTCGACCAGCACGACCATTAGCACGAGATCCATTTCGCCTCCTGTTCACCATGGTAGAGATTTTAGTTGACTGTCCCTTGCTTTTGGCTTTGCACTGCTTGCGCTTGCCAGATGTGTGACAAGCCTTTGCTTTTACTCCTGTACTGATAACTGGCCAGTCACACTGACCCTTGTGACGAGGCAAAGGTACAAAGGTTGGTTTTTCTTGTGACTTAAATCCTTTGTAATTATGCAAACATAAATGCAAACATATAAAAAAGTATTGACTACTGCTTCAACAAGGTCTGTGGTTAACATAAATGGTCCCACTTTATATTAAGTGACCCTAATACCTGTGTACTTACATAGTAACTAGATGTGTACATAGTATGTAACCACAGTTTAACATTGGTACATAGTATCTACAGCTGTAATGTTTGTGTAACTACACATATGTAACAACCCACTGAATGGTATGTGTAAACACAAATGTGTAACAGGACATTGGTAACAACACTTTGGTAATGAAAATACAACTGTGCAACAGGACTAAAAGCACTTTTTGGTAAAGAAAGTGTTACACTTGATATTAAGTAAACAATTCCTATGGATTTATCATGAAATTACTCTGATGTTACACAGTAACGGCCAGTAGGTTAGGCTTTACAAATTGTGGTTGGTGTCCAGAATGTTACACTTTATATTAAGTGGACAGTTCCTGAGGAGTTACCATGTAAGTACACTGGTATTACAGTGGTGCACCAACTCCACCAACATGAGATCCAACTCCTCCCACTTAACATATCCCTAAACCTACCCATCTCCACCCCCTGGATCAAATTGGTCCAATTACTCTTATACATATTGTTGTTACAAAATGTAGTTATGTATGTCCTGTTACACATTTGTACTTACACAAACCATTCGGAGGGCTGTTACGTGTGTGTAGTTACAGAAATATTACCGCTCTAGATACTATGTACCAATGTGTACTTACACTGTGGTTACATACTATGTACACATCTAGTTACTATGCAAGTACACAGGTATTAGGGCCACTTAATATAAAGTGGGACCACAACGTAAACTGCACATACTCACACTCCAGAAGTTCTTTTGTAGTTACTTATTACAAATATATATTTTTAAAACTAAACATAAATGCTTTAAAATTTGTGTTTTTAGTATGGGTGTGTGTAATTCCCTTTGCAGAGCAAAATGTCCAATTATCGTCAGTTTATATTTACCACAGACCTTGTTTTACTCATAAAATGAAAACCCCATTATAAAAACCCATAGGCAAATGGCTCTGACCCACAGGAAAATTAGTCTTCGGGGTTTTGATGTCATGGCTGCAGCACTATATTTAGCTCTGAGTTTAACATGGGCCCTATCACTTCATAAAATGTTGATCAGGTAAAGAATAGAGTCATATGCAGATACACAATAAAAAATGTGGTATTCCTTGGAGCTAGAATGGGAGGAGCGCAAAACACAAAATCTGCCATAAATCAATGGATCCTGAATCTGTCACTTGCAAAAAAAAAAAAAAAAAGGTTGACTGCCAGCGGCTGGTGCTGCCCGGCAGTTAGGGATTGAACCCCTACTGGATTAGTGCTTGTGCTTGGGTTGTGGGTAGTAACCTAAAGTTGGTAATGGCCTATATGTAAATCCTTATCTACTGTGGGCTCTGGTTTTCATTAATCCCCCAGCAAGCTTGTTATCATACACCAAAACTGTTGAATGTTTATTGTACTGATATTGTATTTGCAATTAGTATATTTATTAAAGAAATACACGTAAATATTTGATGTACCTTCTAGCATCTTTTCTTCACTGGAAAAACTTTGACTTATAAGGATTAACGTCATACTGCTGGTACAAACAAAGAAATATTGGCCTTTCCTTTTCCTTTAATTTGCCTAGCCCCGCCTGGATTGTTGTTCCTTATACTAGTACATCTTGCAGTGCATTCCTTTAGTTGAGAAGCTTGCCAAGCCTGTCAACTTTTTTTGGTATGCAATTACGTCAGGAAATATGAAAAATATGAAGTGAGTGGGAGTCATTAAATATATGGTGTGATCATTATTTTCAGGAGTTGTTCATTCAAAGTCAGTAGTCACCTATTGTAACGAATCATCCACTGAAGGCGAGTGTAGTGAAGAACCCAAGTGCAGTTTATTTACAGAGTGATCCAAACATCCAAACAATAATCCTAGACTTGACTTGACTTGACATGAACAGACTTGACTTGACGAGGCATGAAACAGACTCGACGTGGCATGAACAGACTAGACTCACCGACAGCAGGTTACAACATCAATACACGACAAGGGCACAATGTTGTGGTGGTCGTGTATTCTGTAATGAATCATCCACTGAAGGCAAGTGTAGTGAAGAACCCAAGTGCAGTTTATTCACAGAGTGATCCAAACATCCAAACAATAATCCGAGACTTGACATGAACAGACCTGACTTAACTTGACGAGACATGAAACAGACTTGACATGAACAGACTCGACATGGCATGAACAGACTAGACTCACCGACAGCAGGTTACAACATCAATACACGACCAAAGACAATGGCAACATGAGGGCTACTTATAGCAGACAATGAGGGTCACATGACAAGAACAAACTAATGGGAAACAAGACACATACACAAGGCAGAGATACATGAGGGCAAGGGAAGCATGACACTAACAGGGTGAAACAATTACAAAATAAATATTACATATTGTAAAAAGGGGCATAATATGTCTCCTTTAATGTTTTGATTTGAAGGTGTTCTTCTGCTACCTTTTTTCACAATAAATGGCACTTATATATTTTGATTTATAATGCAAAAACATTTATAAATTTTTAAGCTTGCATAAAGTGAGCAATTTTTAGGTTACCTTTTAGGTCACATCATATTTGATGTCCAGTGTATTACTGTTAAGTATTATGTAGGCCTACTGTTTGAAGTTGTTACAATATTGGAGTAATTACAAAATATTAAGTTGTTACAAAAGCTATTGCCAACCAAAACTACAGAAGAGGTCATCAATGTAAAGCTTTCTAACAGTCATTCATCACAGCAAAAAGTTCATATCACCTTTTTGTCCCTGGGTTCAGCATGGCTAAATGAAGAATTGCCATTGTGAAATTCCAATCATCCATCTACTCCACAAAGCAGTCAAAAATCCAGACAAAAATAACCCCAAATGGTAAATCATACTTCCATAGGTGTAATGTGGGGTTTGGGTTTTGTTTCTGTTTCATGTTCATGTTCGTGTCTTTTATTATTTAGTTTAGTCATGGTCCCTGTTTGTGTCATGCTTCCCTTGCCCTCATGTATTCATGCCATTGGTTCCTCTGTTCATTGTGTCATTTTCAACTTTTTGATTATTTCCTTAATTTTTATTGAAAATAAATGCCTTTACGATGTGATAAGAGATTTGAAAAGGGAGAAAAAAAAAGTTTGGCAAAAGGCGGTATCGAACCCTGGTCGATCGCGTTAAAATGCAAATGACACACACTTATCCATCTGCGCCACTTGAGCTAATGTTTTAGAGCCACTTTTAACTAAATGTAAATATACACTACGTATGTTTTATTCCATAGTAAGGGCAATTCATATCATACATTTAAACTGAGCTACTTTAATACCATCTCCGAACTTTCTACCATGACTCTGCTGTTCTTCGGCTGGTTTTCGGGCCTGTCTCTTTAAATACAAATTTTCGGGCCTATCTCTTTAAATACAAATGAGCTACTGCTCCCCGCCCCCTTTTCCAGAATAGAGCTGCGCCATTACAGCTCGAACCTGCTAAAAACATCTGTTATGGTTCTGATTATCATGTTTATCATGTTTAATTTCATATTTATCTCGCTGAAATCATGAGGTTTAAACCATGAGTTTAAACTTCTGATATACAGTTTTCTGAGAGCACACATCCGAAGTACACAAGCGGCCACCACACAGCATGTGAGTACTAAACTAAGTTCTCATTCACACACAAGTTTACGTTAAAAACACACGAGTTACAAAAACAGTCGGTTATGTCTGAGAAGGTAAACAGCTGGGAAATAAATCGCATGTTTATTTTAGATCTAAATAGTGTTTTGTGCTCGTCTGTGCAGACAAAGGCAATACATTTAGCATGTTTTGCTCAAACTTTCGCCATGGCATTAGAGCTGGTACACTGTTGTCGCTTGCAAAATCAAATGACGGCGCTGTGGGTGGAAACTTACAGATTAAGGGGAGGTAATATTATAATGAGATCTCCGTTGCAACAATCCCTATGTCACCTTTAAAGGGGTCATATGATGCTGCTAAAAAGAACATTATTTTGTGTATTTGGTGTAATGATTTCGCTTTCACAACGAAGCACACAGCGCCTTCACGACATGGCGGCGGTGGCAACAATACTACAGCGAGATTTGGGCAACGTTATGCAAATCTTCCCAGATAGTGACGTAGGTATGTGTGGGGGGGTGTTAGAACGAGCCGTTTTAGGTGTGGCTGACTCTTAACTTTTATAAAGAATATCTCTTTGGATTTGAGACTTTAGTCTTTGCAACTTTACAGATCTTCTTTATGCACCAAGAGCTTGTAACACTCCAAAGAGAAAGGAAAAATTTTAATCGCATCATATGACCCCTTTAAAAAAAGTATAATTTTTTTATTTGGTTTCAAATTCTAAAACAATGGATACATTGTTCAAAATGTTTAGTCACTTAAGTGACTTATAGGTACAAAAGTGTTCAAATACTGTAAATCACATTTTTATGAGACTTTTAATTAATTAAATGTATAATACTGATCTGTCAAGCATTATGTAATATAATAATGTTTGTTCATATTAGTAATCAATGCTTTTATAATGTGTTAACCTCCTGTGTATGTAACAACATTTATTCAAATAGTTTATGCATTTCATATAAATGGCTTATTTTTCCACCAATCAGAATGAATGCTTCGCACTACGCAACAAATCTCTAGACATAATTGAGGGCTTGCGTTTAAAACGTACCTAAGCGAATCATATTGTTACAAAGATCAAATCTGCACAATCAAGAACAGCAACATACCTACAAGACATTTCAATGGTATGTAATCTAAAAATAAGCTTGCAATTGCATATGGCTATCAAAGGTTTATAAAACTAAAAAAAAAATGGCCAAAGCTATAGATCTGGCAAAGATGTCCGACCGGGGAAAATAAAATGGAGATGAGTATGCTAGTGGCAACAAGAACAGAACAAAATATAAAATAGTTAATCTTAACATTCGTTATGAACTGTTTATACTATCTACAATTTGATTCAGTTTTCAACCGTCTGAAAAAATTTGTACAGAGACTCTAGCAGTACTTCATGCTGGCAAGCGACACAGCATTTCACGTTCGGCACTTTTCCTCTTCCCTGTAACGTAAAGGTTTCAGTAATAATTAATAACCAGTCTCTTTCATTAATTAGGATAAATAAAGATTAAAAACAGATTTTAACTTGCAACTTTAACTTTAAACAATGCAAATACACAAATGAAGTTATTTGGAATGCAAACACGTTAACATCACATTGCTCTTGAAAGTGATATCTTTTGTTCTTCATATTTTTGGCCTAAAGTTTTACATTAAGTATATACATCATGATATTCTTTTTTTAAATTAGGGGAACACATGCTGCAATTTCACCTGCTTGAAAGATGTGGACTTGTGTCCATCTGCCATTGATACTTGGCAGCTTAAGGTAGGGTAAGGTATTCAAACCATTCATGCATTTGTCAGACTTTGTTCCGTGTTTTGTGTGTGTTTTGCTCCCCATGTGCCCTCCTTGCCCATATTTGGTTAGTTTCCTGTTTCTGTCCTGATTATGTTGATTTAATTCCAGGTGTTCCCCATTTATTTCCATTGATCCCAGGTGTGTCTCGTCATCCCCTCGTCTTGTCATGTGTTTAAATAGTGTTCCCTGTTTTCAGTTCAGCGTCCGGTATTGTCCATATCTACCTGTGCTAAGTGAGTTTTCCATGTTTCCTATATGTAATTAAAGTTCTCTGGATTGATGTACTCCTTGTCTCCCTCCGTTCCTTGCGCCGATCTCCACTCAGTAGTGCAACCGTGACGTAATACCAGACCTAAAAAGATGACTACAGCTGAGGACGTGCTGTGGGGTTTGTGGCAGGGCGGTCTGAAGTTGGAGCGATATGTGGAGGGTTTTCTCGAGCTCTCTAACCGGGTGAGCTGGCACGATGCTGCTCTAGGTGCGTGCTTCCTGCTGGTGTTGGATGACAAGATAATCCGCTGCGAACTTCCGACGTGTGTGTTTTTTTTTTTTCCCTGATCAAGCTGATTAATCTCGTGCTGTTCTTAAATGGTTCAGATTTCGAAGTTGAAGAAGTAAAGAAATTTCCCAAGCCTCGTCATCCAACTCCCGTTGGAACGCGCCGCGTCTCCCCAGCTCACCCCACGCCGAGAACCTCCACATACCTCTCCAGCGGCTCCTACCGCCTGCCCAACCCCAAATTCCTCACTGTCCTCCGAAGCTCCACCATGGTCCTCAGCCCAGGAGCGCCGGCCGCTCGGATGTCAAGACGGCCGGCCTCTCAACAGATAAGCTCGCTGGCCGCGCCATTGTCAAGTCCGCCGGCCGTGGCTCTCTCCAGCCCGCCAGCCGTTCCGATGTGAAGCCCGCCGGCCACGGCTCACTCAAACCCACCGGCCGCTCCAAAGATAGGCCTGCCGGCCTCGCCGTTGTCTAGCCCGCTACGAAGTCAAGCCCGCCGGCCGCGGCTCTCTGAAGCCCGCCGGCTGCCATTGACGCAAGCTCGCCGGTCACCACAACGACAAGCCCACCGGCTGCCCAGTTTCCCTGTAACCCAAGGAGGAGGATGAAGAGAAAAGGACTGTTCTCTGCCTTCATCCAAGCCCCAGAGCTCGCTCCAGTGTCGGCTCCAGCCCCAGAGCTCGCTCCAGTGTCGGCTCCAACCCCTGAGTTTGCTCCAGTGCCAGCTCCTCGAAAGCGCCTTGCTGTGCCTGCTCCTCCAGAGCGCCCTCCAGTGCCAGCTCCTCGTACGCGCTTCCCAATCCCCGAGTCTATCCCAGTGAGGGCTCCTGATCCCCAGTTGAGCCCAGTGAGGGCTCCTGATCCCCAGTTGAGCCCAGGGAGGGCTCCTGATCCCCAGTTAAGCCCAGGGAGGGCTCCAGTCCCCTGTTATGGCCCATGGAGGGCCTCGGAGCCCGTAAACGTCCCCAAGTATTTTTTGGGGCGGGGTAGTAGGGCTCCAGCCGTAGAGGCCAGGGCGAGGGCTGGGGCTGGGGATCGGCGCAAGGAACGGAGGGAGACGAGGAGTACATCAATCCGCCATGGTGGAGCAAGCAGACTCGGAGGCCACGTCTCCCTCCATTCCTTGCGCCGATCTCCACTCAGTAGTGCAACTGTGACAGCATTAAACATAAAAGTTTTTATTTTGCATATTATATCCATTTTTAGTATCCTGTCCAGTGTGTGGACAACTGTGATGGTCGAGATGGACAAGTGGTGTTTGACTCATTTCACAATTATTTTCATTCCATCAGTCAACCAAATGTAAGTCATAGCCTGATTTTGCTCAGTTGTATTATTTTAGAAATATGGTATGAGAGGTCATGCTCTATGGTGAATACAGTCATGGATAAACAGTTCTGGCATGCTATATCACATATTGGCCATATTATACTCATGTCACATCTTATATTCACAGCATGGCTTCAAGTGCTTTCAAAATGACAAAAACTGTATTTAAATTAAGTAAATATTGTTAGATGCAGTTAAAGTGTTGTAATGTTTTTCAGATTTCTATTCAATGCCTGGAGAAGCCAGAGGGTGAAGATGGAATAGTGGTGTTTGAGTCGGAATCATTTCCCAATCATTTCCATTACACTGGTCAAACAAATGTATGTCATGATAATTAATTCAGCCTGACATTGCTCAAATTTATCATGATTGGTTCATTTGTAATGTGTATTGATGCTATGCTTTCATGTAATTTAAAGGATTTATGAGCTTGACCTGAAATTACAGTTAGTAGAAATAGTACTAATGCTGTGGTCAGGGTAAAGTGTAAAAAAGTGATTGGCAACTATAAAACTGACAGTTCAAATTAAATAAATATGGTTAGGAGCATCTTAAGTGCTGTTTTACACAATAAAACCAATGTAATATCTTTCAGGCTTCTGTTTAATGCCTGGAAAAGAGGGTGAAGATGGAGTATTGATTAGCCATGAATCCTTTCCAATGCTCATGTCGAATCTCTCAAGTGGAAGACCTTGATAAAGATGCTTTTGGTTATTCATTTACATATGCCTGTAAAAAGTATTAATATTTGAACAAATGTATATGTGAAGGAATCAGTATTTGTTTTTCATTAAATATATTTTTAAACAGATTTTATATTTTTTATTTCTTTGTTTCTGAAACTGAACTCCGCACATACAGACAAGCAATTTACTCAACTTGCAAGAGATTCAATGTTTACCCAACTTTGTCAATAGTAAAAGAGTCTGGCTTTGCAAGACTAAGAGGGGTTATTTTTCATGTACATTAGGTTCTCCAGGATCTTTTAAACAACAGTCTTACTGCACATACAAAACATGAATTTCATCACTTTTTTAAGGCAGGAAATCGTTTTTACTTTGAGATTTGTCATGCATCTATGAACTGTCTCCTAGGTTTCTCTGGCAATGGATACATAGATATTTCTCAGTTTCAACAATTTTCATCAAGTTTATTAGATAACTAGTTGTATTTGGAAGCACTGCTATAGTGAGTTGTAAGTTGACTGAAGGCTTCTGTAACTTGGACCACTATAACATTCTGTACTGTGGCCTCCTTTTCTGGGAGATGACAAGGGAACAATACAAATACTGAAAAGTATGAAATAACATTGATTATATCATTACAATGACACCTGTCAAGCGTGGTATATTTGGAAGCAAGTGAACTGTCAGGTCTTGTCAGAGCCAGTGCTTTCAGGCAACCTGAGTTCGAGTTCCATGTAACAAGAGCGGATCATTAAAGGGACATTATCCACAAGCAGGGACAGAATCAGAAACTATTTTGCAATGCAATTTGTGCACAAAAGCTTTATTAACTAAACACTAAAACATAACTAGTCTAACAAACATATACACGCACTCATGCATACATACAAAGGGGAGTTAATGTGGATGAATGAAATGGTTAGTAGAGGAACCAGAGAATGCAGCTATGGAAAATGAGTCAGTTAAGCACCTGAGCAGAAACCATCAATGGGGTCTACAGCTTATACTCTTATATCTACAGCTTATATCTCTGTTTCATTAAGTTAAATGTACGATACTTGCATTGCCTTGGCCATTGAACAAGTGTCCGGATGCAGTCTTGGATGCGAGTCTTAATGTTTTGAAGGCTCAGTCGTGTTGGAATTGCGATCGTGTCCTTCCGGGTTTGAAGAGGTAAGATTAATCACCATCACCAGAATCCATCTGCAGGGATCATCCCACTCATACCTCACTTGTCTAATCAAGCCTAGAATTAGTCATCTATTCCCACGCTTAAGCGGAGGAAGAGAAGGAGGAGGGCAGCAAAGTCGACTCTGGTGACCTCAAGTCAGATAGTCCTGGAGGACCCGACTCCAGTGGTCTCGAGTCCGGTGGTCCTGGAGGACCCAACCCTGGTGGTTCCAGAAGTTAATGAGCAGTCCACTCTTTTTGTCTCTCCAATGATCCTTGCCCTGCCAGCTCCTCCCAGGATCCTTGCCCTGCCAGCTCCTCCCAGGATCCTTGCCCTGCCGGCTCCGCCTATGATCCTTGCCCTGCCGGCTACACCTATGATCCTTGCTCTGCCGGCTCCACCCAGGCTCCTTGCCTTGCCAGCTCCTACCAAGCTCTTTGCCCTGCCGGCCCCACCTAAGCTCTCTGTTTTGCTGGCCCCACGTAAGCTTCCTGCTTTGTTGGCCCAGGAGCCTGCCCCAGAGCCTGCTCCAGTCTGGGAGTCTTCAGAGTCCAATCCAGAACCCGTTCCAGTCTGTGAGCCTTCAGAGTCCACTCATGAACTTACTCCGGTCCAGGAGCCTTCAGAGTCCACTCAAGAGTCCGCTTCAGTCCGTGAGCTCTCAGAGTCCACTCCAGAGTCTGCTCCAGTCGGTGAGCACTCAGAGTCCACTCATTAACTTGTTCCAGTCCAGAAACGTTCAGAGTCCACTCCAGAGTCTGCTCCAGTCCGTGAGTCCTCAGAGTCCACTCCAGAGCCCACTCCAGTCTGTCAGTCTTCTGAGTCCACTCTAGAATTCACTCCAGTCCAGGAGCTCTCAAAATTCACTCCAGAGCCCGCTCCAGTCCGTGAGCCCTCAGAGTCTACTCCAGAGTCTGCTCCAGTCCGGGAGCTCTCAGAGTCCACTCCAGAGTCTGCTTCAGTCCGTGAGCCCTCAGAGTTCACTCCAGAGTCCGCTCCAGTCTGTGAGTTTTCAGAATTCACTCATGAACTCACTCCAGTCCAGGAGTTTTCAGAGTCCATTCCAGAACCCGCTCCAGTCTGTGAGCCTTCCGAGTCCACTCATGAACTTACTCCGGTCCAGGAGTCTTCAGAGTCCACTCAAGAGCCCGCTCCAGTCCGTGAGCACTCCGAGTCCACTCTAGAATCCACTCCAGTCCAGGAGCCCTCAGAATCCAATCCAGAGCCCGCTCCAGTCCATGAGCCTTCAGAATTCACTTCAGAACCCGAGGTGGTGGGTTCCAGTCCAGTCCATTTTGCAGTGTGATGGGGGCATTGTCTTGCTTGAAAACTGCAGGTTGATTGGAAGATGCTTGCAGGGAAGGTCCCACATGTTGCTGAAGGAATTCGCCCTGCCATATAGCTGAATAAGAGTCCCAACTCCTGCTGCAGAAAACATCCCCCAAACCATAAAACACTTCCTCCTCCTCCTTTCACTGACTTTTTTACGCACTCTGAGTTCAGTCTTTCCCCATTTTAATGCCAAACAAAATGTTTCCCATCAAACCCAAATGCATTAAACATGCTCTTATCACTAAAGTGAACTTTGGACCAGTTCTCCTCTCTCCACACAACATGCTCCTCAGCAAAGGTGAGCAAGGCCTTTTGATTCTTTCTGCTGATGAGAGGCTTGGTCACTGCAGAGTGTACTTTCAGCCTGACTTTAAACGTACCAAGACAGATCCATACCCTGTTCAGCGCTGAACTGGCAAGCAATTCCATCTGCAGTGTTGAACTGATTCCCCATTGAGAGTCTCCACATTATACTGTCTTCTCGTGCAGTTGTCTTACGTGGACAACTAGCCTTTTGGGGGAACTTGAATGAATTAGGGTCACTGTAAAGCTGCAATATTCTACAGATTTGGAATGATCAGCTTCTCTTACAATTCTTTTACACATTCTTTTACTTCTTTTACAGTTCTTTTTTTCAAATATATAATTTAAGTTTTTTTATACTGTGCTTCAGAATACAATTAAGTTATGAAATATGCTTAAAAAACTGCCCTTTGACTCCTGTTAAGATAACTTCAAATAGGACTAAGAAGTGACCTTGAAATTTAGGAAATTGTAGGTTGTTTTCTAATTTTGATTTCCACTATTAGGCCAGTGGTTTGAATGTTGTGGCTTATCAGTCAATGTCTTCACAGGATTATAGGTTTAATACTAGCATTCTACCATTCATCAAAGATATTTTGAAGAATATTGGTAACCACTGTCTTCCATTTAATAAAAAAAAGTGAGTTATTTCTCAAGACAGCTTTAATTTTCCACAGAAGACAGACATGTTGTACAGGTTTGGAACCACATGAGAGTGAGTAAATGATGACAGAATTTTCATTTTTCGGTGAACTCTGCCTTTAAGATCTTTCAAAATGGTCTGCTAGTGTTGTGGGCCAGAATAAACTACAATGTATACAGAAGTCTATACTTCCTGCCGGTTTCGTGCCATTATAGTTGTAACTGGTAAAACTTTGCCAATAATGAGTGTGCAGCCACATCAAGACCAGCAGAGGTCAGTATAACAGTTTAAATCAGGGGGGTCAAACTCAATTCCTGGAGGCCCAGAGCCCAGCAGATTTTTGTTCCAACCCTGCTCCAAAACACATACCATGTAGTTCTAACATAAGCCTGAAGGACTTGATTAGTTGGATCAGGTGTGTTTAATTAGGGTTGACTCTAAACTCTGCAGGGCTCGGGCCCTCCAGGAATTGAATTTGACACCCCCGGTTTAAATGATAACAGGTTAAGACAGGGATCCTCAAATCTGGCCCACGAGATCCACTTTCCTGCAGAGTTTAGCTCTAACCCTAATCAAACACACCTGAGCATGCTAATCAATGTGTTCGGGATCATTAGAAAATCACAGGTAAGTGACTTTGATCAGGGTTGGAGTTAAACTCTGCAGCGCATTGGCCCTCCAGGGCAAGATTTGAGGAACCCTGGGTTAAGATTACAAACGTCTCCTCTTGCTGTGTCCCCCTCCTTAATGTAATGTATATCAAGACCAGCAGAGGTCAGTGTAACAATTTAAATTATAACAGGTTAGATTAAAAATATCTCCTCTTGGTGTGTCACCCTCCTTAATGTGATGTATCTCTTTAATGTGATGTATCTCTTTGATAGTCTGTCTATATATTACAATTTTGGGTTATCTGCTAAATTTAATATATGCTTGGCAGAGACTAGTGAAGAGTACAGACAAAGTCCTTTTAAGACGAGTCATGTCACTTGGCGGCCATCTTTGAAATGCCTCTCGGGCATGCAAGTGCAACTCCTATATCTTTGAATGGGGAAACATCAAATTCTCCAAAACTGTTCACTAAGCTTACGATTAAATTTCATATTTGAAATCACCAAAGAATTTTGACTACAACTGTGTCATAAATGTTGTTACTTTTGCTCAAATAGCGTTATAAAAAGATTATTTTTCAGGCTAGATCAGCCAGTGCGCATGCGCAGTCCTAAGAGCACGTCTCAGAACGCTGCCCAGACAGCAACATAGTGTTGGCCCAGATCCGGCCCACATCTGGTCCATGTGAAATCCATGTGGGCCAGATGTGGGCCGGATCTGGGCCGAAACTGTCTGCTGTCTGGGTGACTTCTAACGGCAGCTGCAGTGACGCTCTGACTTTACCGATTAGCGATTGGATCTTTCATTCAGAAGGCGGGGCTTCCTGCGACTGAGCGGCCAAATTGAGCGTTGCATTTATCCCCATTCAAAACTATAAGAGTGACGTCTTGGGTATTCTTTGGTACAGACAACCACTTTTACAAAACTTTTTTAAAGAACAGGGGAAATAACTACTTCAGTCTCACTGATATATGTGTCCATGAGTGTCCAAAACTTTACAGTACTCTTTGTCAGAACAATCACCTCTGGTATATGAGCTCCTGTTTTTCGTGAGTCTGACCAAATATGACGTATGATTTATTGAACAGTTATTTATTGCTTTGTAGAGTGCTATTTAATGCAATGAAGTAGCTCTGTTTTCAAACACAGAATAAGAATGGCTCATTTTGAATTAGCAATATGATTAATTTAATCATTTGGCCATTGTTACCTTGTCCTTGGACAAACAGGTCAACAACAGACTGATGTCTGCCAAAATAACTGTTGTGCTGATTGAATAAGGTGTTAGAGTAATAAATCACTTCACTCACCACTTGTTGCTCTAAATACACGGTAGGCCACTCATTTGTCTGTAGCAAACTTAGTCAGCACTTCAAGCACATAGTCAACAGTCTTGTACAGGCTAGCCTACTGTCCAGAAGCAAAAGGGCAGACAGCCACCTCACTGTTTCTTAAAGGCATCTCTGAAGTGTTGGGCATTTAGTGGACAGATTATCCCAGTTACTTGCCAAAGCAAGCCACCAGCTAGATTTAGCCTCATACAGGACACAATCAGTTTCAGGGAACTGTGATGAAATCAAAATTAACAGAATGATATTCAGGTGTGTTGCCAGGAAGGAATAACTGAATGTAATTCGAGATTTCCACAGAAACCACAGTCATTTGCCCTTGTTATACTATGTACATTATACCTTTTTTCAAATAATATAATATAATATATAATTATTGGTATCAGTTGATATTGGATATTTATTTCTGCATGCTCATTTTTTTTACATTGAGACTGTCATTATCTAACAATCTTTAAAACAATAATTTAAAAAACACTGTAAAATGTCATCTTATAAATAGCAAATAAAAATCGATATTTTTATTTGTTTATTTATTTATTTTAATATCAGCCATTTATCAGTTATTGACCATAAAATGAAAAAAATATATATAATGTATTATACTGATTTTCATGTAATATGTTACATGAAATATTATATTATATAAGAAATATTTTATTATATAAGTTTCTATTATTTATATATAGTTATTATATTATTTATATATAGTTATTATATTATATAAGTTTCTGGTGCTACATATGACGAGTCGTCAATGTGTTAGCTAGCAAATAATTGAAGTTTACTGTTTGCAATCCTACCATGTGTCTTTTTAAGCCTCTAGTACATTGAAGAGCAGGTGCACAGTTAAATGAACCCCATTATCCGATCAGTAGCAAGTGTGTGAAAGTGCCTTTTAGGTCTGGGGTCAGCTGCTGCAAGACCAACTATGCAACTATGGAAAGAAGGTGGCACCTCATAGTGCTCTATATTCAGTGACAGGCTTTTTCAGAACCACATTCAGTGCTCTCCAGATTTCCAGGAACATAAAATGGAGTTCTAGAGCAAATCATAAGTTACGTCATGACAAAGAGCTTAATTCGTTCTTGTTATTCATGGAAAGTTCTGGACGTGCAAAAGGGTGGTCGCTTTGACTGACATTTTCCTAGAAGACACGCTGCTAATGGAAATGATTCAGGCTGTTAATACTAAATGTCATTTAAGGCATTATACTATCTATAATAATAAATACACTGAATAAAGTCTATGCATTTAACACAATGGGTCGATTGGCAGGTTGAATTGACATGCTAGTCTGTTTTATAACATGAAAGTGATGGAAATAAAAAATGGCTTGAAATAGTTAACAAAAATAAAACAAAATAATACAGTATTTAAGTATTAGAAGTGTAGGTTATTATATGTACGTAATATTACTGTTTGAGTAATATAATAACTGGGCTCATATTGGGTAGTGCACCTGAATTTCACTGTAGGGGAGAGCAGGGTGAGTTGAGCCAGTTTTACTTACAGTGTGTTTAAAGTGAGCACATGACAGTAATGGGTCCAACTTAAATGTGTACATAAATTTCAGGATGTGGTGCATCCTTGGGAATAATCACTTTGGATCTAAAAACAAACTGCTTCCAAAATATGGCTTTCCAAAAAAAAAAGTGGTCTCTTGGCTCAACTTGCCCCCAGTGAGAGGTAAATTGAGTCTAGGGAGAGGGTAAGTTGAGCCACATGGAGTTAAACTGTGCCATTGATTATGCTGAAGTAAAACTGAACATTTTCACCTCATGCTATATCAAAGGAAGAGAAATTCAATAAAAAGGACTTGTGTGAACCTTGTGATGGACTGGCCATCCATCCAGTGTGTTTCCCTGCCTGTGGCTCAAGACACTGGTTTAGGCTCCAGCTCCCTGCTGCTATGCTAACAAGGACAAAGAGCTTTGGATAATGGAATGGATGGATGGATGACTTCTTAAAACTTTTTTTTAAAGATACAATACACAATTTTGAAGGCTTTTTAAAAATTATTTATTTCATTTCATTATTTTATTTCAGAACAAAATAAAGTTCAAATTGAAGAATAAACAAAAAACTGCAGTTGACCTTACAGAACTGGGCTATTCAACAACCCAATGATAAATGTTGCAGGGAAATACAATTTCATAAAAACTTAAATGGGCTATTTTCATGAACAAGGCCTATTTAAAATGTTAGAATTTTCAGAACAAAATCAAAAATACTTTGTATAATGTTTTTTTTTTTAATTACAGTAAACAACAGTCAAATGTAGAATTACAGTAAAATAATAATTTATAATCATAAAAAGGGATGAGCCACTGGCTCAACGTACCCCTGGACTTTCGGCTCAAATTATCCCACTCCTACCACTTTAACAAACATGTATCATCCTCCAGTTTAGAGCTAACATCATGCAAACAGTATAGCCTCATATTATAACTTCCTCTCTTCATCACAGGGTAAGTAAAATGGATAACTCTTAATATATTTGTGGTCAGTTCACCAATTTTGTTTAATGCTACCTAGAAACAAGGGGTGGCTCAACTTCCCCACAGGCTCAAATCACCCCATTCTCCCCTATATGTATCATGCAATGACAATAAAGGAAATTGAATAAAATTAAATCTTATGACATAAGTAATATAATATATCAATGCAGCTGAACAGCACTTCTTTTGTTCCTGAATAATTCAGTGTTTTTGAATGAATCGGATGAGAGAATGATTAAATAACTTATAAGGTCAGTCACTTGTTTCGTTTATTAAAGAATACAAAACGAGGGGATGACGAGACACAACAGGGGCCCGTTTCAATAAGGAGGTTCAACCAACTCTGAGTTAAAACTTGAACTCTGAGTTGACTTACCCTGAGATGGGAAACTCAAGAGTTTTCGGTTTCAGAACAGCTGAATTGAGTTAGTTCAATTGACTCTGAGTAGGTTGACTCTGAGTTTAGCGTGTACACCACGACTATGAAAAGCCATGATCAATGGAGCTCCGATATTACGATTCACCATGGCAACAGCTCCCGCCAAAAAGACGTCTGCATACTTCAGAGTCAATACAAGTTTAATTCTTATCACTGTTATAATATCACAGGTGACAACTGGCAGAACGGTAGGTTATTGAACTAATAGGCTATTCATTTTCATGGAATCCCACGTGCAAAAAAATATATAAAATAATAATAATAATAATAATTTAAGTGCATTTTTCTTATTTTACAAATGATCTGCCAATAGGGTAAGAAAAATACGACAGCGGCTATTTACACTAAGTGGAATTAGCATACTTTCTTAGCGATAGATCCTATTTACAGTAGGCTAAGTGCAAATAGCTCTAGATGTTATTTACACTATAGTGATATACAGTCGTGGTCAAAAGTATTGGCAGTGACACAAATTTTGTTTTTTGCCAAATTTGCTACTTAAGGTGTTGTGGTGTTCATTCACATTGTTTCTACAAGTATTGGCAGTAACATAATCTAGAAACAATGTGAATGAACACCACAACAGCTTAAGCTGCAAATTTTGCAAAACACAAAATTTATGTCACTGCCAATACTTTTGGCCACGACTGTAGGCCTATTCTATTTACCATGTAAAAGTAGCAGTTCTTTGCAATAAGTGTAAATAATAATTAGATGCCATTTATACTTTATACTGCCAGATACATACTATTTGCACCTCAGTACTGTTGTACATTAACGGGATGCAATAATAATACAAGAGTGTAAATTATTATATTTATTACAATTATAAATACTTTTATCATTATTAAACACTCCTTATGCACTTTACTTCCACTTTTAGAACATTTTCTTAATTTTTATTGAAAATACATTCTAATGTGATATGTGATGGGAAAAGTGAGAAGAGCGAGCTCGGCAAAAGCCGGACTCGAACCCGGTCAATCACAACACAAGCTAGTTCTCCACACCCAATCCGTTACTGCCTACACTACTGAAGCCGTTATTACTAAATGTCGTATTTAACCTTGTGTGACATTGGAGGGTGGAGCCACTGTAAATTTTCACTTAGTTGTAGACACTTCAAATAATCTTGTTTTCCATTTGCATTAAGATTATTTTTATTACCACACTGGCAGATAATTTGACTTAAGTAAAATGCACTTCATTTAGATACCCCAGGAAACAAGACTAAATATCTTATATCATTTTCTTATATAGAAAATCCATCGCTTACGCTTTAAAAAGGGGGAGGAGACCGTAAGAATCTCTGGGTTTACCGAAGAAAACCTGCTCCCGACCAGGTTAGGTACCACGGTAACTGACTCTGAGTATAAGTTTCCTCATTTTCAGAAACGGGCTTGACTTACCCTGATTTCTCCGGTTTGACAAACCCCCCATTCTGAAATGGAAAACCCAGAGTTTCCCTCATTTCAGGGTTAACATACTCAGAGTTTTCACTTAAAGTCCCCATGAAATCAAAATTAAAGTTTTTTGGGTGTTAGTATCAATATGTTACTTAAGGTTATCTATAAGGCAGTGTGCTCCAAAACAGTGACAAAATTCGCATTTAGAAGATATAAGTATTCAAAGCTTGCAGTTCGTCACTTCCGCCAAAACCGGCTCAATGTTTTTTTTTTTTTGTCGTACTTTTTTTGTCGTACAGAAAAATTGCCAAAGAGAAGGATCTGAGTGACTTTGAAAAGGCAAATGATAATGATGGATAGACGACTGGGTCAGAGCATCTCCAAAATGGCAAATCTTGTGGGGTGTTCCTGGTATGCAGTGGTTAGCACCTACCAAAAGGACAACCAATCAAGTGTGCCCAAGGTTCACTGATGTACATTGGGAGTGAAGGCTAGCATGTCTGGTCCTATCACACAGAAGAGCTGTAGCTCAAATTGTTGAAAAACCTAATGCTGGCCATGATAGAAAGGTGTCAGAACACACAGTGCATCACAGTTTGCCACGTACAGAACTGGCTAGCCCAGACCAATTACAGTGCCCAATGACCCCTGTCCACTGCCGAAAGTGAGTTAGTATAACTGTATAAGCAAATAGCATAGGCCTACATGTTGTGCATTTTAAAGCAATAAATCAAATAATAGAATTAAGGCTTTTCAAACGCAATCCGATTTTCAAACGCTAAATGCGTATAGTATGATCCAGTTCACTCAAGTGAATCAGATCATTCAGATTAGTGCTTTTGTTTAATAAAAATAGCAAATAGCATTTGGTCGCTACAGAGCTACTCATGAAGTAGGCAAGCTTGTTATCGCTAAGTTCTACTTTAAAAACTACAGTAATTCTACTATAAAATACATATTGGTAGAGTCACTACATGTAGTTGCTTACTGCTCAACACAGTATGTTCTTTAAAAAATAAGTTGCCATGCATCACTGCAGAAATTGGACTACTCTCTTTTGCTCATTGGTCATTATTCTGATTTTTTGGTTTACTTATCATCATGCCCTATTTGTGTTGTTCATTTACTTGTTCATTAAGTTTAACCTCTCCATTTATAGGATTGCATGCCTTGTCACAAGGTAAAGGAGGACCCAAGGGCAAAGGCAGGAAAATGTAAATAGTTTATTAACAAAAGGAAACTTAGGCAGTCTGCTGTTCTCCAGCCGAACTTGGCGGGCGCAGAGCTGGATACGAACTCAGGCGAAAACGCACGTCAGCGTGAAGTCTTGGGTGCAGTGTTCAGAAGTCCAAGCAGCGGGAAGGCAGAGTGTGACTCGCGCAGGCCCCAACCAGCAGACTCTATCCCGCTCTCAGCGACAGGATCAGTATTCACGGGCAGCAGGATGACTGGGCAGAGACCAGGTATGAAGCATAGGACACGACTAGACTAGACAAGACTGGACTGGAATTGACTTAGACTAGAAAAGTAGTCTGGAGAGCCATAGAGAAATCAGTTAGTTTCAAGTTTCAGTTTATTTATATAGCACGTATAAAACAGCCACACGGCTGACCAAAGTGCTGTACAGAAATTCAAAATAGTAAAAAGAATATAAAAATCTGCACAGCTACACAATTAAACAGGGTCTCGCCTTAATAATAAAATAAGTAAATATATTAATAACACAAGAGAAACGAAGTATAAACCCATAAAAGACTAAGCAAAGACCATAATAGAAAATTATTTGTAAGCCAAACAAAACAGATATGTTTTTAGAAGAGATTTAAAAGTGGACAGAGAAGGGGCAAGTCTAATCTCTAAAGGGAGGCTATTCCACAGCCACGGCCCAACCACTGAAAAAGCACGATCCCCTATGTAATGTCTCAAATTGGAGATTTTATCAATAAAAAATCTCAAAACACTTTCACACAGAGCCTCAGAAGCAGTAAACATTGTAACCGGGAGGTTCACAACAGAATTAATGACTGAAAATAAAACTTTAGGTCAAGAGTGATTTTCCATCATTAGATTAGAAAAATATGTATTTTTAGCTGACTTAACAGCACTCTGATAAACCAATAAACTTTCTTTAAACAACTGAAATGAAATATGTAAATTGTCCTTTTTCCATTTACGCTCAGCCTTTCTACAAGCTTGTCTTAAAAGTCGAATCTCTGAATTGAGCCATGGTTCAGATTTAGGTTTAGGTTAGCAACCAACAATAATCTGGCCAAAAGCCTAAAAGGAAGCAGGGAGAAATAGAGAAGAAAATAAGAGAAAAGAGAAAATAGATGCCATTGCAATCAGTAATCGTGAGTCCAAGTAGACGTGCAGAACAGGGAGAGAGCGAAAATGAAGAAAGGGAAAAAGAATCAAACCCGGCTCATGACAGTTCTACAGCATACGACAGTTGTTTATGGTCCACTGCCTGCCCTGTGATTTCTAAACTCTAACACAAAAAAAAAATGTTGTCTTAAAGGTTTCTTCATGAATTCTAAAACAATTCAAAACAATTCTAAATATAGCTATGTGTAGAGAACCTTTAAAAGAAACATCTTTTTTAAGTAGTAATAATTTGAGGTACATAGACAGCTGTAAAAAAGTTGACGATTTGGTCATGCTAGGTTTAGAGAAAGGTTAACAGGTGTCAGAGTGTTTCTAAGTATGACATTGACACATTTTAATTTTGATTATTCAGAAATGGGATTTATCCTCTATGATTAAGTTGAAATTCAAATCCACACACTGATTTTGTTTTGCCTGCATAACCTACAGATAATTCAGGAATGGTTTACTATCTGTCTACTTGTCTTATTTAAACACCTTTAAGACAAATTTTTTTTTTTTGTGTTAGAGTTTAGGATTCTTCATTCCTTTTTTTATTTTTAGGGGACAAAAATCGTTTTTCTGGAGCTCAACTATCCAACTACACTTTTACCAGGTACTCTTTAGGGGGCAGTTCCCCAGACAGGGTTTAAATTAAGACAAGAGTAGGCCTTAACCTAGAATAGTTAATCATGTCTTAAAAAATAGCTTTCTGAAACACTGATTAAATACAGATAATTAACACCTGAACTTTGAAGTCCTGTCACACCCCACAATCTCATATTATGCAGAGAGAAACTGTCGCTCAATTCAACATTCAAATCAGCATACATGTAAAGACAGCATAGAGATATTTTACTGGAACTTGACCTTCATTACATCTACTTTGTGTTTCTATTTTGCTTTATTTATTTATATTATTATTTATTAATGTATTCAGCTAGCACTGTTATTTTTGCTATAATTTCCCATGCCAGTAGAACTATAAAAGTGTCTAATTGACATGACTTGCTGTCAGATTAATAATAATAATAATAATAATAATAAGCTATTTTTTTTTAAAAGGTGCCTTATAACACCATTAATGTTCTATATATCACTTTTAGAGCATAGTTCTTTAAAGGGTTCTTTTTAGCACAAAGGTGTTTAGAGTTTAGAACCATTTTTCTTAAAATTACTCTGTCACTGTCTGTCTCTGTTCAAAAACAACATCCTTTCATCAAGGTACATGGACTTTTGCACAGATTAATGTTTTCCTGAAATACAGTCCATTGATCCTGTTTCCGACAGTCAATGGGGAATTGCTTATTCATGTTTTGCTTATCCTTGTCCAAATCACACAGCATGTTGGAATGAATTTACATTTCTACATGTATTCATTCATGTGCTTGAAGTATTTTAGAGAGTGTGTGTGTGTGTGTGTGTGTGTGTGTCTGTCTGTGTGTGTCTGTTTGTTTGTTTGTTTGTTTGTTTGTTTGTTTGTCTGTGTGTGTGTGTGTGTGTGTGTGTCAGATACTGGAAGTGATTTGTTTACATGTAGTGACCTCTATGCAAGAGGGATTTGGACAGGTGGGATTGATTTGTTTGTTCAGAAATAATGGTGCTAATCTAGTGTCTACAAATGGGACACATGAGCCTCTCATGTGCTGTCAGTAGCAATCGACACACATGTCCATCCCAAACCGCCGATTTTCCAAATTGCTTGTCCTGTGTAGGGTTGTGGGGATGCTGGAGCCTATTCCAGCATCTTGGGCTGTAGATAAGGAAGCACCCTCAGATGGCCAGTCCATTACAGAGCTCACACACACTCACACATTCATACTTTTCACTCACACCTATGGGCAATTTTACAGTACAGTACAGTAAACACACAAAATGGCATTGCAAAATAGTGATATGAGATTTTTGCTGGGTAAGTGCATTGACTTTATGGAGCTCAATGTTGTCTTCTGACAAAAAAACATTGAATTCCACAGAAAAATATACCAATTACATCTGAATAGTGTTTCCATTTTGAGAGTCATACATAGCGAAAATGTTCCAAGTTCACCACCAGAGGTCCCTGTCTTCACAATATCACTGTGTGCATTATTTCAGTGTTTGATCACATACATTCACAGAAATATTTTGTTTTTTAATGTGTTCACCATTTCAGCCATCAGTGGGTATTATATTATCAGTCTAATGATAAATATTTCCCTTATTTTCCATCTCTTCACAGATTGCCCTTGCCCTGCCCTTACCAAAAAGTAGTATACTTCAAGTTTATTTTAGTAAGTATACTTAAGTTCAAGTATATTTTAAGTATACTTTATGTACTAAGTATACAAATATCAGTGTACTAGTAGTATACTTGCAAGTGTACTATTTCAATACTCCTTGGGACTAAATTGGCCCACTTTGTAGTATATAAAAGTATACTTTTAAGTATACTTTAAGTATAACAGTAGTAAACTTTGAGTACACAACTAGTTTACATCAAAATGTTTAGTTTGTACTGCAACTATACTAAAAGTGAACTTATAGGTATACTGATAGTTTACTAATTAAATACTTGTAGTAGCATTTTTAGTACACTTTGAAGTATAGTCTCAGTAAACTACTAGTTTAGTAGTTTTATACTGCAAGTATACTCGTAAGTTTTCTTTAAGTGAACTTTACATCATACTTTAAATATACTACTATGTCCCTATTTAGGTATTAATTTGTATATATTTTGTTACATGAATATCTGAACATACAAACATCAAAAGAACAGGGTATCTGCTTGTAAACAAAAACATTTTATTCTAGCTTCATGCATTCTTTTTTTAAACACTTGAATGTGGATAAGTTTCATAAATAAAAAAATAAAGAAATAAACAACATTTTGAACAAAAAGCTGAAAAAAGACTATGAATTGGATTCAGAATGATAATCAAAACGTAGATAAAGTCGATCAACACCCCAAAGCTTGACAGTCAGTATTACCTCTTCGTTGGTCGACATTTTATTCCATAACCTTCCATAGTTTTGATGCTGTTTTATGTCTGATGATCGTGTTAGAATACATGTGGAAGCATCTGTGGTTTCGGTTTCTTCTTCACTTGTGTTTTTTGGAAATTCTGTACAGAAGATGTGTACTAGCGCCCCCTACAGTATAACAATGAAAACACGGATTTTAGGAGCACAAGTATAGCTCAAATATATTTAGAATTTTCTAAGTATAAGTCAAGTATACTTAAATGTCATTTTAAGTATATTTCTGAGAAGTACATAAAGCCCATTTCTGAGAAGTACATAAAAAGTACACTACAAGTATACTTTCCTATTTTTAGTTTAAAAGAAGTATACTAATAGCACACTTGAATAAACTTCTTTTTCGTAAGGGTGATGCTCTTGATCACTCTTCTTTGGAAGTGTGCACTGCTAGCTGTGGTCATTTTTAACACTATCAACTTGGATTCTTGATTCAGCATCAAGAAAATACATGTTGTGTGGTGATCTGTGTTCTGCATTGTGTAAAATTCTTTTAAATAGTGCACAGTGCAATAGTATGTAGTATGCAACATTGTTTCAAACACAGCAATTGTCATTAAAGGGATAGTTCACCATAAAACAAAAATGTAATCTTTTATGTAAGACTTCAATGTAATCATTTACTCACGCTCATGTTGTTCTAAATCAATATGATTTTCTTTGTTCTATGGAACATTTGAACAACATCCAAGTGTTTTTTTTTCTTTCCACACAATAAAGTCCACGGGGCTCAGTGTTGTTTTGGACCCCATTGACTTTCATTGTGTGGACAAAAGAGTCATACAGGTTTGGAACAACATTCAGGTCAGTAAACGGGTCAATTTTGGATGAATTAGACCTTTAAATGTGGTAAACCACTGTAACCGCTTTTGTTTAATGGTAATGCTAGGAGACAAACAGGCAAAGACAGCCATCCTATCACTATTTCTAAGATGAATGGTTTTCCCCTTAGCATATCCTCTTTTGTTTGACAAGAAGACAAGAGTAATCTTCATAGTGCCGGTAGTATTTGAAAAGTGACAGTCAGTATGTTTTATGAGAACACTGTCTAAAGACACTCATTAATCCGTGTTGGTATTAACTATACTGGACATCCGGTTACTGTTCCTATTAGCAGTTCTCTGTTCTCTACTAGGACTAAAACAAATTTACATTAGAATATATACATTCCCGAGCTCTATGTCGGTCTTGAACATAAATAAAAGTCTTGCACACATGGAGACATATATTTATCTCTGGCCTAAATGGAGGTTGCCATAGTGCTTAACAAATTACTGCAATTATGCTTACTGGGCTAATTGCCCGTGGGCACCAGCTGGGCAGCAGTGGTTAGGAAAGGAGGTATAATTCCATTTGAATGACACAGTAAGTAGGGGGATTGAAAGTGAGGATGCTAGATTGAACGTTTGGTCTGTCTCTCAAGGAAAAGTCTTTTTGTCACAGTGGTCAGACTAGTCTAGCTTGTATATTGTCAACCCACAAAAGATAAATAAACATTGCCTGCTAAGCTGAGAGAGGAAAGGGGCAATGTCTTTCTTAATTGTATAAATGTAAACAATATACGTGGAAATAAAAGGATAGAGAAAGATGTTCAAACTGAAAAATTAGATGTAGTGAGAAACAAGCAAACACCAAAAGATTTACTATTAATTAAGTAGAGTTTGATTCAGTGATTCGTGATGCTCATATCTGCCTAGATAACCCCTTATTCCTTGGCTGGGATCGTGCAAGCTGCACTGAAACTGCAATTTGGACGTTCAACCCATTGGCCACCATTGAAGTCTACTATTTGAGAAAAATCCTGGAATGCTTTCCTCAAAAAACTAATTTCGTTTCGGCTGAAGAAAGAAAGATATGAACATTTTGGATGATATGGGGGTGAGTAAATTATCAAGACATTTTTATTCTGGAAGTGAACTAATCCTTTAATCCCAAACACTGACTGTGTGAACGTAGCCATACATGCACACACGCAATTTAAAGTGATAGTATTGCAGAAGTAGATATAAGTAGATATAAGTATAATATTAAATAAGTAGATATTTTTTAAAAATATGTATGTATTGCCCATTGAGTATAATCTGTGGCATCCAATGCTGTTTTGGATTCCACTGACTTTCATGTATGCACAAAACAGTTGAAAGGTTCTATAAAATAGCCTGTCTTCTTTTGTTTTCCACAGAAGATGAAAAGTCATACAGGTTTGGAACAACATAAGGGTTCCGTGTCAGAGATGACAGCACCAGTGATGTGAAATCCTATGTTTTGTATTAATATATTTGCCTCTCAGTTCCCTCAGGATGAAAGATAAATTTTATGCCCTGCATGTAATCCAAATTTTACACACCTAAAATGATTTGAAGCAACTAACCAATGAGGGAGTGTTTTAAAATCCTAAATTAGCAATCCACATTTTTGTCATTTCCATCACTCTCACACTGATGGACAGAAAAGGCCTCAAAAGAGACATATAGGGCCTTTCGCACCGCAGGAACCTTTTCATAGTACCAGAACTACTTGTGGAACTACCCACTTTTTGGCGTTTTCGAACCCTGGCAGAGCACAGAGGCCCTAACCCCTCACACTTCACTCTGAGGTAATCACACAGAGTCGTTTTGAGTGCTGCAGCTGATTGACTTGCTATCACTGATTTTCAAAGGCTAGCAATCACTTTTACAATGACTTCATATCAGAGCTATTGTGTAATTTGTTGCAATGGAAACTGACACAGAACAAAGCACGACTGGGGAAGGTGAAGCTAAGAGAGCAATGGAGAGGGTGAGAAAGATTTTTTTCTTGTGTGGAGCAATTGCATAAAGGTGATGAGGTTCTGACCTCTGACCTGAGAAATGGCCAGCTGAAGGAACACATGGAGTTAACCCTAAAACAATTCAGAGACAGAGGTCAAAAAATTGTCTTTTGGATTTAAGAACCTTAGTAATACAGCAACAAAATTATTTTAGAGACCCCAGGGCACTGGTCCCATTGGCTCGGTCCATAATGTGAATCTTGATTTCAGTCAGCTGATCACTGATTGGTCAATTTTGACTGTTTTCAAATCAAATTCTTTACTTCAGCTATAGCTATCTATAAATAAATGCCTTGCCATTATGTGAGCATGGGTGTCAACAATATATGTTATGATGAAAAATTATGAATTTGCTTTGCTCCATTTGCTATGAATAGTTTAAAACCAGTAGGAGTCACATCAGAATTCAAATGACTCTAGAAGTACCGCTGAGAGAATGAGCGAGAGCAAGAGAACACGAGTAAATGACCAAATAGTGGAATGATGGAAGTGAGAATGCAGCTTCAAAGCAATCAGAATTTAGAACACAGGAATACGGAAAACCAAGTGCAGTTCTGACCAATCAAAAACAAATGAATATACATAAAAGAAAAGGGTTTATAGGCAAATCAAAAAAGAAAAAAGGGAGATGTGATCATATTTAAGATGTTAAATGCATAACAATCATATCAATAAGTCAGAAATTAACCCCATAAAAGAGAATCCAGAATGTAATTATGGTCTCTATAATATAATATAATTTAAAATAAAATGTTTCTTTAAACTTTTGAATATGATTCTTTTTGGTACACTTAAAATTACAATTTATTAGCAACCCAGAGCACTTTCATTCGTTTCACTCATTTAGATCATGACAGAATGAATCATGTTATGTAGAATTTCCTCATATGCAACTGATGAAAAATAAGTTTAGTTGTAAACTAATGAACTCTGCCATTTGTGACCGTCCTAAGCACAGCTGCACAGAACAGGACATTCATGAAGAAAAATCATACAGAAATAGCTGTCATCTGAAGTGCTCAGAATAAATAATAAGAAGGGGTCCATCCTCTAAGACCTAAGTAAAGCTTATGCTATGAGTAAATTTATGTTAATCTTTACAAAGCAAAAAGTGTGGGAAACAAAGACATTTAACTGAAGTGCACATTGACGTCTCGTGCGTGGTAGATAATTTCACCCCTTTCGAAACATAATAGCCATCTATTTAGCGATATTCAGGCTCAATTTTCAACAATTAATTACACTGAATTGGCAGCACAAAAATGTCAGTAGCCATGAAAAGGATTTGATTTCAGTTATCTCGGCTCAAAGGGGGTATGATTTCCGTATACACTTAAGCAAAATTATAACAGGACTTTGCTCCCCAGAAAATTGGGTGTGTTTAAAGAGTGATTATGTGGTGAATGGATGGGTGTTGAATGGGAGTGAATGCTCCAGGCTCCCTCTGAAAGGCACTCAATTATCCCTGATTGCTCCCCTTCACGGTGTAGCCAGTGGAGATACCTGCTATTGCTGTGATTGGGGAGAAATTTACATGCAGCACTTTCTACTGAGGGAAACAGAAAGGGCTGCAGGGTTAAAGATTTTCAAAAGACAGCAGAAGGGTCAGTTCAGCAGATGTGGTAAAGTGGTAATCGATGAGAAGTAGGCCTTACAGGTCATTAAGGGGTGGTGGCGAATGAGATGACAGTGAAATCAAAAAAGAAAGAAAATAAAAGAAAAAAAACATCAAAAGTGGTTAAGGTTGCATATATGTTTAAAGATATACCATCATCTATATTCCATGAGGCACTGCTTCATGTGTGATTTCAGAACATTTGAATGAAAACCTACAGTCAGATGCTGTCAGTTCAATATTATGTTTTCCAAACCTTCACTCTTTTGTAAATTACAAAGTTTTACTTTCTTCCACTTGTTTTTGTTAAGAAATATATGGTCTTGCATGCCAAGTTAGATAAAAAATTTGCTATAGCAAGGTAGGTTCTTTGTTTCTTTGCAGTTGCAATTCTCTTTCTTTTTGACAGCTTAAGGAGATTCACCCAGAAGTTCACCCAAATATTGAAAATGTTGTCATATTTAACTCATCCTCATGTTGTTCCAAACCTGTATGAATTCCTTTCTGTAGCTGAACACAAAAGACAATATTTCGAAGAATGTGGGTAACCAAACAGTTGCTGGTAGCCACTGACTTCAGTAGTAGTTTTTCTATACTGTGGAAGTCAATGGCTACCAGCAACTGTTTGGTTGGCAACATTCTTCAAAATATCTTCATTTGTATTCAACAGAAGAAATAAACTCATTCAGGTTTAGAACAACTTGAGAGTGAATAAATGATGACAGATTGGGGGGTGAACTATCCCTTTAATAGTGAAGTTCACTCATTTCTTGTAGTTTTTTATCATTTCATTTCTTTAAAATGTATTAAATTACAGAGAGCTAGTTAATGTTGCTGCATCAGTGATTAATACAATGACTGAGGAAGCAATTTTTTTTCTTCTTTTGAAAAGTTATAGAAAAGTAATCTTAGATTTTTTTTAGGGCTGCACGATTAATCGCATGCGATATTTAACGCGCATCTTGTCAGAAAGCCGGTTCTGTCATCAGCGGTAAATCTCCAGCGCGTTAAATATCGCATGCGATTAATCGTGCAGCCCTAATTTTTTTTCTCTCTTTTGCTATTAGAGCAAAAATTATATTTGTTGTAGCTTTGTTTTTTTTTACCACTGTAAAGGTGTACCCAACTATGGCGACTTGTGCTTCTGAGAACCGTGGAAAAGTGAAAAAGGTTCATTATAATATAATATGATATAATATAATATAATATAATATGTGTCTCTGATCTACGCTGGGTGCTCATACAACTTTATGAACTGAAAAAAATCAGCTTGTGATTGTTAAAAAAAAAAAACGTATAAAGACACCTGTAATTCCATGGTAATACTATAATCCTACTCCACAACAAGTCACATATAACTACAGGTCTCACAATAGCCAACCTTGAAAATGTTCAGTTCCTTTCTGTAGCCTATAGAAAGTCTCTTAATCCGTGGTTGGTAATCAGTGGTTTAAATTGATCATTCAAACATTTTAAGGTTTAAGCCCCACGTCATTAAGGGTAGACCTCTGAATAGTGGTTTCTGAATAGCGTTTCAGATCAAGAAGGACATTATTTTCTATATTATTCATTGCTTTCGATGTTAGGTTAAAGATGCTATACATAGCCCCACACTGGTCCAACGACATGCTGTTTTCTCACTGATCAGATAACAAATCACCATATACTCCAAACTAATTGGATGAAGGCTTAGTTCGAAGGAGTTAAACTAGTTAATAAAGTGGTTTACGACTGGCATAGACTTAACAACCCTCCTTTGACAAGGAAAAACGAAAAGCAGGAAGCTGAGGTAAGCGTAAACCTCTTAATTTTCGTGAATAGTGAAAACAAGTATTTGGCATTAATGCCCAGATTACATGGACACCAATGGAGGTGTTAAAGCTCTAAATGTGACCTTTCTTCACAGCAATTCCCATAGCTGCAATGACCACTTGTTCCTATAAAGAGCTGGAAAGTCGTTCCCGACTAGAAATAAAAAAAAAAATCATTATAAAATAAACCATGCTGATCCTTTTGTTTATCGTGGGTA
This sequence comes from Sinocyclocheilus anshuiensis, assembly GCF_001515605.1. NCBI lineage: Eukaryota > Metazoa > Chordata > Actinopteri > Cypriniformes > Cyprinidae > Sinocyclocheilus > Sinocyclocheilus anshuiensis. The sequence goes on from NW_015539883.1 coordinate 367,027, forward strand.
TCGTGTGGTTTTCGAAATTCCGTCAATAATTTTCGGAACGAAATCTGGGCTGCGTTTCTCGATAACTATTGATCTTAGCACTTAAGAGCGTTTTCTACGAGTCATTTTACGATCGTTCGTTATTGTTTCACGTGCATTTCCCAAAAATGCACTTAACTCAATCGCACGTAGCCGTGCTTTAAGTGCTACTTAAGGCTGATTTATACTTCTGCGTCGGACCTACGCCGTAGCTTACGCATAGACGCACACCCATACGCCGTAGCCTGACTTGCACCTCTCCAAAAATCTAACAGCGCGTCAATTCTACGCAGACCGCAAGAGCTGTGATTGGTCTGCAAGAACCCCTCCCTCGATATGTACTTGAGTTTTGTGTGTGTTTATGTGCACTTTAATATATTTTAATGTTACACCTTCTTATATAACATAAAACAAAGCAAAGAACAAGTGTCTTATCATTTATTATACTACATAGCATTATACATCAGTAGTTGTCCGCAACAAACAATGTTGATCTGCCGTGGTACAAGTCCTTGTGGAGATTGAAAGAATGCCATCATCTCCTGTTCCGTTGTTGTCTCCTTTTTGAAGTTTGAAATAATGATTTGATATTTATTTGCCGCGTCACGGCTATAATGCGTCTTCGACGAGCCGCTTCTTCTTCGGCTTTTGCCGTGGTACTGCGGGTTACACCAGCAACATGCCCCTATAGCCTATAATATACGTTATATAAAAATATATTATAGTATATCATATCTAGAGACGTTATTTCCGGGTCCAATACATTGGTTTTCGTGCACGTCAGTAAGTCATTGACAGATTTGAAGCATATTTACATTACTTCTTTTATTCTATTCATTCTAATAATTATATTTATATTATATTATAGAATTATATCTTTTATTCTATTCTATTCTATCTTTTATTCTTCTATTTTTTCTGCCCTTTTTAATTATTTCATTTATAAATTCATAAAAAAACGACTAATAAAGTGTATATTATACACTTTATATTATAATCACATTGCACTTGAATAAAGTTTAAGGTGTAATCTGCCGATTTTCCTGCAGGTGACCGCATAAATCTGTCTTCTTCGATGCACTTAGGGCTTTACGATTACTCCAGAGCACTCGTAGATCTACGATGATTTTCAAGTGCTACTTAAGTT
>NW_015539883.1:369060-377556 GCF_001515605.1 Sinocyclocheilus anshuiensis
CGTACTATCCTTTTTACGAACTTCTTAGGCTTACGAAGCTTTTGGGAAACGCAGCCCTGTTCAGTTCCTCTCGCTCAACCAAAACACCGATAGCCTACATCCGCCAACTAAAGACGCGTATTTAGCGCACAATTCGAAATAATGTTGAAATGCAACTTTTGTGGTTGCAGAAAGGTTGCTTGAAAACGCTATTTTGTGCAAAAATAATTGGTTTTCTTTTGGCTATAAGATGATGCAAAGCATTTAAAAATTCAGATTACAAGGTCAGGAATTTACACAGTAAGCCTTTATAAATTTTGTTACCTGTCCATCATCCATTTATTTAAAGCATTATTAAATACAGAAGGAATTTTAAGACAGCACAAACCTTTTTCTGTTTTTTTACTTTCACATTATCTTATTTTCCCTGGCTAATTCATCAAGAGAAGCATATGGATATTTAGTTTATTTCCCTGAATGGTGGCTCATCGGTTTAACAAAATATAAATAAAGCTCATTGTAATGCATGGCAACATAACCATACCAAAACTATTTTAGTACTATTCTGCGAACACAGAAAGTGCAGCCTTAAACACATTCCTAATACTGTATGATGCAGAATAAAAACATGTAGAGTAAAACATCCCTTTTACGGTTACAGAACAAATCTTGAAAAAGTGTTGAATATGTAACAAATTAAAAGCAGCTTGTCCTGTTGATTTGTTCATATATGGCTGTTTGTTGATTGTTGTATCCATTTACTAATGCAAAACAGGATCAATTTAACTTAAAAGGATCATTCAACAATGAAGAAAAAAAACATTCAGCACTCTTTAACAACCAACAATAAACAAACGAAAAAAGCTTTAGAATGCTATGTTCGACTTCCACAGACTGAAAACTACATGTGTTTATTAATGTATCTATTATTAACTCTCCAGATATCAGTGCTTCTGCTTGACTTTGGTGTTTTGCCATCTCTAAGTGAGAGTGAGTCTTAGCACTCCTCTTTTCCAGCCATTCCAGCAGCTGTGATGTGAGTCAGCTGAGCAGAATGCTCCTTTGCTTTGAGACGCAGTGCTGCTATGCTGGAAGCACGGAAGTCCACTGTTGGGGAGGAAGGTAAGGGTGGTGAAGAGGCGAGAAGGTTGTTGGTGAGGTGGGTGCGTTGAATTGAACCCTCGATGGCAGGAAGGGGTATCCTTTGCAGTCCCATTGGACCTAAGCTTGTAAAAAGTCTGATGAGAAATGTAACAGAGTATTATAACCATTATGAAGTGTGAAAGGTACATACAAGGTAAAGATAAATAAACAATGGTTTGTGTTGAATATGCAGATGAACCTCACCTTCCAAAAGTGGGGTTAATGAAAGCGGGATGTCTAAACATGGCCGCCCCTAACAGAGTACTGAAGCCATGAGGGGAGGCAGGGTTTGGGGGAGGCTGAGCCAGTCTTTGGAGGGGGGCAGGCCAAGACGAATCAATAGCAGGATGTGGGTTTGGGACAAAAGTATTCCCACTCAGGTAATGACACAAGGACTGTGCAGCAGGGGGGGTTCCAGTATAGTGTAGGCTCAGAGTGTGTGACTGGACCCCCGCCTTTTCCCTTTTCCTCCATTTTGCTCGTCGATTCTGAAACCAGACCTTGAGAGGAAACAATGCTTTTGTCAATTACAAGTAGTTACGAGTTGTTGTTTTTTAAACTGTACATTTAGTAAAGAAATATTGTCACACCAAGCTATTGTCCCCTTAAAGTCGCCATAAAAATTAAGGCCTGTTTTATAGACTAGTCTTAAATAGAATAATGTTGGGTATTACAAGAAATACAAGAATTTGTTTTATTTTTGCATCTCTGAGAATATCCGTAAAGGGACAGTCCACCCCAAAAAAAGAATAATTCTGCCATTTACTCACTCTCACAGTCTTTCCATACCTGTATGATGTTCTGTCTTCTATGGAACACAAGAAAATGAACACTACATTGAAAGTCAGTGTGGTCCAATGTTTGTCCAAAGGTTTTTGACTTTCATTGTATGGGGAAAAAACAGTTGAAATGTTTATACTTCTTTTGTAATCCCGAAGAAGAAAGAAAGTCATACTTGGAGATTGAGTAAATGATGACAGAACTTTCATTTTTGGGTGAACTGTCCCTTTTAACACAGAGTTGTTTACTGATGAAGGTAAAAGGGGGTCCAAAATATATATTTAGTGGAAATGTTAAGAGAAATTAGCATTAACGCGTTAGTAACTTTCTAGGCCAAAATGTGTGCAAGTATATGGCTTGCTTTAGTTTCTTAAAAAATAAATAAATAAAATGCGATTCTCCAAAACAGCTAAATAAACGAACATCTTATCTTGTGCCATTTTCCCTGTTATATAAATCTGACGTAATATAACAGATTTACAGTGCTTTTTCCATAGGCTATATCGTACATTCGTTTACGAATGGCTGTATGTTTAATATGAATCTTATATTTTTGATAGCCTGTCGCGCATGAATTGTTGCTGGCTTAATGTAGAATTTTAATCATAAAAAATGCATGAAATATAAATGTAATAGAGTTAACGTTGACCTTAAGAACTTAGAATTCATTGATGTGATTTTTTATGCTTCTTGTTGAGGTATGGTGTGCCCAGTCGTGAACAGTGAGAGTGAACAGATTAATAGTGAATGTTGAAAAGGGTGAAATGAATAAGAAAGTGACTTACTTGCACTCGTGCTTCTGTAAGATCAAGTCTCATTGCTAATTCCTCCCTTAAATTAGAGAGAAAAAACAAGTTGTAGCCTAGGTCGAGTGTCTTTATCTCGATTTTTACTAAGATTGATAATTAATTTTGCTAAAATTAAAAAAGATATATATTTATTCGTTTACATTCGTGACAAATATACAAATTCTAACAGGTCCTGTGCTACTGAAACTGTTAGCCTAATGTAAAGGTATTGTAGGCTAACGAGAAGAATTTATAGGATTAAAATTAAAAATAAGTACAACTGATAAAATCTAAATTATTTTTGTAGGACTTTTTTTTCATTTAAGCATATTCAATTTTCATATGGCTGATTTTAATATACTAGTACTGAAAATGATGAAGATGTTGTCTTGAAGATGTGACGGATGGTGCCTTCCAACCATCAACGAATCAGTTTTATATATATATTTGCATAATATTAAAGCATTGTCGTCTACAAGTTGTGCCTGGTGTTGCGTTACCTTGTGAAAACATCTGGATAGTGAGTCTTTTGAAAAGCTCTTTCCAGCTCCTCAAGCTGATAGCTGCTAAATGTGGTCCGGTATCTCCTCTGTTTTCGTTTTAATAACATCCCATCTTCAGTGTCACTTCCCGCTGATAAAGTAGTTTCCTCACGGTTCTTCAAACATGCATATCGTTCTTGCAGTCTCATTTGACCCGGAGACTCAGTTGTCTCTCTACATAGTCTTTCATTGTCGGTTTCTTCCTCCTCCGGTCTTGGCGTGGGACTGGATGCCTCTCTACAGGACTGTAGAGAAGCATGTTCCTGATACGATCTAGCACGACTGATGTTTACTAGCGAGGCCTCTGTCATTTTTAATTTTTCACAAGCTGTGTGTAGCAGTCTTTGGCCTGCTGCTTCATTTTCGTCTGTGTGAATGTCTCTGGAGGAGTCTGTCAACGGGGCGAAGGGGCGGCGGAGCTTCGGTGGCAGGTGCATGTCTGGTTGAAGGGGCCACAAACTGTTTGGTGTTGCTGTGAGCAAAAATAATTTATCTAAATAATTATCAACAGGATAAATTAAGTTAAAGATACGAATATTGAAAATCTAATTAAACTTCCTTTAGAATACTCGTCTAATAGCTAGACCACTTTTAGTGTCCGGCTACTATAATTTAATAACCTTCCTGTTTTGTATTTAATGAGTAGCCTACGCTATAGCCTACTTGTAACTGCAAATTGTTATTGTAATTAATTATAGCTAATAGTAGGCTATGCAGTAGTTGATTCACGGACACTGTAATGAACTTAGCCTATTTCAAGTAGACCATTAAAATAAATTCTAATGTAAGGCATTAGCTTCAGTTAGCAATTCAGTGGACAATATATAGGCTATGTAAAAGCAACTAAAACAGAAACACAAAATTAAAGAATAAACAACTAACCTTTAACTTTTAAGGGACTTTTCATTCCTAGAATACTGTCGATGCAGTACGAGGACAACAGAGTAGGTGATTTACATTTGCGGTTTGTTTGGTCTGGATTATCCCCTTCTGCTTCGTTGCTCATATCTCTGGCTTTCATGAAGGCTACAGAAACCAGTGATCCTTGGGCGCGCGTCCTGGTGCTCTCGTTGACTGGTCCTCGCAAAAGCTAGCGCACGCCGACCTTTGTACTGATGCTTCAGCTTCCAAAACTCAGCTACAGCATCTGATTGGTTCTGAGGTGAAAGGCTCTGCCTCATCAGACTGTGATTCAGTTGAAAGATACTTATCGTTTTGTCTGAAAATTCTAACTTTTTTCGATTCTTAACTTATTTACACATTTAGCAGATTTCATAGTAACCATCACTACTTTAGAATGTCAATAATAATAATAATAATAATAATAATAGGCATTATTATTATATTGTTTGAATTTTGAATTATCAATATTGCTTGTATTGCTTATAACCAATTGTATTGACTAAAAAACCTACCGTGCTTTTATTCCTTACCCCTGAATTTGCGTGCACATTTAAAGAAGCAAAAAGAAAGAAAGAAAGAAATGAGAATACTATTCCAAAGACACAATTCTTTACCTGTCATAGATTTATAATTGTACATTGTGTTTTTAAAACCGGTTTAGTGTTGGAATTCGCTCAGTTCACTGGTCCTTGAGCGCCATCTACTGTGTATTGCTTTATTAAATTTGTATAAAACTATAGTTTTTAGTTTGGTGTCAATTTTATATATTTTATAATTTAATCCATAGGTGCATTTTAAATAAAACACGTAAAAATAACATGGAACTATCTTTACATCGTAGTATTTATACTCCTGGTCACGGTCTCATTGTCACCATGGAAACAATACACAACTTTGTATGGCACAACAAAAAGACGTGAAAAATGGCAGCCAGGTACGAGGTAGCAGAAGAAGCCGTTGACGGTCCATATTACCTCGAGAAAGTTTTAATTCCAGAAGACTCTGAGGATGACTATAAATACGACGAAGTGACTGTCGACGACGAACTCAGCATACCTGAGGGGGAAGAGGACTTGGAAACTGCTGTTAAAGCAGTGCGGGATCAAACTGATGCCACCGAATGCACAACACAGACTCAGAGGGTCAGGTCGGCGAAACATCCAGTTCTTAAAATACCTGAGGTGGTGGACGACTTTCTCCGCAATTATCTGGTAAAAATGGGTATGAAAAGAACATTAGACTGCTTCCAAATCGAGTGGTTTGAGATGGGTCACAAAGGCTTAATGAAAACAGACGTAATGAAACTCGTCCCTGATGTCTATACACACAACCAGCTCCTGGACAACGAGCTGAAAAACGTACAAAGAGAGCGGGATAGTTATAAACAGGCTGCATTTGAAGCTGGAGAAACCATAGTAAAACTTCAAAGAGAGAGGGACTTCCATAGGATGCAGCACAAGCGTGTTGTTCAAGAGAAGAATAGACTTATTGAGGACATTAAAAAGCTGAAGAAACACTATGCATCCTACGATCCTGCTCTTAGACAACTAAATGAGAAGTATCGGACAGCTGTGAGGCAGAAGATGCTGGTTAGTCTGGAGAGAGACAGCTGTCAGCCAGGTTCAGAACATAGACAGCTCTCTACGTACCGCACATTCTTTCCCAGGAACCCGAACAGCTCTAAAATCCCCTAACACACCACATCAAAGAGAAAAAATACAGAAGAGTCCAGAAAAAGGTGCACACCTGTCATGTGACAACATTGCATCAAATTATGTTATAAAAGACCCCAACAAAAACACAAGGCATCCTAAAGACTCTGAATTCCCAGCCAGCACTCGAGTCAATCCCTACTTGCCGCAAATCAAAGCTCTTTCCTCACTAAACACCAAATCAGCCAACTTCTCTCTCTTCAGGTCTTTAAAAGCACATACAATGGCAGTGAGCTTCCTCACTCTCCATCCCCGTAAAATGATAGTAGCCTCCTCAAGTGATGACCAGCTTTGGAGATTATGGGGAATACCAGAGGGAGAGATGATCATGACTGGCAAGGGTCACACTGATTGGCTGTCATCCTGTAGTTTCCATCCCAGCGGTGGTTACCTGGGGACCACAAGTGGGGACACCACAGTTAAAATTTGGGACTTTGCTCAAGGTCGATGCGTGCTCAGTTTGGAGGGACACATTCACACCACCTGGGCCTGTTCCTTCCATTCCTGTGGTGATTTTGTGGCCTCTTGTTCTATGGATAACACGGCTAAAGTGTGGGACTTGAATAGTGAGCGTTGCCGCTGGACTCTGCGTGGACATGTTGACTCGGTGAACAGCATTTCTTTCCTGCCCTTCTCAAATATTCTACTTACCTGCTCAGCAGACAAGACCCTCTCTCTTTGGGATGCCCGTGCTGGATTGTGTGCCCAGACTTTCTACGGGCACAAGCATTCATGCAACTACACAACCTTCAATGCCACAGGTGACACAGTTGCTTCGTGCGACTCTTTTGGGGTGGTCAAATTATGGGATGTGAGGAATGTGTCAGCAATGGTGACCATAGACACTGGGCCTCATCCCAGCAATCAAGTGGCCTTCAATCCAAATGGAAGAATTCTAGTGGTGGCGAGTAATGATGGCACTGTTAAACTAGTAGAAGTGTTGTCTTTACATATGTCGAGTGTAATAGCTCATGAAGATGCCGTTCAGAGTGTCATTTTTGACCATAAAGGGGAATACCTTCTATCTGCAGGCTCTGACGGTGCAATTCACATCTGGTCATAACAATATATATTTACAGTGCTTGAGAAATGGTTTTCAAATTTAAATACATTCTGACATTATTGGTATTAATAAATAAACATGTATTTGTTAAAAAAATTCTGTTTCCTGTACACAAACCTCTAAATTCTAGAACAATTTTATAATAAGATTTAAATAACTAAATTAAACAACTATTAAAAGCAATGTATAGAAAGACTTTTTCTCCCCCCCCCAAATTTTTTTTTTGTGCATTGGCACTTTACATTAACAAGCATAAGGGAACCTTTATTTACTCATATAATAATCATAAATGTAGACAACAGTTAATTTATTCTATGTTCTTATTATTTAATTTGTCTTCACCCATTTTTTATAACCTGCTCTCAGTCTGTAATTACATATGTTCCTATATTTTCTCTATATTTCCTAGATTTTTGAATTCAGACATTTAAAAATGTAAAACCCCTTGTAGCAAATAAAAATCTGATACAGCTTTTCTCCTTGGTAGACTAGTTATTTTCACTGCAATGTGTATTTACACTACCTGTCAAAAGTTTGGATTCATTAGGATTTTTTAATGTCAATGATTTTTAGTTAGTCAATTTTTTTTGTCTCTAATGCTACAAAAATACAGTAAAATTCCAGTAAAACAGTCAAAAATAATATTGTGAAATATTATTACAATTTAAAATAACTTTTCTATTTGAATATATTTTTGAATGTAATTTATTTCTGTGATGGCAAAGCTGAATTTTCATCAGTCATTACTCCAGTCTTCAGTGTCACATGACTTTTCAGAAATCATTCTAATATGCTGATTTAGTTCTCAAAAAACATTTCTTATTTTGATCAATGTTTACAACTGTGATACACTACCATTCAAAAGTTTGAGGTAAGATTTAAAAATAAACAATACTTACAATCAGCAAAGATGCATTAAAAATAATTAAATTCAAAAGTAACATTTATAACGTTACAAAAAATTATTATTTCAAATAAATCTTGTTCTTTTAAACTTTTTGTTCATCAAAGAGCCCTAAAACGTATCACGGTTTCCACAAAAATATTAAGCAGCAAAAAACAGTTTTCAACATTGATAATAATAAGAACAATACTAACTGATAATAATTGAGCACCAAATCAGCCCATGGAAATCCTGAAATCCTTTTTTTTTTTTCATCTTTTTTTAAGCTTAATATACAATACAGATTGTTTTTATAGCAGCTTCACAGTATTAAGCAGGAAAGTGACAAAATCAATTATGCAAACGTCAAAAAAGAGCCAAATCCAGCAGAGCAGCAGTAGCAGGACAATCGTGTTATTATTCAATTCAATTCAAGTTTATTTGTATAGCGCTTTTCACGATACAAATCATTGCAAAACAACTTTACAGAAAATTAAGTTTCTACAATATTTAGTAGCATCTAATCAGTGGTGACTGTCAGTTAATGTACATATGGCAGAAATGTACGGAAAAATCAATTAAAGACATAATCAAACAGACAATGAACACTATTAGCAGCAATTATTATATGTTGCAATCAAACTTATAGCAAAATGTGGTAGTTCTGTATGTTGTTTCAGGGTTGGCATCATCTGAGGTCCTC
>NW_015539883.1:378331-380163 GCF_001515605.1 Sinocyclocheilus anshuiensis
CATCTCTTCTCAGGTGTTCTGGATCCAGACTGAAGCTTGTGTAAATCCTAGTTACCACGGGATGTCAATCCCGTGGCAAAAAAAACAGAGAAACAAATAGAGACATAATTAGTGTAGCTGCTGTTCCAACAAAGCAAAATAGATTTGTTTTAACCCAAACTAAAGAATAATAATGTACAAGATCATGAGATGCATTATTTGAATGCTTGGCCAAAGAGATATGTCTTTATGGTAAGGACTCTAGCTGCTGCATTTTGGACTACCTGTATACTCTTAAGAAAAATGGTTCTAAACAGTTCCAGAAAAGGGTTCTTCGGCTTGTAACAATAGCAGAAGCCTTTTTAGTGCTAAATAGAACCTTTTTTATAGGTTTCCATATAGAACCATGCTTTGAAAATGCTATATAGGACCTTAATGGTGTTATAAATAACCTTTTTAATTACTATCTGCCTGGTCTTATAATATCTTGAAGTGTCTCTTAGGGCTTTACATTAAATCAACAACTACAATGTGTCAATTAGGTACTTTTATTTTTTTTAATGACGTGAAATTGTAGCAAAAATGACAGTGTTCTAACAACAGTTATTAGCAGAATACTTTAATGAATGACAATGGACATTGAACATAAATAAATGCTTAAAGAAGTAAAACAAAATAGAACATAAAATAGTGTATTGAAGACCAAGCTCCAGTAAAATATCTTCACAATCCTCTATGATACCTCTAAGTTATCTGTATTTGGGTGGGATTAAAAAGTAATATAAAGTCAAGGGATAGCTGGGTATGTTTATGCATAAACCCTAGTAATAAAAAATAACAACAATGCACCAAACTAACTAACACCATCTAACAAAATGGACCAAAAATTCAATATCTTTGTTACTTACTAAGTGAAGAAGAGGAGAGTATCCTTAACTGAATAAAGCTGGTCACACTTACATGTTCTCTTAAACTAAAAAGAGAAAAGATATAGGAAACCAATTAGCATTTAAAAGTTATAATTTATTGACATTTTAAGAAATAAATTATTTACCTGTTGAGAGTGTGTTGACAGTCTGTGCAGTTGGATGGCTGAGCTCCAGAAAATCAGTAACGAGGCATCTTGTAGTGTAGCCTCGGATAGGGTTTTACATTAAAACAACAACAACAATAACCACAACAGCAGCATGTTGTGTGAATTATGTTTTTATTGACATGCAAAATGATCAGTGCTCTTAACAACAGTTATTAGCTGAATACATTAATGAATGACAATTAACATTGAATAAATTCATAAATAAATAAAACACAAAATAAGAACAAAAAATAGATGTGATGAAGACCAAGTTTCAGTGAAAACAAAAAAATGACTATGTGAGCCCTTCACAATCTTAAAAGAAAAAAGTGATATAAAGTCATGGGATAGTTTTAATATTTATTGTGACCGGGTATGTTTATACATAAACTCAAGTAATAATTAAAATAATCTAACAATATGAATTTAAAATTCATCTTTTACCTACTTAGTGGAGAAGAGGAGAGAAGTTTCCACAGCTTAGCAGAGCTGCACACACTTATATGTGACCAGCTATTCCAGAGTTTGGGAGCCAAATGCGAAAAAGCTCTACCTCCTTTAGTGGACTTTGCTATCCTAGGTACTACCAAAAGTCCAGAGTTTTGCGACCTTAGGGAGCATGATGGATTGTAGCGTGGTGGAAGACTAGTTAGGTACACACGAGCTAACCCATTAAGGGCCTTATAGGCAAGTAATAATAAATAATATTTAATATGGAACTTAATAGGTAGCCAGTGCAGAGACTGTAAAATTGGGGTAATATGATCATAGATCATAT
>NW_015539883.1:380246-380668 GCF_001515605.1 Sinocyclocheilus anshuiensis
CATTACAATAGTCCAGTCTAGAGGTCATGAATGCATGAACTAGCTTTTCTGCATCAGAAACAGGTATCATGTTTCGTAGCTTGGCAATGTTTCTAAGATGGAAGAATGCTGTTTTTGTAATTTTTGTAACATGATTTTCAAAAGACAAGTTTGCTGTCTAATATAACACCCAGATTTTTGACTGTAGAGGCTGTAGAGGAACATCATAGCAACAAGGCCCAATATTTCTGCATGATTTTGTTGTGACAAAGACTATTATAGAATACCCAAAACGTGTCACTCCTATAGTTTTGAATGGGGAAAAATGCAACGCTCAATTTGGCCGCTCTATCAAAGGAAGCCCCGCATTCTGAATGAAAGAGCCAATCGCTAATCGGTAAAGTCAGCGCGTCACTGCAGCTGCCGTTAGAAGTCCCGGTTGC
>NW_015539883.1:382369-385502 GCF_001515605.1 Sinocyclocheilus anshuiensis
CTTACTTAGTGGAGAAGAGGAGAGAAGTTTCCACAGCTTAGCAGAGCTGCACACACTTATATGTGACCAAAAACTTAAAAAAGAGAGATAAGAACATGTTTGTAACAGAAGTCCAAGATTATGAGATGCATTATTTGAATGCCTGGCCAAAGAGATAGCAACAAGGCCCAATATTTCTGCATGATTTTGTTGTGACAAAGACTATTATAGAATACCCAAAACGTGTCACTCCTATAGTTTTGAATGGGGAAAAATGCAACGCTCAATTTGGCCGCTCTATCAAAGGAAGCCCCGCATTCTGAATGAAAGAGCCAATCGCTAATCGGTAAAGTCAGCGCGTCACTGCAGCTGCCGTTAGAAGTCCCGGTTGCTATAAAAACAGTCAAGGTTCTGAGACGCACGCTTATGACTGCGCATGCGCACTGGCTGGTCTAGCCTGAAAAATAAGCTTTTTTTAATGCTGTTTGAGCAAAAGAAACAACATTTATGAGACCGTTGTTGTCAGATTTCATTGGTGATTTCACATATGAAATTTAATCGGAAGCTTGATGAACAGTTTTGGAGAATTTGATGTTTCCCTATTCAAAGCGATAGCAGCTGCACTTGCATGCCCGAGAGGCGTTTCAAAGATGGCCGCCGAGTGACATGACTTGGTAAGCACGCGTGAGTCCACTATAATAATGCGTGTTTGAGTGCTCTTGACGCACTGATCGCACATTGTATTTATGCACAGGCACAGACATTTCCGTACATTCACGTTGTTTCAACACACATTCACGGTAATGTTTTGATTTGTCATGTTTATGTTGCTGTGTTTAGTTATACGGAATGGATCCGTGTACTTTAGTGTACTACTATATGCAGTCAGCAGTCGGTTGGTTTAGGTTTTTTTTTTTTGGCATCTCCATGTGGTCCTGTTCGGTATCGCAACTTGGCTTCTCTAAAATGTAAAAAAGCTCTATGGTGTTTGACTGTACACATACTATAAAATTCTGATTTTTTTTTTCTTTCATATGTTCTTATATGGGCTCCTTATATAATTTGGTTCTTTGGTGTCCTTTTGGAGTTTCTGTGACGGAAATGTTATGCCCCTTATCATACTGTGATGGAGCGACGAGACAAAAACATTAAAAAAAACATTATCAACGAGGCATTTGTTGCATCCAGTGGGGACATAATACGGATTATAATGAGTTATACTGTCTTTTTAAGCGCTGAGTTGCATCGCGCCGTGTAAACATAAAACCATGTCTGCATTTGTGATCGGAGAAATGACAAACAACAAGCGTACATTCACATTGTTTCCACACACATTCACGGTAATGTTTTGATTTGTCATGTTTATGTTGCTGTGTTTAGTTATACGGAATGGATCCGTGTACTTTAGTGTACTACTATATGCAGTCAGCAGTCGGTTGGTTTAGGTTTTTTTTTTTTGGCATCTCCATGTGGTCCTGTTCGGTATCGCAACTTGGCTTCTCTAAAATGTAAAAAAGCTCTATGGTGTTTGACTGTACACATACTATAAAATTCTGATTTTTTTTTTCTTTCATATGTTCTTATATGGGCTCCTTATATAATTTGGTTCTTTGGTGTCCTTTTGGAGTTTCTAAGTGTCCTTTTTTGGAAAGTCATCTAAATTTATCTTGAAAAAAGCTTGCAGAAAATATAGATTTTTGAGAATCACCCTTCAATCTTTTGGTTTACTTTGCTGGATATAGCAAATTATGACAAAATAAACATTTGAAACAAGATAAATGGTCTATGCTGTATCTTGAGGATAAGGCAGGGACCTGTTAGACATCAGTGACCTCTCTGACCTCAGTAGGTTCTGAAGCAGCAGTATCAGGAGAAATTTAGGGGTGGAGTTAACTGTGATTTCGGGAGCGGCCCTGGCAGGATCTTTGGGATCTGTGACAAGAACCTTTGGAGTGGCAGTGTGAGGGAACTCTGGGACCAGTGAAGGTATGAAAAGAGCATCCTGGGACTTTCAAGTCGGGAACCTCTGTGGGGCCTCAGCATCTGTGCAGAAAATTGGGAGAGATGTCTGATTTTTACCTTCAACTTCAGACCTGCTTTCTAAGATGAAAAACTGGGAATGATTCCTGCATTCCTGCTAGGCCAACTCTTATTAAGACACTCTTTTTTCTGTTTGTATGGTTAAGAATTACAATTATTCTTCTTTGTTGTAATGATGTTCTCAACATCTGAGAAGCCTGGCTAGAACCAGACATCAGCGTCCATCAAACTAATGTCACTGTTGTCTGGGAAAAGGCTGGTAATCATGGCAAACAGCAGCACCCCAAGCGACCACACTGTTGCCTGCTTCCCGTGGTACCTGCACTTCTCAAAATACTCCAGAAGGCAGTACATTGCTGTCCCTGATGTAATGTGATGCACCTGTGGTTGTTCTGCTAGGACACGGGTGTGATCTTCACATACAATTTAAGTGTGCCTGAACTGTACTTTTTTACTTTATTGAAACCACTGCGGGACATATGTAAAACACATGTGCAACTACCTGAAAAATGTTGTTCCCTTGCAGAACGCAAGCTTCTGGAGTGCACATAAGTCTGAAGTAGTGAATTTAGGTAAAGGGGCGCTGAGCCAGTGGTTGTTGTGTAGGCAAACATCAATGCCTTGAATTTTATGCGAGCAGCTATTGGTACAGTAGCTAGTGCAAATTGATGAACAGAGGTGTGACATGTGCTCTTTTCGGCTCATTAAAGACTAATTTTGCAGCTGAATTCTGGATTAGTTGCAGAGGTTTGATAGAACTGGCTGGAAGACCTGCCAAGACAGCATTGCAATTGTCCAGCCTGGATAGAACAAGAGCTTGAACAAGGAGTTGTGTTGCATGTTCTGAAAGAAAGGGTCTGATCTTCCTAATGTTGTATAAAGCAAATCTGCAGGACCGGGCAGTTTTAGCAATGTGGTCTGAGAAATGCATGTCTGCATTTGTGATCGGAGAAATGACAAACAACAAGCGCTACTCTACACTGCTCAAAACTCGCGTTTGAATCATGAGTGACAAATTCTTTAAATATGAAAACGTACTTACTAGGGCTGTCATCGTTAACGCGTTAACGCATGCGATTAATTTTACAATCCTTAACGCGTTAAAATAATTTAA
>NW_015539883.1:385723-387338 GCF_001515605.1 Sinocyclocheilus anshuiensis
TGTAGGCAAACATCAATGCCTTGAATTTTATGCGAGCAGCTATTGGTACAGTAGCTAGTGCAAATTGATGAACAGAGGTGTGACATGTGCTCTTTTCGGCTCATTAAAGACTAATTTTGCAGCTGAATTCTGGATTAGTTGCAGAGGTTTGATAGAACTGGCTGGAAGACCTGCCAAGACAGCATTGCAATAGTCCAGCCTAGACAGAACAAGAGCTTGAACAAGGAGTTGTGAAGCATGTTCCGAAAGAAAGGGCCTGATCTTCTTGATGTTGAATAAAGCAAATCAAATAAAAGTAGTACGAGTGTTAACACTATGATATTAGAGTCTATGCATATTTGGCACAAAGATGTGTTACTGTTCAAGTCTCAGTGTTTAATATTAAGTATTAATAGTAGTTTGAAATATCAGCCAATGATTATGATGGTGTGTGTGTATTTGTGTGTGTGTGTCTGTGATTGCTTAAACCTGTGATGTCAGCGGTAAAGTCTGTGTGGGAGCTGTTGGGGGTGATGGAGCTCTTCGTTTCTTTAATTCCACTTTTGGGGACATCTTGGAGATGTTCATCACAGACCGAGACTGACCCAGAGTGCTGGGACGGGTCTCCACACATGGTCCGCTTGCCACCACCGACATACCCTGAGCAAAAAACAAAGAGAGATGCCAAGACAGCATTGCAATTGTCCAGCCTGGACAGAACAAGAGCTTGAACAAGGAGATGTGTAGCATGTTACATAAGAAAGGGTCTGATCATCCCAATGTTGTATAAGGCAAATCTGCAGGACCTGGTATTTCTAACAATGGTCTGTGAATTTCAGCTGATCATCAATCACAACTCCAAGGTTCCTGGTTGTCCTGGAAGGTGTTATGGTTGATGCGCCTAGCTGGATGGAGAAATTGTGATGAAGTGATGGATTGGCTGAAACCACAAGCAGTTCTGTCTTGGCAACGTTGAGTTGAAGGTGATGGTCCTTCATCCAGTAAGAAATGTCTGTTATACATGCTGAGATGCAAGCAGTTATTTTTGGATCATCAGAATGGAGAGGTAGAGCTGAGTGTCATCAGCATAGCAGTGATATGAAAAGCCATGCTTCTGAATGACAGAACCTAGTGATGCCATGTAGACAGAGAAGAGAAGTGGTCCAAGAACTGAACCCTGAAGCACCCCAGTAGCTAGATGTTGCGACTTGGACACCTCACTCCTCCAAGATACCTTGAAGGACCTATTTGAGAGGAAAGACTCAAACCACTGGAGTGCGGTTCATGAGATGATCTTTGCCAAGAGGGTTGACAGGAGTATCTGGTGGTTAACCGTGTCAAAAGCAGCAGACAGTTCCAGCAAGATAAGTATTGAAGATTTGGAATCTGCTCTTGCCAGTCTTAAGGCTTCAACAACCAAGAGCAGGGCAGTCTCATTTGAATGTCCACTTCTGAGGCCAGACTGGTTGCTGTCCAGGAGGTTGTTCTGTGTGAGAAAGGCAAAGACTTGGTTGAACACAATTTGTTCAAGTGTTTTCAATTAATGGAAGAAGGGATTCGGTCTGTAGTAGGGCTGCACGATTAATCGCATGCGATATTTAACGCGCATCTTATCAGTAAAGCCGGTTCTGTAATC
>NW_015539883.1:387388-420287 GCF_001515605.1 Sinocyclocheilus anshuiensis
TCAGTGAACAACGGCTCTGTGTAGTTAATGCTGCTCAATGTGAAAGCACGCAGGTGATGGAGATTTACCGCTGATTACAGAACCGGCTTTCTGACAAGATGCGCGTTAAATATCGCATGCGATTAATCGTGCAGCCCTAGTCTGTAGTTTTCTAAAAGTGCTGGGTTAAGAGTGGATTTCTTAAGTAGTGGGGCTATCCTAGCCTGTTTAAATGCTGAGGGAAAGACACCAGAGTGAAGGGATGTGTTAATAATGTGAGTGAGTGCAGGTACAACTGAAGGAGAAATGGCTTGAAGGAGATGAGATGCAATAAGATCAAGTGGACAAGTAGTAGGATGGTTGGAATGGATCAGATTGGAGACATCTGCCTCTGAGAGTGGAGAGATGGATGTGAACAAGTGTATGTTTGCTGGTAAGATGTGTTTGACAGTTTGTGGTGTGGAGAATTGTGGACTGATGGTTGTAATTTTGACTGATGGAAGAATGTGGGGAAAGTCGTCAGTTGTTAGAGTTGATGAAGAAGGGGGAGGTAAATGTTTTAAAGAGCATGCAAGAGTTAGACAAATTGTTAATTTTGTTGTGGTAGTATGTCCTTTTAGCAGTGGAGACATTAGCAGACAAGGAAGAGAGGAGTGACCGATACACACTAAGGTCAGTAGGATTTTTTGATTTGCACCACACCCTCTCTGCAGCCCTGAGTTTAGAACGATGCTCGTGGAGAACATCAGATAGCCAAGGGGCAGAAGAGGTGGTACAGGCTGGCCTGAAAGAAAGGGTGCAGACTGTGTCTAAACAAGATGTCAGAATGGAGCAGCTAGTCAGTAGCACTTTTAGCATCAAGTGATGAGAACTGTATATATACCAAAGCTTGAATATACACTCGTTGGAAACACCTTTCATCTCTGCTGCCTCTTTAGAATATTTCAACCAAACTGTTTATATAATACTCATTCAAACTAAAGGCTGCAGGGACTTGGTTTGAAAGGCCGGATTATTAAACCTATTTGGATGCAGGTAGGTAGTATTTAAAAGTGTATAGTGCAGCCTTTAGTTAGTATTATATAAACAGTTTGGCTGAAATATTCTGTCACTGTGCCTGTCAGTTTATGTGTATACCTCCTTTTCAGATGTAGCCTACTAACATTCAATTACAGACATACACATTTACACGATTACATTTTTTTTTTTTGGATAAAATAACAATAAGCATTACACAATGATAAAACCCATGTTGCAAATATAAATCACATACAACTATTCTCCTTGTCTTTGGGTGGCGCACTTGTGCCAGCTGATGTGAAGCTAACGACGGAAGTGCGTACCTACAAAAACACAGACACGCCCCCCATGTTAATGGCGCGTGTGGCGGACTACAGCAGAATGATACATGCTGATAAGCATTTTTATTCAAACCACTCGTTAAATATTGATTACAGCAATAGATTGAGCTTTATCTACATCTGCATGCACGGATCAATGATTTAGTATGAGAAAAACAGCTGAATAATCATTCACGAGACGGGAATGTAAATTTACAGAACGCGCACGTACGCAAGCATCCTGTTGCTGATCATGCGTCTATAGATACATAACAACTGGCTATAATATATAAAGTTTTTTTTTTTAAATTACAACATTTCTCGGGGTAGTTAAATCAAGGGTAACTTTTTCTCCGTAAAAATGATGAGAAGCGTAGGAAAGCTTTTTGGGTTAAGGCGAAAATGCCCGCCCCCCAAGTCTCGCATTGACAAGAAAAAGACTCGAGTGAATCCCATTGATCGTATGCTGGATGACAGCGACGAGGGCTCGTACGCCAGCACCACGAGCATCAGTTCAGAAAGTGAGTACCAGAACTCCGAAGATGATCCCGGTACCTCCGACAGCTCTTACCGAGCACGTGAGAGTGACGGGAATGACAGCAGCGAGACGGATGAGAAATGCGCCGTGCCCCGACGACAGAGGAAAAGATGCGCCAGCGCTCCTCCGCTAGATGACAGTGATTCCAGCGATTCTTCCAGCGACGTCGGCGGAGAGCCGCTCAGGAGAGTGCTGCAGAGAAAACGACTCAGGCTGCCGGAGGACTCCGAGGACGAGGCTCTGAGGGAGAAGAAGAGAGAGGCAGAACTGAAAGAAGCTGCTGCCAAGAGAAGAGAGAGGAAGAGTAAACTCACGGAGCTGTCAAAGAGAAGAAAGTCAGGCACCCCGCGGCGCAGGCGCAGGACGTTGGTAAGTTGATAAGGACAGAACCAGAAAAAGTACAATAGTAGCAAGCAGCACTTTTCTGGGTCAAGCATCATAACCACTTTAGTCCTTAGTAAAACACTTGTGTTTGCATATATTTTAATTAAGTATTTATATTTGCCATGCAGCTACTGCCATTTCTCTGTTTCCATGTTACAGTGCCACCATTTGACCAAACAGCATCAAACTTAGCATGTTAAGCTACCCCAGGTGCATGATTTACAGATGTATGTCAAATTTTGGGAAAATTGGTCATCCATCCATCCATTTTCTATACCGCTTTATCCTCTGCAGGGTTGCGGGGGGGGTGGGGGCTGGAGCCTTCACAGCATCTAGGGCCGCAGGCGGGGGACACCCTGAAGTGATGGCCAGTCCATCACGGCTGAAATTTGGTCATTTTGTGCATAATTTATTTAACTGAAAATAAATTAGGCTAATAATGATTCATTTATAAGGTTGCCATGTTGATCAAAGTTCATCGTGTTTTTGATATTGATGGTAATGTATTTGATTTATTTATCCTGTCTTCTGTGACTGAGAGAAAAACATGTCCAACAAGTTTTGTGACAATTGGCCATTGTTAACTTTATATTTTGGCCACTGAAATCTGATTTGCTGACTTGGCTTTAAAATATGCAGTTGTCCTCATGAACCCACTTGTTTATGAGTCCAGAGGTATTGCATACAAATACATACAATTTAAATAATCATTAACTCTGAATTCAGCTTGACAAGACAGACTACATGCATGTCCAACTTGATAAAGATTGGGGGAAACCTAGGAGTAGTGTACAATATCCAATACCTAATATGATGTATAACTTTCCTTGTAGAATTAATGGGGAATTTCTAGGGCTGAGGAGTTCATGGATATGAAACAACTGTTTCTGACACGCATGGTTTAGGAAAAGCTCAAATATATTTTGTTTTACTCTACAACCACCAATTATCTAATTCATGTGACTTTTTTTAAATCCACGAGTAACTTTTAATACAAATGAAAAAGTTTCAACCATTTACAATTTCCACTCTTTAGCAGTTTCAGCTTTAAGGTGGAACAAATTTCTGTTATAATAATAATGGTCATGGTGACAGAAACCAAGGGGTTTCCTGAAAAAAGTATTGGCTAATAACTAGATACCTTGTCTATTGGATCTTTTCTGCAGGGTTCAGAAGAAGAGGAGAGAGAGGAGATCAAGGAAAACAAAGTTGAAGAGCAGAGTAAAGCAGACGATTCTGATGATGAATCTAGTGTGGAAGAGAACGGCAGTCCTCTAAACAGCAGCGAGGAGGAAAAACTTGCTGGCAGTAGTGACAGTCTGAAGGATTTTATTGTGGAGGAAGATGAACGGAAAAAGGATGAAGATCAGGAGGAAGAGGGGGAGGCCAAAGACAAGACCTTTCTCTCTCACCTTCCACGCCAGTGTAAGACCACGTGATTCTGGCTTTTGTTTTGCTTACAATTTGGAATCCCACTATGTGCAGATGTGCCTGTAGCATTTAAGTTAATTTGAAAATCTCATTTCCCATTTTCCCATCTCACTTCATTTCCCCTCCCATTACAGTTATCACAGGATCTCAGCTCACCCACTTTCACGTGGTGGTCAAAGCCTTGCTGATCAATGTACTGGACTCAAGCTTCCTCAAGTCACTTTACAGTATGTTCATCAAGTTATTCCTTATCTTCTTAGCACTGGATGTAGAGCACTTTCTATAAGATACAGAAAAGGCATTTAGAATTTTATAAAAGATTTCTATTTCAAATAAATGCTGTACTTTTGAAACTTCCATTCATTTAAGATTTATGAAAAAAGTATGTAATATCATGGTTTCCACCAAAATATTAAGCAGCACATCTGTGCAATATATGAATATTCAACAATGAAATATTTCTTGAGCACCAAATCAGCATATTAGAATGTTGTCTGAAGGATCATGAGACGCTGAAGACTCGATTAATGGCTGCTGAAAATTCAACTTTACCATCACAAGAATAAATTACATTTTAAAATTGTATTACAATAGAAAACAGTTCCTTTAAATTGTAAGAATATTTCACAATATTAATGTAATTTTATTTGCATATATTTGATCGTATAAATGCAGCCTTCAGAAACATTAAAAAGTCTTACAGACCCCATACTTTTGAATGGTAGTGTATATCTGACTTTGTGTCAATGACTGCAGGTGGTGAGCGAACGAAACGATACGCCCAGGAGATGAAATCATCATTGCTTCATTTTGATGAGCGACTGGTTCTTCCACGTCTGGAGAACCTGAAGCAGAGGAGCCGCTGGAAAGACCGTTACAAAGTAAGCCCTTTGTGTTTGTATTTTTCATGAAAAGATGTCACATTTCTAAGTGATTGCTTTACTATTAGTCACTTGTATGTGAAGTTTAAAAAAACATTGTGTTGTGGTGCAGATTTGTTTATCATTTTCGTTTATGAAAAGGAAAGGGTTGAATGTTATCCCAAATTGCGGGTAATGATGACAAGGGTCCAGACGAAGGGATGTGAAGCCTGTGAGCTTCATCGAACGGGACGCTTCACTGTGCGCCTCTCTGGCCAGTTGTACCACAACAACTCCCTGCAGGAGGACCAGTTCATGCCTGATGATTCCCAGGTTGTTTTCCATGCAAATCACATATACAATTTAACTATAAATTGATTTGAAGACTAATTTCGAGCACTTGTTGATGGAATATTTATTTAACAATTGCAGAGTTTCTTTGTTGGCTCTGTCTGTGCCAGTCGTACCGAGGTCTACCATGCCCTAAAGCACTTTAAATACCATCTGTTTGAGAGGTGTCACACAGCTTTAGAAGCTCAGAAGGAAATACAGGAAGGAGATACAGGAGAGGATGGCGAACCAGTTAAGGACACAGTCAACAAAGTTTTTACTAAACTGCAGGATGGAGGATGGATCAGTGAGGTGTGAATATGTAACCTTCTTTTATGTGTCTTTAAAAGCTCTTTAAATATGTATGAGCAAACTGATTCCTGTTTTCTTTCTATCCATTTAGCAATATGAGAAGTTTCAGGAACATCTCAATTCTGCTGATTTCTTCCAGGAAGAAAAGCTGGACTGAAAGTGTTGAATTTTTACTAATGGCATAGAATATGCAGTTTTATTTCTGTAAATATATATATACATTTTTTGTCGTATGAAGCATGGCTAACTTTTGAGTTGTTAAAGTGTGTGCCCTTAAGATCTAGCATTTTAATTTTATAATTATACTACTGTGTAAATTGCTTCTGCATGATTGTTATAAATTCAATCCTGAGAATATACAAACAATAATACAACCCAAAATGTAACAAATTTCTCAGAATCGTGAGGATTAAAAAAGACAAGTGTATTTTACACTGAACGTTGTGCTTTCAAAGATCTGTTTGCTATTTTTATGCCTTCATTTATAAATAATCCCATTCTAATGCTTCCGTGTAAATGCATCCGAGCAATTTAGCAGTGTTTCAATGTTCTTTTAATAAACAAGATTCATAACCAGGTTCTGTTTTGCAGCACAATTTCTGAATTCAAGTTTTACATTTTATTAGAAACTGCGGTCAAACAATGCATATAACACAATCTACAGGTTTGGGTGAAAATAGCGCAGAAACGGCATCCTCACAGGACACCAAGCTTGTATTCGGTCATGATGTGAGGATCGCCCATTATCTCACTCAGGACCGGATCTGGGGGAAAAAATGCACATGAGACCTAGTATGCTGCACAAAAGTAGCTGTCAAAATCTCCAGCAATCATCAGTGCCATATTTGTATAAAGCAAAACCATGCAAGGAACTAAATAGGTCATAACTTTGCAGACTTAAAAGGTAGCGTGCGAGTAATAACGAATGTTTCTTCATACCATTAAGGATGTCCTGAAAGCCAATGGAGTCATCAGTACCTCTGAGGGTATCCAGGGCCAGATTTGAGCTTGGCAGGAAGGGCAAACGCTGAATCTGAAAGCAAGCAAGTGAAACATTTAAATACAATAGTCTTCCATAATGAGTATAGGGTGTTTACAGTATAATTTACATGTTTATGACACTTGCTCACAATACCTGTCTAGCCGCTCTGTACTCCATCTGTAGTTTGAGGGGAGCGTGGAGACCCTGGATGTTCCTTAGTGTGTTGAAATTCATCTTGTCCTGGTTAAGCTGAAACTGGTTTCACACAATACAAGCTGGTGTTACACTTTATTTTAGGGTGTCCTTGTTACATTGTAATTACAAAATAAGTATAGAGCAACATTAAAGAACACATACAGTTACTACAGTGTTAGCTGCTTGTAATTATGCAGTAAAATAACCTTTAACCCAAACTGGTTATAAACCTTTACAGCACGTGACACTGTGTTCTACTTAAAAGCTCGACAATAATAAGCACTGTTGGTTTCAATACACACATTAATTTATTATTTATTTTTATAAGTTCTGAGGCTTATGTATGATAATGCACTGATACCTATATGACGTAAAAATTTGTTTTTTTAATGTTTGTATATTTTAAATAGTCTACTTTTTACATATTTGAAATGTATTACAATTAGTACTATTGTATGTAATTAAAAATTGATGTAATATATTTTTGTACTTAAGATGGTACTTACATCATTGTACATTTCTAGATTTTGCAAGAGCATTACCCCCCATCATTTCTCCCCCATGTATTTATACATTTAGATGTCTTTTGTAGGATCATGTACATTATCAATGCACTCAAGAATCCAAATCTTAGATTCTACTCACATTTTTCTCAGAAAGCTCCAATGGATGACTTGGTAGCAGCTCATTCTTTACGCTTGAGAACCTATGATCGCATCACAATGAAGGATTCAGAATACAAATGGGGCAGAAAAAAACATTTACAGGTTTATTTGGCCAGAACATACCCCCTGCGTAGAGAGTCCTGAACCCCATAAGGACCCGCCTGTGGACACAGACCTGTCACGGGAACACTGTCCTTCAGCTGAGAGCGCAGGCCACGGGTATTCTGCATAAAACACATAGTATTATAGAAACATTCATTAAAGGAAGCTGATGTAAAAAAAAAAAAAATCACGTTAAAATGGCGAAAGCTCCAATGGATGACTTGGTAGCAGCTCATTCTTTACGCTTGAGAACCTATGATCGCATCACAATGAAGGATTCAGAATACAAATGGGGCAGAAAAAAACATTTACAGGTTTATTTGGCCAGAACATACCCCCTGCGTAGAGAGTCCTGAACCCCATAAGGACCCGCCTGTGGACACAGACCTGTCACGGGAACACTGTCCTTCAGCTGAGAGCGCAGGCCACGGGTATTCTGCATAAAACACATAGTATTATAGAAACATTCATAAAAGGAAGCTGATGTAAAAAAAAAAAAAATCACGTTAAAATGGCCTGAATGACTGTGAATGAGGCAGTTACCACATTACATTAACGCACATTTCAGTCTCTTCAGTTAAGCCTACAAACTGAAAGTAAGGCCATGACGCATCACAATTCATTTCGAAGCTAACAGCTTAGTAACAAAATAAATTCTGATATTTGTACATTTAAATACGGAAAATAATAAGACATCGAGGCATCAAAATGTAAATTATAACTACTTATTCTGTCCTGGAATATAAATAAACACGAGCTGCTGTGCTACGCTATATTAGCTAGCTAATTAACGGCACAACACAAATAAGCACTTTATTAACAGTAAATGCACGTTGCACACTGTATGAAGAGCAGAAAATTAACACACATCACCACCCTATAAAGTGCAACAAAAGAAAAGAAAACACTGAAGCTCTACACTACCATTTTCAAGCGACGTTCGTCTTTACGATCAGCATAAATTTACTTCCGGTCTTCTTCTTCTTCTTCTTTTTTTAACGGCGGTTGGCATCCAGCTTATTGGTGCATTACCGCCACATTCTGTTCCGGAGTGTGGATCAAACAGTAGGTTCACAATCTAATTCTATAGATGGTTACAAATGTTTGTAAGTGAACAGTCTTTATGGTTTCGTGTTCCTTTTCATCTTTTCCAAAGTATTGGAGGAATTTATTTTCTTTTAAGATGGGATTTTGACCCATTAATTAATTAAAACGGCCTTTGATTAGATATCAGATATCAGATTGATATCTGATTTTCATGTGCAGGTGTATTGGAAGATGTCGTACAAGCATAATTTTACTCCACATAATGTTATCATTTTGAATAACAGGTGTATTTTACATAAGAGGAAATCTTTATTTTATAAAGACTGGACCATTTTCTTTAGTTGTCAAAGCTATTCCTGTAGTTGTGAGGAATTTAATTAAAGGTATATTACAATATTCTTCTGTAATACCTACATACAATTGTTATTTCTTGGATGTTAAATGTAATAACAAGGTTTTGAGATCACTACAAAATAATATTTTTTAAGAAAGGTTTTATCTGAGAAGTTTTCAAAAGCTGACACTATCAAAGTTAGAACTAGATACCTGTCATTTCCTTTGCTACCTAATATGAAAGAAGTACACTTCAAAACTATCAGTGGTGTCTTAAATTTGGTGTTTTCATGCAAAACAAAGAGATTGAATTTCTGTGCAATAATAAGTAGATTGTAGAAGTTTTAGATACATAAATGTAGATTTGTTAAAGGGGTCATATGACGTTGCTAAAAAGAACATTATTTTGTGTATTAGGCCAGCGGGCTTGAGAACGGCGCGGCCGGCGGATTCGACGAAGGAGTGGCAACCACATGTGACGACCCCGGGCTGGACTCCGCTTCGTCCACGGTGAAAGCCGATCCGGCGATCCACAGCGTGCCACGAAGTTGATGTATTTCCTCAGCGACCAGCACGGATCAGCTCTAGGCATGACGAAGCGGATATCGTCCTCTTTTGGAAGGCCAAACAAAGTAGTTTCGCTTTCACAACGAAACACACAGCGTCTTAATAATAAATAATAATCAATAATAAATAAATAATAATCAATAAAACGATTAAAGACAAAGAGTGCCTTAAAAATCTCTAAACTTCTACCCCCCCAATTCATTTCATTTGTCTAATAATTTACTTTACATGTTTTGGTAATATTTTAACTTTTATTTATATACTTTATTTTTTTATTATTATTGTTCTTGTGTTTATGATATGCTGCTTGGATTTATTGTTAATGTGTTTAACAATGGAATGATGACAACGCCTGTTTGTTATTTTAAGGTTTAATAAAGTGATTTAAAACAACACCAACAACAATAACAAAAACAATCTAATTCTATACAATGACATGGGTATAGACAGGGCCGTCCTTAGCTGACGTGGGGCCTGGTGTGAGTTTGTGGTCCTCCTCGGTCCGTTCCCCATTGGGCCCCCTCAAGTGCGGGGCCCAAGGACGTACCAGGGTATAGAAGACGAGGGAGAGGAGAAGGGGGAAAATCCTTCTTATCCATCATAACCTATAATAAAGCCCAGCTTCCCTTAAAAAGACTAATAGAACTCTAACCTGTGCTCAGTATGTCATACTTAAGGCTGTTCTTAAAGTGAGACTCTACACCCCGAACTCCTTTATAATCTAAATTATTTTCCATCACCTCTTTCAGTGTCTTGTATTTTCTACAATGTAGAATTACATGCTCAACTGTTTCCTCTTATTGACACTCCTCACACAGGCCAGTTTTAATGTTTTATTTAGTGCACAATGCCCCTTGTTCCACTACTTATGTACTTCCGGTCTCCGGAAATACTGTTATCATGTGATCGCGACGTATGCAATGTTTTTGGTTGCTGTTTATTTAAAAAAAATGTTGTTGTTATTATTGACAGCATATACCATATCACGGAGCTATTTCGTTCAAATATACTCGTATAAATATGCTCAAATATACGTTCGTTCTATAATTCATTGCGCTGATCCTCAGTTAATTTCTAGTAGGTGTCTGTGTAGACTGGAATTATAGAAGGGGGTATAGCTCAGTGGTAGAGCATTTGACTGCAGATCAAGAGGTCCCCGGTTCAAATCCGGGTGCCCCCTCAAGAATTTTTTATTTTATGCCTGATGTCTTGGCTTAGTAAACATTGTGTGCATAACACATTTTCGTCATCAAATGGTACACACAAAGAAAGCCAGACAAAAGACACAAACTGTGACCAGTGGTGCCTGCAGCTGCACGCACCGTGCTTGCGCTCCGACTGTCCTGAGAACCGTTTCCCCCGCAAGTGTTTCAGCAGTTATTACGTGTGTCCAGTAGCTATTTCTGTCGATTGAACCAGCGATGCCAATCATTCCTGAATCATTTTTTTCCTTTTCAGTCAGTTGGCCAAACGTATCGAATTGGTTCGGACCGCTCTCTCGTTGAAGCGATTTCTCAATCAGTATGAGACACACAAGCGATTCAATAACCCATAGAACAAACAGCGCTGGATGGGTTGGTGATGGGAATACTTTTTTAGGGAGCCGGATCATTTGGTTCAGCTCGAGCTCAGCAATAAGAACCGACTCTTTCGGCTCTCAAACAGCTCTTCATTTAGTACACTATAATTCAGCTATATTTAGCAATGTTTTGAGCTATGACTGGTATGTGTGCACAAATATAATTTAAATTATTCAAAGTAATTATACTAAACACAAATGCCATAGTTTTACATTATCGTTTGTAAAAACCAAGAGCCGTTCGCGAAAGACACCCACAAAATGTTTAAACAAAAGGCTTGAGAGGTAAGGAAAACTGAAGAAATTCAGCCAGCGCTGTGAAATGCAAACAAGCAGCTATTCGCACCCAAAGTGTTTGCTCGCGATTTATTTCAAGCGTCTTTCTAACCGTAAGAGCTAGAAGGATGACCTTCGACCATTTCCGTTGCTTCTCCGCCCCGCAGTTGCTTTCTGGCCGTTCTCGTGTCCCGTTTTCTACGGATCGTTCTGCTCAGATGTGCCGTTGCTTTCACTGATTGTTTTGTCTCAAGAGTCTCTCTCGGGTTATAGAAGTGCGAAATAGTTGCATGAATGCTAGACATTCAAGACAATTGCAATTTATTTCAGTTATTTTGTTTATAACTGAGTCAAACGTCTAATTACACTAACATGTGCAAACAACTATTTTTTTCTTTTTTCTTTACATTTTCCCCCTGAACTATAGCTAAATAGGCTACATTAAAACAAAGCTAACAACCATTCAGAAAAGATACAATACAGCACTGGTATATTAGAACAGAAAGGTATAATCAAGTAATCAAATAAGTTTCATATTATACATTTTTTCAACCATTTATTAATTACAATTAGCCTACCATTGCCCAAAACCTACCCCAAAATATTATCCAGAGTCAAACGTGTAATAATTATTTGCATTTTAAGTTGTTGCTACATGTGAAAACAAAGTGAACTCAGGAAACGGAGGTGTTTGAGGTGTAGACTTCACAGTTAAAAAAAGGGGGCATTTCATGAATGCTGTGCAACAGGTCATCTGAAAACCTCTTGGTTATTTCCTTCTCTCTGCACCCTTCACCCACACACTCGTGGCACTTTCCTGTGCAAATTAAAATTGTATCATATACACTATTGTGTTACTGAATGTATTTGAACCTTAATACATTGCATATCCTAACATTTTTGCTGACACCAGGAACAATGCCTCAGGATACTCCAGGTAAGACTGATTTAATTTCATTCAACCACAACTTGGTTCTGCATTCATAAATTGGTATTAATTTCACTCAAGACCCTGTGCATGTATATTTACACCTTGCTTTAAACAGCCGTATACCATAGCAACATAATAGCATTTTTATTAAGGCAACATTAATTTAATTTTGTATTTAATTTTTGTTCAATTGCCCAGTGAATTTTTCTGCCATTGAAGAAAATGCAAGTGTTGAGAACAATTGCTCAGGCAAAGATCCTCTCATCAGTATTTCTATAGCACTGTGGCTTGCTGTCATCGCATCTGTCTTCTTTCTCTACTTGTACTGGAAGCACATCAAACTAAGGTATTATTCATTTGCTTCTTTTGTTTACATTATAATCTAGAAGAATTCCACTTATGTAAAGATGTTTCAGCATTTGCATATCAAATTAATTTTCCAGTGTCCATGTTTCATACCAACATAATTCAGAGATGCAAGAGAACAATTTACATTCCGAAAAAACTACTGATCATACAGTCCAAAAAGGCAAGCAACAATATTGTTAATTAAATTCATGATGGTCACAAAAAGTAACTTTAAAAGTATTAGAATTTGCAAAGTGCCATTTTATGCTTCATGTTGAAAAACAGCTAGTTTGTTAAGTTATAAAATGTTTGCAAATATTTAAATATTATAAAATTGCAAATTTTTTTGTGATACATTTTAAGAGATTGTTTTATTTTGTCACAGAGCTCGAACAAAGCGAAACAGAACAGTATGAATCTCTTATACACAGAAATGAGGGTAAGTGCACAATCTGAGATAAATGATCTGATAGAGCGACATACAAAGACATGTGCTGTTTATCTGGGACGCATTTTGTCAATTTGCATCTGTACACTGGAATCAAATCTACTTTAACATCAAAGACGAGATAAACCAAATACCTTTCACACTTTTGTTAGCCTCCACTCTAGCAATTCATACTTGAAATTATGCTGTTTTGTAGTAAATGTCTGATAAGTAAAACATCTTTTCTCCATTTAAAAGATAATTATGAGAGTCTGGACACAAAACAAGTGGAGTCCATCTCAGGAAATGAGGATTCTACCAGTGCCAAAGACTTCTAACCTGAAAGAACGCAATGGAGTAATACACATAATAACATATATTTGCTTGTTCTGGACACTTTTCCCCTCAACAAGAGGAAGGAGAAGATCGAGGGTTCTGAAATGGTGAGGAAAAAAGCAGGTGTATAAGACACTGAACACAAATGAATGACAACAGAGCCAGAGTTTCAAGCAGTTTAATGCCCCGACACTCTCCAAATGGTGGATTCAGGTCGGCATGTCATTCTGATTAATAACAACAATAACAAACACAAAGAATAATACAAAACCATTTACATGACATCCTAGTTTTGTGTTGAAATACTGCAAATATATATAGAGAGATTTTTTTTTTTTACAGAGTATAAATAGGAATAAAATAAGAAACACAAGGTGCTACATGACCGTTAGACTATCAGTCAAACTGTCTTCTCAAGGCTTCTTGTCAGTGATCTTACATGCTGAAGAGTGGTCCATTTCTATACTCCCCCCTTTGTTTTAGCATTAAAGAGACCTGAGTTCATTTGTGATATAATACTTTTTTTTTTTAAGTAAGGGAAGGGAAGGGAAGGAGCAGTTGCATATAGTAGATATAGCATCACATAACTTCCTTCAGTGGCATTCGTGTGGGTGCTCAAGTGCCTGTGGGCATCTCAGATCAACATGCGCCGAGGTTAAGTGCTTTGAAAGAGCTTATTACATTCACTAAACTGAGGACTCCACAAACCGGAAAGATTATAACAAGCAATGTAGAGACTGATATCACTGATATCTCCTCATCTGCATTTCTGAGCTCACAATAGAAACAAAGATAGTGACACAAGCAGGGTCTATCTAAAGCACGACTCTTGCACTGATTGCACTATGTTACTGAGGTCTCTTTGTTGTGTGTGAAAATGGAGTAAATTTGCTCAAGATGGAGTAACAACCTTGAATATTCTGCACTTCATTTGATTTGAAAGGTGTATTAGAACAGCAAACAGCATCCTTTTTCACAAACCGTTTACTGTTAATACAGGTGCATCTCAATAAATTAAATGTCGTGGAAAAGTTCATTTATTTCAGTAATTCAACTCAAATTGTGAAACTTGTGTATTAAATAAATTCAATGCACACAGACTGAAGTAGTTAAGTCTTTGGTTCTTTTAATTGTGATG
This sequence comes from Sinocyclocheilus anshuiensis, assembly GCF_001515605.1. NCBI lineage: Eukaryota > Metazoa > Chordata > Actinopteri > Cypriniformes > Cyprinidae > Sinocyclocheilus > Sinocyclocheilus anshuiensis. The sequence continues at coordinate 401,489 of NW_015539883.1, forward strand.
ATTTTGGCTCACATTTAACAAAAACCCACCAATTCACTATCTCAACAAATTAGAATATGGTGACATGCCAATCAGCTAATCAACTCAAAACACCTGCAAAGGTTTCCTGAGCCTTCAAAATGGTCTCTCAGTTTGGTTCACTAGGCTACACAATCATGGGGAAGACTGCTGATCTGACAGTTGTCCAGAAGACAATCATTGACACCCTTCACAAGGACGGTAAGCCACAAACATTCATTGCCAAAGAAGCTGGCTGTTCACAGAGTGCTGTATCCAAGCATGTTAACAGAAAGTTGAGTGGAAGGAAAAAGTGTGGAAGAAAAAGATGCACAACCAACCGAGAGAACCGCAGCCTTATGAGGATTGTCAAGCAAAATCGATTCAAGAATTTGAGTGAACTTCACAAGAAATGGACTGAGGCTGGGGTCAAGGCATCACTTTTCCATGACATTCTAATTTATTGAGATGCATCTGTATATACGGACACTCCTAGTAGGTTTGAAGCTAAATTTACTTTTTGAACATAAATGTGACCTAAACGGAAAATCTCTACTGTCTACATATTAGTCATACAAGAATTAGGTCGCTGTACATCATTACTAAAATATCTGACACATTTCGATTCAACTGCGATATACATCTTATTGCACAACATACTATTGGTCGTAGAAGCTTTAGATGTTGATATGATTCATTTCTGATTCTGAGGTTGTATGGCATCCAGGGTTATTAGATGTTTTTCAGTCACAGTTGTTGGATCTGCATTATTATTCTTTCTAAAATAGATAATTTTTCAGCAGTATCACTCGTGCAATAGAGCTGTTCTTCTGCAAGTGTGATATTGCTTTTATACAACAGCTCGAACTTGCTTTTCAGACACAATATTGCCTGTTACTTTTCTTGCTTAGCCAATGAAAAAAGTTACAAGCAGAATCAATCTTTGCGTCGCTGAGCAAAACAGTTGAGTCAATGATTCAAGTCAATGATTCTGCCAGAGAATTTGTACTCTAATTCACACTGCACTGACAGTCACCAACGCCGACAATCACCAGTTTACAGTGTCACTTCTCTTCCATGATCCGACAAAGGCTGAACAAGAACAAGAGCCAACAGATGCCAATAGGGATGCACGATATTGGATTTTTGCCGATATCTGATATGCCGATAATTTTCAACTCATTTTAGCCGATACCGATATATAATTCTTTTAAATTTGGGTTAGTTTTTAACAAGAACTTATTTGTTAGAATTAAATAAACAATAATAAAGTTCTTTTATAATTACAGTACATTGAAGATTTGAAAATAACTTTAAATAAACTATATATTAATCATTAATCAATATAAATTTTTTTTTCAGAAAGATGCAGTGGTAACATTAACATTTTATTTTATGATTTAACATTTGTAAATGGTCTAAAGCAAAATAGTTGTGAAAATTCTGAAAATCTTTTAGAGCTCATAATTTGTTTAAAAAATATAACATATTACACATTAATGAATAATTGAGAATATATAAATTTATTTAATTTAAGTGTCATGTTTGTGATTTTTTTTTGTTCATGTAAGCTATAGCTTCTGACCTTTAAATCAAAACATACTCATGATTTTATGGCATCAATTACTGCTTTATTTAATCAGAAACCCAGTTTAAATATTGTTTGTGTATTTTGCTTTCATTTTATTAGAAGTAGGCCAACAGCACCCCCTACGGAATTAAAACTCCTTACTGAGCGGGCTTTAGGACCCGGGGGAGGCTGTCGCTGCACGTGCTATTACTGTTTACTCTATGGCACACAAACTCATCATTCTGTACATGCATTCTCAGTTTAAATGCAGCAACCCAAAACAGTGAATCCAATCACCATTCAGCCAAAACTTTGCTTCAAGAATGAGCCACAATGCTGACATGATCTAATCGCTAGCACACACTGAGCACATGTGAGTTAATGTATTCTTCTTATCGGCAAAACTTATCGGCATAATTTTTCATATCGGCTGATGTCAATATTTATATTTAAAGCCATTATCGGCCGATTCCGATATTGGTCTGATAATATCGTGCATCCCTAGATGCCAACAGACAAAACCCGACGAACAATGTCTGTCGGTGCCGTGTAAATTAGCCTTATACCAATCACATTTGAGGACAGTAACTAACTGTTGTATAACAGCATTTACATTGCAAAGCATTCTGTCAGTACTTGGAATGTGAGAGCACAGCACCTCAATTTCACTTAAACACTGTTCTGCACACCTACATTCAGATATGTCAATCCTTTAAAACACTCTTATTATTAAGGGCAATTAGGTGGGTTGTTTTTTTGTGAGGTCATACTGGGGAAATTAAGTTGGATTTTTCTAAAAATGCCAAGGGCAAAGGGTACTCATATTTCTCAAGCTTTTTTAGGTTTCATGTTTATTCATTCCTTTCATCTCTCCATTTCCTGATATCCCCCTCCTCAAAGCCCATCAGGCCCCATCCTCCTCCCCGAGTTGCTGTTGTTAGGGTGTGGGTACTGCAGAATGTTTATTCCGGAATGTCTCAAAAAATGCCAGCATGCCCTTCTTCATGCTGGGGGAGGCCATTTTGGATGGTGTGTGTCCTTGGTGTCGGGGTGGGAAGCTAGAGCTATCTAATGAGTTGGCTCGTTTGACTTTGGAGCCTGCCCTCCACATTTTGGACCTCACAGGAGGAGTCTGTGCAACCAAACACTTCTGGTATTGAACCTGAAGGGGGCGCCAGACATTTACAACATAAATACTTAGAAGATGTTAACAGATTTTGAACTAAATTATATATCAATGCTGAATCTATGAATGCTGTGTGTGATATTTGTAGGGTGAAAGTCAATTAAATGTAGTATTGCCTCACCATGCATGCAGCCTGAACTGCCTCAGAGATGATCCCAGCATCTGGCTCACACCAGAACACATGGCACTCAAAGCGCTGGGTTCCTGCATCCACTATGACAGCAAAAGTGTGTGTGTCATGACCCACACCTAGGAAAGTCAAGTAACGTACTTGGCATTCCCAAAATGGGTCATCTCCATCCTGAAATAAAGCAAATGGGAAAGAAAAAGTAAAAACAGAAAGACTGTTTATATTAAGAAAAGCATGCAACTCGTTCTATTTCTGTAGTACATAGTGTGTGTACTATGCATAGTATATATAGGGGTAAAAAATACTAATATAAAAAATAATTAATTGTATACTTAAAAAAAATACAGTATGCAGTACAAACTGTATTCCATCCCGAGTATAGTCTGTTAGCACTCAAATAGAGTACACTAAAAAGCCTCAATATTAGTAGATATTCTCACCTCTCCTCTCCATAAAGATAGAACTGTATCAGACACATGGATGACTATCGGCTCCCACTCATCTCTGTCTCTGGAGTGCATGATGCTCTCAATAGCTCTGTTCAACACTTCCATTCCTGTCAGTATATACACAAAAAACACAACCACAAACCCAGACAATATTTCACTACCAGGGTCATATTTGAAGGCCATGACTTTCTTTGACATTTAAGCTAGGGTTTCCAGGTCTCTATACATTATCCACCAAACTAACAATTAACCTGATTTAAAAACCTGGATTTAGATATCTTTAATAGCCAACTTAAAAAACTGGTCTTCAGTGGGAAAGTATTTACTCCTAAAACTGTTCGATACTGGTCTAAATTGGATCCACAATCTGTTGGAAACTTGTACACATATTTGACACTTTGAAAATGCTTTAAATGTGACATTTTAATTCAAACTTGAGGGCCAGGATACTATCATATGCCAAGCATGAAGTATTTGGTCTTAGTTTTAGAGTATTGTAAGAGTTTTACAGAGCTTATACTCAACAAATACAAATAAATTTTCACAAGGGGAGCTACTCTACCCTCTAGCCAGTTACAGCTTTTAACAACACACAAATCAAAAACAAAAGCAACACATTTCATGCAAAACATGTTCTATTATAGCTTGGATTGCAAATATTCACCTTCAGTGGCTCTGTGTTTTACAGGAAAGCCACAAGTAAATACAAATACTCATTCATAAAGTGTAACGTGTTTATTAGGTATCTGAATGGCCCAAATCCCACTCACCCATTGCTCTGGATACAGGCAGGTTTCCAATGTACTCCACTTCAAACTTCTGCACCCTTTGCCTCACTGCTTCCAGGAAGTCAACTGGAACGCACACAAACACCTCAAGTCTCATGAAAGAATACAATAGTAGAGTCAACCAGCCATTAGAGTTAAAGAGATGCCGCTTTCTCAAAAAGACTGCAGAGGTCATACCCTGGTGGGGCAAGTCCTCTGGGGAGATACTATCCATGGTGAGAGAACGGGCCATAGAGGGCTGCAGTGCTGCCTTCTCTGCCATGATCTGTGGAAACAATGACAATCATGAAAAGCTGTAATCTACTATCTCTGAAATCTGGATATTTTTAAATACGAAATTGTTAATTTATGTTTATGCTTATGTTAATTATTAATAAATAAATAACATTTACACAGGATTGTGTGATCTTACCTTGGAGCACATCTCATGCAGGGCAGATGCAATGGTCTTGGCTGGAGCGTTGCAGCGAAACACATGGCACTTGAGCATGCAGGTGTCTTTATCACTGGCCACAAAGGCAAAGTCCCTACAGAAGACCAGGAGACTGGAGTAAATACTCATCACAGTGACTTTCATGCTTATTCTAACAGCCTGGTAGAAACACTAAACATACACACACATAATATTCACATTAAAATTTTAAATACAGCCCTATAATCAATAACATACATTTATGGTCATGAAAAGGATGGTTAAGGAAGAAAAAGAGCTTTTCACGATCAGGCATAATATGACCACCTTCCTAATATTGTGTTGGTGTTGTGTTGGCTAGCAGTAGATCCTTTAAGTCCTGTAAGTTGCAAGGTTGGGCCTTCATGGATTGGACTTGTTTGTTCAGCACATCCCACAGATGCTCCATTGGATTGAGATCTGGAGAATTTGGAGGCCAAGTCAACACCTCAAACTCAAACCATTCCTGAACCATTTTTGCTTTGTAGCAGGATGCATTATCCTGCTGAAAGAGGCCACAGCCACCAGGGAATACCGTTTCCATGAAAGGGTGTACATGGTCTGCAACAATGCAGCAGAACATTGCCCAAAGCATCACACTGCCTCTGCTGCTTGCCTTCTTCCCATAGTGCATCCTGGTGCTATGTGTTCCCCAGGTAAGCGACGCCAACGCACCCGGCCATCCACGTGATGTAAAAGAAAACATGATTTATCAGACCAGGCCACCTTCTTCCATTGCTCCGTGGTCCAGTTCTGATGCTCACGTGCCCACTGTTGGCACCTTCGGTGGTGGACAGGGGTCAGCATGGGCACCCAGACTGGTCTGTGGCTATGCATCCCCATTAGCAACAAACTGTGATGCACTGTGTTTTCTGACACCTTTCCATCAGAACCAGCATTAACTTCTTGAACAATTTGAGCTACAGTAGCTCATCAATGAGCCTTGGCCGCCCATGACCCTGTCACCAGTTCACCACTGTTCCTTCCTTGGACCACTTTTGATAGATACTGACCACTACAGACGGGGAACACCCCACAAGAGCTGCAGTTTTGGAAATGCTCTGACCTAGCCATCACAATTTGGCCCTTGTCAAACTCGCTCAAATCCTTATGCTAGCCCATTTTTCCTGCTTCTAACACATCAAATTTGAGCACAAAATGTTCACTTGCTGCCTAATATATCCCACCTAGTGTTATTCACTTCACCTGTCAGTAGTCATAATGTTATGCCTGATTGGTGTATATATATATATATATATATACACGTGTGCTTCATTTATTTGTTCATATGGCAAAACAGCAATTGTGAAATATTGTTACACTTTAAAAGAACTGTTTGTTGTTTTAATATATTTTAAAATGTAATTTATTCCCGTAATGCTAAGCTGAATTTTTAGTAGCCATTATTCCAGGCTTCAGTGTCACATGTTCCTTCAGAAATCATTCTAATTTACTGATTTGATGCTCAAGAAACATTTAATTGCCTAATATTTCTGTAGAAACTGTGATACATTTTTCTCAAGATTCTTTGATGTATGGAATGTTCAAAAGCATTTATTTAAAATAGAAGTTTAAAAAATATTACAGACCTCAAACTTTATGTTAGTGTATACAGTATGTCATATTCTGTATAATAGAATCAAATCTTATTTTGATACTTAAACTATAATGTGGCACCATGATGATTAAGTTGTATATGACATTTACATTTACATTTACATTTAGTCATTTAGCAGACGCTTTTATCCAAAGCGACTTACAATTGGGGGATACATCAAGCGATTCTTCTTAAGAGGCAAACAGACACAGGAAGTGGTTGTAATACCAAGTTCTTAGACATTGTTCAAATAAGTACAAGCTAGAAAGAGAAGGAATAAATAAAAAAAAAAAAATATGACTTTGCCATAAGCATGCTGAAAGGCCACACAAGTGAGCAGCCCTTCTAAGAATAGGACTATAAAATGCTCAAATAAAAATAGGACAAAAACCACTGCAAGCTGGAAATGACATTAGCCACCTGGGTATTTACAAAGTGATGCTAAACCATCTCTAATCTCTCAACCTAACTCGTTATTCACTAAATCTCTTCACATTAACCTTAGAAAGTCTAAGCCGACTGTACTTGCTAGTATCAGATGTCAATGTTCTATAAATACAGATCGATCTGCATTTCTGGGCAGTATGATTTTCCAAAATGCAATGCAGCGGTGGAGGCCTACTGATTCTTCATCTAATGTTGCATGCTGCCTCCATCAAAGAGAATATTTAATTCATGAATATTACATTGGAGAAATATAGAGCAGTGGTGCTTCATACGGCATGTCGCTCAAGCTCACACAGCATACTGATGCTTGTGAAATCCAGCACTCGTTTACTCTCAATTATTAAGAGAGAACATGCAAGTCAAACGGAATAACAAATGCATTTGTCTGGGTAGTAAAGAGAGAGATCGATACCTTCATTGTGTGAATACAGAGTTATTGTACCAGCCCCTAACGATCTGAAACAGTCCAGGGTTTCACACTTGCACTTAGCTGGAGCTATTTAGACTGAAAGGGTCTATTTTTGGATTTGCATCTGAGCACATTCTCACAATATAAATAAGGTTTAAATGTCTCTCATCTAGCAAAGACTATTTCGCATTGGTACATGCCAACATGCTCTGCTGATGGTCCCCTTACAAACTAGTAAATTTTTCCCCCCCCCCCCCGTCCAAACAATTTAAATAAATCCCCCAAATTAGGCTTTGATTGGTTCATCATGGCAGAATCATCTGAATTTATTCACTGAATATTGATTGAACACAGGGGAAGGTGTTTCTGGAGACATGCAGAGCAAAGCAAACATTTAAATAATTTGATTGTCATCAATTAATCCAAAACATTTTTTGCACTTAGTACAAATTACACAACCTGAGATGAAGCAAGACGGTAAAGGAATGAAACAAAACATGGCTAAGGAGTGCTACTTCATGGATGGTTCCACGATGGAACCAAGACATCATGAGACATGTTTTCTAGGTCTAATTGAATAAAGAAAAAAGTGCAGTTATTACCTGTCTCTGTTTTCAAGAGTGGTGGTTTAAAAAAGAAAAAAGGAAAAACGGTTAATAATAGTTAAAATAACTCAAAAACGCGAGAAGCGTTTTAGCAAGCTCAAGACCCTTGTGAAAAAGAAGTGCATTTAGCATACTTTTAAAAAGAGTACTTTTAAAGGGGTCATCGGATGCCCATTTTCCACAAGTTGATATGATTCTTTAGGGTCTTAATGAAAAGTCTGTAACATAGTTTGGTTAAAATTTCTCAATGGTGGTGTAAAACAACACCATTTTTACCCTGTCAAAAACAGCTATTTTCAGAGCAAGCGGTTTTCTTGCATGCTGCTTTAAATGCAAATGAGCTCTGCTCGCCCCGCCCCTCTCTTCTGAGCCGCTCTCTGAGAGACGGTAAACTTTAGCCGCATTCATCGTGAAACTTGCTAACTAGCACATTATTAGGAAAGGCGATTTGTAAAGATTCATTAAAAAACCTTACACACTTCTTCTGGACGTGAAGCTGGATCACGAAAGATTTGCGCGAAGATAGACGCATTTAGGTAGATGGGGCCCACAAGGGTGCATTCCCTTAAAAAACAAATGTAATCCACTGCGTCTTCAGCGGCTCAGATGTCAGGAGTAAATGACGACGGCATCCGATGACCTTTAAAATAAATTACTTAAAGAGATGGTACACCCAAAAATGTAAATGTCATCATTTACTCACCCTCACGTCTTTCCAAACCTGTATGCATTTCTTTCTTTTGCTGAACACAAAAGGTATTTTGAAGAACATTAGTAACCAAACAGTTTCCTATACTGACTTCAAATGCCTAGGTTTAGATATGGGTATGATGACAGAATTTCCATATTTGTGTGGACTATCCCTTTAAGTGGCCTTTTATTACATTAATATTACATTATCTGCAAGTACATAAAAAAAAAAATACACATTCAGGATATGAAGTACACTACAAGTGCACATTCAATACAATTAAGTGCACGTCTTTTTCACAAGGGGAGCTACTCTACTCTCTAGCCAGTTACAGCTTTTAACAACACACAAATCAAAAACAAAAGCAACACATTTCATGCAAAACATGTCCTATTATAGCTTGGATTGCAAATATTCACCTTCAGTGGCTCTGTGTTTTACAGGAAAGCCACAACTAAATTCAAGACAGCTACACTGGGCTTCACTCTAGCAGTAAATTAAAAGAAGCTCTACATTTTCAAAGACCTGCCACTGACCATCATTGAATAAGGAAATATGACTGAACTGAAGGGCTGTACCGGCCATTTTCCAAACTTATACATTTTCTGTTAAATTGTTGTGAACAGTCTGCAGAAATCCAGATTTAATCTATGATACCATTGAAAATGGGAAAAACTGAGGAATTTTAGACCCAGAAAAAAAGTGTATAGGTCAGTCTACCTGCCATTGTTGCAGCCCACCCCCCATACATGGATGTTGATTATGGGCTGACAATGTATGAGGCTGTGGTCCACAGGGTCCATTAGACTGAGAGTGTCCTTCTTGAGCACCATCATCATATCCTGACCCTGAACACACACACACACACACACACACACACACACACACACGTATGCTTTTAATAGTTACCATGACCTTCTGTGAGAGCTAAGCTAACTGCGTTAAGCTGAGGTAATTTAAGATAATTCAAACTGGATCATAAAATAGTGCATAAACCTTACATAACTTGTTAATGGGTAATTGACCAAAATATATACTGGCAACACTCAGCAGAAAATAACAACAGCACACATACTGACAACACTCAGCAGTATGTAACAACAGCACACTAGTACTGCTATTACACCTGTCTAAATTAATCCAACGGACCTCCAAAGACATTGGTGGGCCCCAGCTAAGCACACCTCATCTATTCTAAGTAATGTATGAGCCCAGGCTGTTCTCACCTCTCCCCAGGCACCCACTGTGTCCCGGCCCTCTGCTTTGCTGTGCGAGAGTTGCTGGATGCAGTTGTTCACTGCCAGACTACTTTTACCAGGGGTCAGTTCCTCCTCAGGGATCTCAACCCAGCCCAGCGAGCGCACAGCAAAACACTGAAAGACAAATGCAGAGTTTTTCCTAACAGCACTCATACTTTAGAAACAATATATATGGCAAAAATAAGTTGACACTTGTTGCTAAATCCATTAATCTCCCTAACACCTCTGGGACGACCATCCACTTTAATAAGTTAAAATAAAAAAAAAGCTAAGCTGTAATATATATTGTGATATTTAAAGTCACATTGTGAGATACAGTCATAATTATAAGAGATAAAGTTGCAACTGTGAGAAATAAAGTCAAATTGTGATGATATAATTATAAGAAATAAATTCGCAACTACAAGAAATAGTCACAAAAACCAGATCTAAAGTCACAACTATAAAAAAATAGTCTCAATTAAGGAAGTAGTCATATTGTGATATTTAAAGTCAACTGTGAAACATAAAGTCCCATTTGTGAAATATGTAGTCACACAATTACAAGAAATAGTCACGATTACGGGAAATAGTCATATTGTGATATTTAAAACTACAACTGTAAAATATAAAGCTTCAATTATGACATACGTATTGTCAGCAAACAGAAGGAGACAATACAGGTAAATGCCGGTCTAACAGTTTATTTACAGGCTTCAGGAGAGGAGCAAGCAATGATCACAGGTGAGATAATATAGTAGATAATCTTGAGCAAAGACTTAGCTGAACAGTCACTGAGGTTGCTTTGCAGGGTGAGGCTGAGTCAACATGCTGGGAGGAAGACAGAAGATGATGGCAGATGACTGGGATGGATTCAACAAACAGGTATGCAGAGCAGGTAAGTAGCCAGGTAAGTTGATGTACGCTAGTGAACAACAATACCAGACATTGAGGTAATGATGGGAAGATGGCTTTAAACTGTGACTTGATTGGTGCTGACAGGTGAAGTGCATCAGAATTCTGGTGTTTGTGAATGAGTGGGCGGAGCTGAAGGATCTGGCATTGCTGGTGACTCTGTGACAGTAAACTGGCTCCAGATGCCCACATGACGAGCGGCAACGAGGACAGCCATGGCCCTGGGTGCAGGACGGTCAGGATTAAGTGTGGAACTCCGTCAATAGGGCAGGTACAAGGATGTCGTCACCTACAATCTCTCTTCTGGGATGTATCCTTCCTAGTCAACAAGATATTCCAGACGGCCGCCTTGTTGTGTGTTGTTCCTCTGTAATTCCTGGAGGTGTTAAGTGAGGCTCGCCAGATCCTGTGGGAGGAGAGACCAAAGGGTTAGTGAACGGATTGAGGAGGGAGACGTGAAAGGTAGGTGCAATGCGGTAGTGAGAGGTTAAGTCGACTTGATAAGTGACATAATTTATCTGCCTTCTGATGGTGAAGGGATCTATGTAGCAGGGACTCAGCTTATGATTAGGCAGTCGGAGACAGATGTCCCTGGTGGAAAGCCAGACCTTTTGACCCGGATGGTACTGGGGAGCATTGGAGTAGTGAGTATCGGCCTGGCTTTTATGTCTCAGAACTGCCTGTTGCAGGTGGACATGTGCTGAGTCCCGACCCTCTTGCTCTCCTGGAAACAGTGGTTCACAGCTGGAAGGTCCAATGGCTCACCTGACCAAGGAAACAGGGGCGGCTGGAAGCTGAGTATGCACTGGAAAGGTGTCAGGCTGGTAGTACTTTGCCATAGGGAGTTCTGTGCATACACGGTCCAGGGCAGGAAACAGCTCCAGGTGTGCTGGTGGCCATGGCAGTAGGATCTCAGGTATCTCCCAATCTCTTGGATTTTACGCTCAGTCTGGCCATTAGTTTGGGGATGATATCCAGATGATAAAATGACAGAAACTCAGAGGAGTTTGAAGAAGTCTTGCCAGACAGAATGTTGAAAGAGGATTTCTGCGGTCTCGAAGGTGGTGGGTAGTCCTTTCAGAGGTATGAGTTTGCAGGACTTTGAGAATCTGTCTACGACCATCAGGATGCAGGTATGGGAGTTGGAAGGAGGAAGATCAGTCACAAAATCCACCCTTGTGGCAGGTGTCGGGGAGTCTTGAAGATGGTGCAGACTGAGCAGCTCTTGGGAATTGGGAGAATTCCCAAGCCATGTTGGGCCACCAGTGGCGATTTTGGAGGAGCGAGGGGGTTTGCTGGCTGCCTGGGTGTCCAGAGCCCAGAGATGAATGTACTGAGTCCAGAAGGGTTAGACGTAAGGATGATGGACCTTCCCTTCTGGACCTCTCGGCAGAGCAGTTTCAGAGCGAGTGGCTTACGTGATCTGGTCGTCAAGGGACCACTGGATGGGACTCACAATAATGGCTGGAGGGAGGATGGGTTCCGGAGGAGTCCTCGGGGTGATGGAGATGGGAGAGTGCGTCTGCTCTTTGATTCTATGATCTGGGCCGGTAAGTGACTGTAAAGTTGAAGCAGGTGAAGAAAAAAGTCCAGCAGGCTTGTCAGGGGTTGGGACGTTTAACATCGCAAAGATATTCCAGATCATGGTGATCAGTTATTACTTTGAAAGGTTGTTTGGCTCCCACCAGTCAGTGTTGCCACTCCTCTAGTGCAAGCTTGATAATTAGGAGATCCCAGATTCCGATGTCATAGTTTTGCTCCACCAAGGATAGTTTCTTGCAGTAGAAGGCACATGGATGGAGGATGGGAGGCTCTCTGTGACATTGGGACAGGACTGCTTCTACCCTGACTGTGGAAGCAACTACTTCGACAATGAAAGGGAGTTGTTGGTCTGGGTGTGCCAGAGTAGAAGCTATGCATAAGGCTTCCTTGAGCTGATGGAGGGCGTTGATGGCATCGGGCATCCAGGACAGAGACTTGGGCTTATTCCTGAGGAGTGAGGTGAGAGGTGCACAGATCTGGCTGAAGTTGGAGATGAATCAGCGATAGAAATTGGCAAAACCTAGGAAACGTTGGAATTCCTTGGTAGTAGGTTGAGGCCAATCTCTGACGGCTTGTACCTTCCTCTGGTCCATGTGAATGCCATGATGGTCAATGATGTAACCGAGGAATGGGATGGTATCATGGTGGAACTCACACTTCTCCAGTTGAGGTACAGATGGTGCTCTGTCAACTTCTGAAGGACCTGTGTCATGTGGTGGTGATGTTCGGCCAAGTTCCGGGAGTAGATGAGGATGTTGTCAATGTACACAATCACAAAGCGGTGGAGGTACTCCCGGAACACCTCATTCATGAATCCCTGGAAGACCGAGGGTGAGTTGGAGAGGCCATATGGCATCACCTGATATTTATAGTGACCTGATGGTGTTACGAATGTGGTCCTCCATTCATCACCCTTGCGGATTCGAAGATGCAAGCCCCACATAGCTGTTCTAGGGTGGCAGGGACCAGAGGAAGTGAATACTGGTAATTGACCGTCTTTTAATTCAGGACCCAGCAATCAATGCAGGGCCTCAAGCCTCCATCCTTCTTACCGATGAAAAAGAAACTGTATGCAGCTGGTGAAGTAGAAGGGCGGATGAACCCGTTTGAGAGCCTCCTCGATGTACTCCTCCATGGCCGTCTGTTCTGGGATGGACAGTGTAAATTCTACCCTTCGGCAGCGTGGCCCCAGGCAGCAAGTCAAATGCACAGTCCCATGGCCTATGAGGTGGTAATTCCGTGGCTGCTTCTGAGGTTTCTGGACTATCAATTGTAGTAGAAAAGATAGCCACCTTCCTTGTCGTGGATGATGGTTATTATACGGGAGGTGCAGATGATTTCTCAACAGAGGATATACAGTTTTGGATGCAATCATCACTCCATTGTAGGATCTTACCGGTGTTCTACTTCACCTTAGGGGAATGTTCAGTCAACCAAGAGCATCCCAGGATGATGTCGGCAGTTGAACCCTCCAGCACCAGAAAGGAGATTTTGATTCAAGCTCTTGAGTCAGATAACTGTTGCGGAGCGTGATGGTGGGTGAGCAGTACTGGATTTTGCCTTTGCCCAGCGGTTTTGCCAGTATAGTGTGAATGTTTAAAGGTTGAGAACAGGTTTTCCTCTTGAGGTTGAGTTGTCAAAGAAGGTTCAGCGAGATGAAGTTCCCAGCAGATCCCAAGTCGAGCAGGGCTTGCATTGAAATAGATCGCTTGGCAGTGGTTACCAGTACGGTAGTACGAGTTAATGGAGCAATCATGGGTTGTAACTGAAGGATACTCACTGCTGGGCATGGTGGACTGGCAGGACAGGTGCATATCAGATGCCCCGCTGCTCCGCAGTACAGACAGAACACGTTATTCATTCTCTGTTGATGCTGTGAGTGAGATGGTAAGAGTCAACTTGCATTGGTTCTGGTGCTGGAGGTGATAGCCACTGGTTGCCACCAGAGTGCGGAATTGCAGGGCGTAGTCACTCACAGTGGATTGGCCTTGGCATAGCCAGAAGAGTTGATCGTTGGTGGACAGAACAAAAGGACATAAGCAATCTTAGCTCGCTCACTGGGGAATAGTTGCGGCTGCATCTCGAAGAAGAAATCCGCTGCATTCCTCCACCTCACCAGAGTACGTCGCTAGACGGGCCATGGGACTGGCAGAGGCAGATAGTGAAGGAATGAAGGAGAGGTGGTGAGAGGTTGAAGGGCTAAGATAAGGGCTAGATAATCTTGAGCAAAGACTTAGCTGAACAGTCACTGAGGTTGCTTTGCAGGGTACGACTGAGTCAATGTGCTGGGAGGAAGACAGAAGATGATGGCAGACGACTGGGATGGATTCAACGAATAGGTAGGTAGAGCAAATAAGTAGCCAGGTAAGTTGATGCACACTAGTGAACAACAAGAACAGACACTGGGGTGATGGATGGGAAGGTGGATTTATATGTTGACTTGATTGGTGCGGACAGGTGAAATGCATCAGAACTCTGGTGAATGTGAACAAGTGAGCGGAGCTGAAGGATCTGGCGTTGCTGGTGATTCTCTGACCAAATGTGTAGTTATACAATTACAAGAAATAAAGTTGCAATTACAAGAAATAATGTCACAATTGTGAGAAAAGCCACAGCTATAAGAAATACACAATTACAAGAAATGAAGTCATATTGTGATATTTAAAGTCACAACTGTGAAATATAAAGCCTCAACTGTGACATATTTAGTCATGAATTACAAGAAATAAATTTAAAATTACAATAAATGAAATCATATTGTGATATTTAATGTCACAACTATGACATATATTGTCAAAATTGTGAGACATGATTTCACAACTATAAGAAATAAAGGGCCAGATTTACTAAAATCTTGCGTCAGTGCAAACCGTCTTTTGCCGTTAAAATAGTACTGTCAGGATTTACTAAAGATGAGCAGTGAAGAATTAGCGTTGAAAAGGCATGGACTTATTTTTGCGCCTGACCTTATTGAATATGCATGTGTAGGAGTTTCCCTTTCAGATGCAAAATTTATGGGAGGAGATTACTGGTATTTTGGAATTGAGCTCTCATGCTAATTTGCCCTGTTTAGTAAATCTGGCCCAAAGTTTTTGTTTATTAATCTGAATTGGAAACAACCTTCAATACCAAACTCTTTAATTAGAAGGGTGGCGTCACATACATTTGGCCTGCAGTTCATGTTGACATTCTGGACAACATCTATTTAGATGTTTTATATGGTCAATCCTAAATATTTCTTAGTAAGCAAGTAGTCATTTAGCAGATGCTTTTATCAAATGTGACTCACAGTACACATATTACCGCAACAAGCTCCTGTAAGCATCCTGGGGTTAAGTGTCTTTCTAAAAGCCTGTTTCCACCGCAGGAACTTTCCCCAGGAACCAGGGACTTTGGGGCAGTACTCGGTGTGTTTCCACCGCAGGAACCTGGATCTAAATAAATAAATCCGGATAAAAATTTGCCCCTCAAAAAGTCCCTGCTCGCGAGGTAGTACTTTTTCAAAGGTCTGGAACTTACAGGGGGTGGGATTGACTGGTTGAGTTCACGCAGAATTTGGATTGGTTGACTCTACGCAGCATTGTATTTAAACGACCATTTTTAAAAGTCTGTTGCGGTGCAGTGCTGAGGATGAAATCCAGTGGGAACTGGAAACGGTGACAACATTTTTTTTATTTTTTGTATGTTTTTGTTATGTATGATTATGTTATCATTGTTCGACATTAGCACCCCCTCCTGAACTGGGAGGAGCAATCGCACGCAGTCCTACGTCACGAGACTATTTGCCTAACCTTCACGGTACTTTAGGCCATGATGGAAACGCAGACAGCAACAGGTCTGGGGATAAAAAGTTCCTGGGACAAATTGTTCCAGGTAATTTCGGCGTAATAGCGGCTTAAGAGGCACACTGATGATTGTCCATTGCTCACTCCTAGGAATCAAACCAGCAAGCTAACGTTTACCAGCCTGGTGACTGATGAAAGTCAAAATATTTTGTACAGAGTATATATATATGACCCAGCCTACTACGATCATTTTACACAGACTCAATAAAGCGGAGTCTTAAAATTGCATCTCTTGTGCTTTAAGAGGTCATAGCCCTCCACCCCCACCCTCTATATACACTCCACCAACACACACACACACACACACACACATATACACCCTACTGCATCACTAAACATGCCCTGATTGATGTTCCTTTCCAACTCTGACCTTTCACCCTCAGTGGTTACCTCATGATGTGCTCTGATTTTTGTGGGGCACAGTGACTAATAGCAGAGAAAACAGTAATACATTTTACATGTTGAACTGTATTAGGGCATCACACAGCAAGATTCTACCTTGGAGTCGGGATCCATGTTGGCACAGAAATTCTCTTCCTGCCATGAGGGCCTGAAGCAGAGCAAGAGAGCACATCATTATGATAATGACTCATAATTAAACACTGGGCTCATTTAAACAGAAAAAAAGGAATACAAATTAAGCATTGAGATGCTGAACACGTGGTTATTTTTCTGTTTGGTGTTCTATTGAAAGCACTTTCATCTATGCTCTAGAAAAGGCTATTCAGACCGCTGGGGTAGTTTGTCCTGTAAACAAGAAACAGCTCCTATTATTATCACTCTCAGCTTTGTGCATAGATTCTTATGAACAAGTCACAGCATTTTGAGCGTACTTCCTTCCTGTAATGAACAGTGGTCTCGCAGAGGAAAATGATGTAGTATAGAACTATAAAATGAAAAGCCCTTGACTGGGTCTTTGTCTCAACAAAATAAAATAAAACAAAATAAAATAAAAATGGATAATTACATTCAACAGAATATTATTTTAAAAATTAGTATCCGAGAACAGTTATTGATATTGTTGATTTATTCTGAAAGTCTGGAGGGCACACTTTCTACTTTCCACACTTTCTTCATCTCATGAGAAACAAATAATAATAAAATAAATTAAAATAAATGAACAGTTATTAAAGCTATATAATACATTAAACACATTAAGCTAAATGTTTAATTTAACTGAATTTTAAGTGAAAAATCAATTATTCACTTTTATTCTGCTCAAGTACACAAACAGTGCTCTTTAACATATACTGAGGACAGAAACTTAATGCACCAGAATCTAATGTTGCCCTCTGCCGTGTTACACTGCCTCAAGGTGCTGACAAAATAAATGAAGGTAATTGCATTCCCTGTTGCTGTCAACAATTCCCAAACAACTTAGCAGCAGCCAATCTCAGCTCTCCGAACAAATTCAATAGAAAGGTCAGTCAATGACAAACCTGACACTTAATAAAGGCACGTTCCAGCCTGTTAAATGAATGTGTGTACAGTATTTTGTCCTTCATTGGCAAAGACCCTATTTAGCACCACAAAGTGGAGAGAAACTCTTCTTATTGTTCTTATTGTCAATTCCCCAGGTGAGTGCTCACTTTTGTTCGAGCATTAGTGTGACTGGGGCCTCATGGCCTGATATCAGAGTGTTTGGAGGTTAGCCAAAGACAAAACGGCCTATTTTACTCTCCATCTCACAGTTGTACAGGCCACACCTGACTGGCTGTCTAAAGCAGGGCCGCTTTTGTCATTTCCACTAGCAGCCAGCGGAACCGACATCTGTTCACACAACTCCAGGTGGGTAATATCATCTTGAGGAATAAGAATGTGTTGGTTCAATTAAATGTCTATTGGCTTCATTAGAGGACAAAACTAATGGGAAAACAGAGAGAAAAGTTTTTTTTCTTTTCATTTCCAGAGCACCAGAAGGATAATTTGGCCTAACTTGTGTTTGTTTCTGGCTGCTAAGCTGTGCCAGAGTTTTATTTGCATCAAGGATGCAAATTGACACAGTCCATGGCTAATGTGTTACTACACCCAGCACATTGATTCAATTGCAACAAATTAGTTGGCGACACATTTTACCAAATTATTTCGTGGCTGTGGACACATTTTAACAAATTATTCAGTAGTATAAAAATAACTTCTGGTGAAGACATGTCCTTAATGCATGGGTGTCGGAAGCAACAAAAATGTGGGTGGGTCCAACATAGTGTAAGTGTAACTGTAAATCAATGCTGCTACAAAGACTATATGATTTGACTGACGGCGCTCTGAAAAGTGAACAGGTATATGCAATGAATTAGAGACGGTAAAAGTGAGTGGGTCCAATATCATTAGTCTTAAAAAGTGGGTGGGTCTTGTCCCACCCACATTAAATGGTTCCAATGCCCATGCCCTAATGACTTCCATAAAATGTATGCAGATACATGGAAACGGTTTATTACACTGTGCTCTAGAATACTTAATTCTGGTTGGTCAAACACGGCATGGTGTGGTTAAAAAACTGACCACTGAACTGTGTAACTGAGTAGAAGAAAGCTGTCTAGCTTAGACGTTTCTTTTTCATACTTCCATTTTTTCTACTTTTTCATCTTCACCTCAGACGTTTCTCCTCAAATTCCTTAGCAGACATAAAAACGGACATGAATGAGACTGTTAACATATAATATAGTTAATTACTGGGGTCTTTTTCTCACAAGAAAAATCTGAGAAGCAGGAGATTTAAGTAATAATTGCTCTCCATTTAATCTCCCTGATATTACGGAAGCCGATTTCTACCATGTAAGAAAAAAATCATAATTTGTTATATCTAAATTATGACCAAATAAAATCAATTATGAGTCAAAATTATGACTGAATATATACTTTATGAATTATGACCAGTCAGTTTACTGGTTTTTGCCCCACTATTTAACAACCAAAAAAAAAAAAAAAAAAAACATGTC
>NW_015539883.1:420946-421926 GCF_001515605.1 Sinocyclocheilus anshuiensis
ACAATTAAAAACCCAAAAAAAAAAAAAAAAAGCATGTCTTAACCCATTTTGCTCCCACCAGTGCTTTTATGGGGTTGCACTCTCACTCTAATTTTATCTGTTTAGTAAATCTAGCCCTAGAAATAAAATAAATAAATATATAAATAAACAATCATTGATATCTCATCTCATTGGTTATTGATATTTTTTAAATAAAATAAAAGATGTCTGTTGTAGCACTCAACAGTCTCTTTGTTCTCACATAATAAAATATTTTAACTAAAAGTCAAGATGCAGTGTAATCAGTGGAATGTTTTACAGCCATTCATTATCCCGAAACAACATTCCAATCAAACAACCATTTCTATTGATAACTGAACTCTTACAATTAGAGGAAGATTGCTGATAACAAGCCCATAATCCTAATCCTATAAAAAGGATTTTATTCCAACAAGGATGTTAAAGGGTTAGTTCACCCAAAAATGAAAATTAGGCTGTGTTTTGGGCACGGCTCCCATTCAGGTGAACAAAGGCCTCCTGTAGCGAATCGATGTGTTTTTGTACGACAAATATCCATATTCAAAACGTAATTATCACTTTAATCTAGCTCACTGTTGTAAACGGAAGCAGTTCCGGGGGAATGACGTATGAGGTCAGCGTTGCGCATGCGCCGATCAGAAGTGACCCGCGCGGAAGCGCAAGGGAGAGATCAAAACAAAACAACGGTCACTAACTAGAGGTACAAAACGAGGATTTGTAAAGAAGAATGTCGGAGGATTTCGATATAAGTCAAGAGGAGACTGGTTTTCCTTTGCTAAAGTAAGGAAACTTTGCTTCCTTTTCTCCTGTTAACAAACGTTGGTTTTCATGAGACTCTTTTTTTTCACGAGAGCATGCGTAAAGCTGACCTCATACGTCATCCGCCTGGAACTGCTTCCGTGTACAACTGTTGGCGCAAGCTACATTAAAGTGATTATTACGTTTTGAATATGGATATTTTT
>NW_015539883.1:422559-425427 GCF_001515605.1 Sinocyclocheilus anshuiensis
AAGGCCTTCTGTAGCGAATCGATGCGTTTTTGTAAGAAAAATATCCATATTCAAAACTTAATAATCACTTGAATCTAGCTTTCGCTCACTGTTGTAAACGGAAGCAGTTCCGGGGGAATGACGTATGAGGTCAGCGTTGCGCATGCGCCGATCAGAAGTGACCCGCGCGGAAGCGCAAGGGAGAGATCAAAACAAAACAACGGTCACTAACTAGAGGTACAAAACGAGGATTTGTAAAGAAGAATGTCGGAGGATTTCGATATAAGCCAAGAGGAGACTGGTTTTCCTTTGCTAAAGTAAGGAAACTTTGCTTCCTTTTCTCCTGTTAACAAACGTTGGTTTTCATGAGACTCTTTTTTTTCACGAGAGCATGCGTAAAGCTGACCTCATACGTCATCCGCCTGGAACTGCTTCCGTGTACAACTGTTGGCGCAAGCTACATTAAAGTGATTATTACGTTTTGAATATGGATATTTTTCTTACAAAAACGCATCGATTCGCTACAGGAGGCCTTTGTTCACCCCACGGAGCCGTGTGAGACATTTTTTATGGATGGGCGCTTTTTATTTCACTTCTTTTGGACTGAAGCACTGCAACACCCGCTGACTGCAATGATAGAGCTTGGAATAGCCAGGGCAATTTTTTTATCTAACTCCGACTGGATTCGTCTGAAAGAAGAAAGTCATATACACCTAGGATGGCTCTGGGGTGAGTAAAACACAGCCTAATTTTCATTTTTGGGTGAACTAACCCTTTAACTAAAAACATTTCCAACTTGGTTAAATCGCATTAAGCTTCACACACTTTGCTTTACAAGCTTTAATGTCTAGTTTCAGAGATATATCTGCAGCCTGTCCTCAGCTGTACAGTCACCCAGCGCAGGTGTGATTCGCTCACCTTTCACTCAGAGAGGGCAGAGGGTTTTCAGTCAGTCTGCTTCCTGATTCCCGCCTGCCGTCTGCTGCAGTCTGAAGAAATCAAGAGTAAAGGGACAGCTAACAAAAACATTCACAAAGCCACATGAACACACACACACATACATGCATTTGTGGTTTACGGGGACTCTCTATAGGCGTAATGGTTTTTATACTGTACAAACTGTATTTTCTATCGCCTACACCAACCCTACACCTAACCTACCCCTTACAGAAAACTACTGGCAATTTTTTAATTTCATAAAACACCGTTTTGTATGTTTTTTAAGCCTTTCATTTAACGGGGACACAGGAAGTGTCCTCTTAAACCATGTTTACATTGTAGTACCCATGTCATTATACACATTTGTGTCCTCATAAACCATATATACCAGTACACACACACACACACACAAATAGATCAGAGTATCTCACCTTGATCTGGCTGGAAGTGATGCCATTAATGGCATTTTGTTCCTCCTCTGTGCTGTAGGAGGGATGCTGCCACTGGGTGGTGCCTGTGGGCACGTGCCAGTAATAGGTGCCAGTGCTGTCACGTATAGTGCGCCATCCTGGAGGCAGATCTGAGTCCAGCTCCAGACTCTGATCGTTCCAGATGTTATCTGCACAGAGATTGAATTTCTGTATTAATCTGCATCTTAAATTATATGTTATTAGGATTGCACATGCATGCTAACTTGAGGACAGCACACACAGATTCTTGTAAAAGTGCTATATTACAATTCCCACCAAGTAACACAGAGCCAGCAGCCTTTACACACACACACACACACACACACTAAGATTCAATGAGGCATACACACCCCGAGGTGCAGTCACCGTGCTCAGATCTACTTGTGAGAGACAGACCAAGCCCTAATCTGCTCACATGACATACAGCCTAAAATGAGATCAAAACTAAAAGCATCTCTCTCTTATTAAAAAAGGGCTGGACTAATGTTCATTTCCATTATCTTCTCCCTGTCTCTTTCAGACATTTCATACCGTTTTGGTCAAATTTGACATACACCTTGCAGAATCTGCAAAATGTTAATTATTTTACCAAGAGGGATCATAAAAATATGTGTTATTTCTTATTTAGTACTGGCCTGAATATGATATTTTACATAAAAGATGTTTACATATTGTCCACAAAACAAAATAATAGCTGATTTTATAAAAAATTACCCCGTTCAAAAGTTTACATATGCTTGATGATTTTTTTTTTGTGATGGTTGTTTATGAATCCCTTTATTCTTCAGAAAAATCCTCTAGGTCCCACAAATTCTTTGGTTTTCCAGTTTCTTTTGCGTATTTGAACCCTTTCCATCAGTGACTGTATAATTGTATATTGAGACTGTATAATGAAATCCATCTTTTCATCAGTTGTGGTCACCAGAAATTCACATTAAAAGATACGGTGAGAATGCTTTAGAAATTATCAGACAGTGCATTTGTGATCGGAGAAATGACAAACAACAAGCCCTACTCTACACTGCCCAAAAACTCGCTTTAAATATAAAAAATATAAAACATAAAAACTCTTTAAATATAAAAAACGTTCTTACAATCTGTGAGTCAGAACAGCCGACATTGTAGTCTACTCCACCAGGATCAGTAAACAGTCAATGTGCTGCACACATCTGAATATTTGGGTTGAAGTGTTCTGGAACAGTGTTGTAAATACAACTTAACCACTGATTTCTAGTCATGTCCATTTTTGGAAAGCCAAACAAAGTAGTTTCACTTTCACAACGAAACACAGCGTCACACACTGCGGCCTAGAGTGAGCAGAGGCCGGGGGCTAGAGTGAGGAACGGCTGGAGGGCTAGAGTGAGCAGAGGCGGCGGGCTTGATAATGGCGCGGCCGGCAGATTCGACGAAGGAGGCTTGCGGCAACCACATGTGACGACCCCGGGCTGGACTCCGCTTCGTCCACGGTGAAAGCCGATCC
>NW_015539883.1:425745-432612 GCF_001515605.1 Sinocyclocheilus anshuiensis
ATTTTTCATAGTCGCACGCAGTAGTTTTCAGTCGCAAATGCGACTGAAATGGTCGCACTGTAGAGCCAGTGTCTTTAGTATACATGGCTGCCAGAAAAGTTTTAAACTACTGTTAAAAAAAAAATATATATATATATATATATATACTGTATATATTCTTCAATTTTGACTGTGTGAACTGTGTTCAGAGACATCTTAAAACGTATTAAATAATATTTATATATATTATAAATATAAATATTTATATAATTAATATTATATTGTTTATTTTGATTATTATTAATAATAAATGTTACTATTTAATCAACATTGTTATAGGAACCCCATACCCACAGTGAAAATCACTGTAACACATGGTCTCTTGTGGCTTATTGCTGTTGTCCAGGATGCATGAGGACACATCTCACTGTCTCTCTGTTGTTTTACCCCGATCCTGGGCTAACAATAACCGATCCCAAATTCACAAATCATAACAGCTCAATTCCCAACAGTTTCCATAAGATCCAAAAATCTAAGAATAGTAAATCTAAGAATAATAATCTTAACTGCCTCAGTGTCTCAGCACACCCTTAATGTTTTTCTTTTTTTTAAATCCACCTATGTCCATATTAGCAAAGGAGTATGGGTGTCAGTGTCTTTGTGAGTGTTTCTATGTCTCCGGCCCTCTCCAAAGATCATCAATCATGTCATATCGAACTCCTTTCTTTATCACAAGCCACCCCTTGCCTCTGCTTCTGACAGGCCGTAATAATTGCACTGTGTTGCCATGACATTTTTAGTGTTTTGGGCTGGATAGCTATGCTGTCAGCTGGCTGAAATAAAACACAGACAGAAAAAGGCTGAAGGAAGAAGAAAGGCTATTCTCAATCTAATTCTGGTCCCCATTCAGAGTGCACCTGAAATTATGTCTGCAGACTGACTGTGTTTGGTGCTGAAGCCAGTTTTAATAACAGTGCAATGTGTGGATGCATGCCCAAACATAGATGCCTCATTGGTTATCGCTTGTTTCTCAGGCTCAGTGGCCAGAAGATAAATCTTGATGGATATTACAAGAATAAAAGGGCTGTTAATATACAAGACGTCTAATATACAATGTGCACACATGATATTACACAATACATCATATGAAGGATGAATCTCAATATCAAGTCTGTTTCAAGAAAAAGTGTGTGTTATAAACTCTTAAGGGTGGGATGCAGCTACACTGAGATATGACCTCACTTCCTGTAGTTGAGGTATCACAGCTTTACGCACGTAGGTGGTGCCGCAGTTCCCACCACGCACCCACTAACAACTCCAATGCTATGTCATGAGGATGAAGCGATAACAACAGACTGAATGCTGAAAACAGCAGGGGGGTGGAGGGTTGAGAAGAGGATGTTTGTGAATTATTGATGATCTCCTGAGAAAACCTATAGCAACTGCTATATAGGTAGGGATGCACCGATACCACTTTTTCCAGTACTCGCCTTCAACATTTCTCACATTATCACAGTTTATTCGCTATAGTTTAGAAAATAATAATAAAATATGACAAGAACTCAGAGGTAAACTGTGTCAGAACAAATTCAGCTTGATAATGTCAGATAACTTTGATAGAAAGGTATGTAATGGATTACAATAAACCATACATTCATACAGCTGTCAATATTTACACAAGTATCAATACTTTGTCGGGTGACCCTTAGCCTTAATGACAGCATATAGTCGCCTGGGCATGCTGTCAACCAGGTTCATGTAAACCTGAATTTTTCCCAGACTCGGTCTGAATAATTTTTGGTCCCAAATTTGTATCAATTTTACTGGTAGTCCACTGTATGAAGAATTTTTGGGTATAATATATCACAGTTTGGTTGATTTTGCTATCCTCGCTTTACATAAATGAACTATAGTGTCCTACACCCACTAGTAAAAAAAATATCAAAAATAATTTTGGTCTCTGAATAATTTTTGGTTTGACTGCATATCCTTCTGTTATTTTCACACTTAATTAAGATCACACAACAGAAGTGCGCGCTCCCTCCCTACCTACCATTAAGTAACTTGTGCATTGTTTTACTTGCGTCTTTTTGACATATCCGCCTGAACTACAAACTTTCCAGTGATGTCTGTGAGAAAGGGATATTCACTCGACAAGCTCGCGCATCTGCGCCGCCGCGTGCTCAACCCACTCAGCGTGTTTGCTTACCAGCTGGCGCAAATCAGCTATACAGGCATTAATACTTTATGTTTTATATTCATTGCATACATATACTGTAGACATCTTTAATATCTAATAACTCCATTCTGCTGTCTGTTGTCCGTGGATCTTTGTCTGAATATGGCACTTATTATCACTTGCTGTGTGGTATCGGCGTTTGGTATCGGGGCATTTTAACGAGTACCAGTACGAGTACAGGAGCGCAGTATCGGGCCCGATACCCCTAGCACTGTGTTTGTTTGTGTATGTGTCCAATTTGGTGTTGGAAACCATCACGTTAAGTCTTACAATGTTGAAAAAAGTCTGATATATGCTCATTATTTGGCACTCTGCATCTCAGAGTATAATGTTTGAGTAGGTTTGTACATTTCCTGCAGAGTTCTGCTTGGGTGGTTGTCAGGCCATTGCTATACAGTCCGAATGGTATCAAGCATAATGTTATGCAGTTGCTAAAGTGTTCTGAATGGCTTTTAGCATGTTGTTTTGCAGTTATCAGGGTGTTCTGGATGATCACAAGTGCGTTGTTAGTTGGTTGCTTACAAAAATATTCTCTCACTTCCCCTATAGCATGAACAATGTCTTAGAAAAGGAAATAGCATCTCTCCTCAACAAGCTATATGAGTTGGCGTTAAACCTGTTTAAGCGATATTAAAACTGAAGCTTGCAACTCAAACACCACTAATTATTGAAATCTACTTGAAGAGTAAAAATCTGGAAATCTACTTGAACAGTAAAACAGGACACATTACTCAACACCCAATCACTCTTGAGAGTGACAACAAGCACGTAAAAGAAGAAGTGTGGGAATTCTCCACTGACAATCCCTCGTTTTCTTTGATGCACTTGGTCGCCTCAGAAACCATTGCAAGCAGACTCTAAAAAACAAAATGCCTGAATTGTGCCTTTTACCAGAGAGCTTTCATGTCGCCAATCAGAACTGGCCACTTCTGACTCCCATGAGCCACTGAAACTACTGTAATAAAAGGCACTATTCTGCACTGACTGCAATCAATAGATTTTTTCACCTTCCAGTTCCACATTCCACTTTCACGGTAAAGGGGAAGTATGAGGTAAACAAACACACATTACAGAGCGAGAGAGAGAGAGTACAGAAAAGCATTTAGACAACTCTTATTCCTCGGTTAGGGTCACTCTTATCCCTGGGTTATAAACAATCTCCACTACAGGCTTAATATGAAGCAAAGCTCACACAGAAGTCACTTTCAAACCAAACAGCTTTCTTTTGGTCATCATGGGGAATCCGTCTGACCAACTGGACCCCGTTGCGAAATCTGCATAGGGAAATCTTTTGCCCTCACACAAAATTCCAGGTCACGTGGACTCCTATTGAAATGACTGAATTCTGTCAGTGACAATTCATTAAACAACGGTAAATGTACAATGTACGCATTACCGTGATTTTGTCAAATTTTTGCTTTACAAAAAAGGTTTATTGTCTATTGTCAACAGAAGCACAGTCTGTTGTATGAAGCACAGATCATGAAAAGTCACTTTAAAACCAAGCAGCTTTCTGTTGGTCAGTGTGGTGAATCCACGTAACCAACTTAAACCTGTTGCAAAATCTTTCGCCCTCAAACAAAATTCCTGACTGCTAATTCCTACTGAAATTACTTCAGTAGATTTCGCCCACTAAAGTTCGCTGAATGTGATGGCACCTTTAGTCCTGCTTGTGTGGTACTAAACATATTCAGTGTGAATAAACAGTGCTAAAGCTGTATTAGCATTAGCACTGCATAAGCAGTTGTACTGCTACATAAAAGACTTCTTTAATAATAGAGAACCAGTGTGAAAAAGCCCAAGAGTCACCATTAGGAGAAAAAAACAGGAATATTGTAAAAAGCTGTGAAAAGGAATGAATAATTGTAGCTACATCTGGAAAAAAAAATTATCTGTCAGTGGTCAGATAATCCCAATTCTGTTA
Source organism: Sinocyclocheilus anshuiensis (assembly GCF_001515605.1). Lineage (NCBI taxonomy): Eukaryota > Metazoa > Chordata > Actinopteri > Cypriniformes > Cyprinidae > Sinocyclocheilus > Sinocyclocheilus anshuiensis. Next base: position 429,888 of record NW_015539883.1, read on the forward strand.
TGTCCGTATGAGGTCAGACTGGGAAGATTAAGACTCGAGGTGGATCTAAACGTCCATCTGGGACTTAATCCTTGGGCCTTCAATAAATCAAGAGGCAAGACACAGCATTTTATTAGAGGCATCCTTATAAAGACATCCACGCGTCTACGAGGCAGGCGGCATTACAGTAACTGAAAGTACAACAAAATTGATTAAACCAGGAAATTTGATTCAAATGCAATCGATTCTGTACATCTACAGAAGCTCCTGTTATCAGCGTTTACTTAGCACCATTCAGCATTGTGTCTAAATGCCTTAGTGTCCATGCCTTTGCTTTTGGAGAAGCTATTCCATCATTCACTGTCTCTCGTACACAGACAACAGACGAACACATCCTCACACACACCTCCTCTCAGTGCATACAGAAGTTATTTTAAGAGTGATGACGTGGAGAGGACGTGGTGAGGACAGTTTCTGCCCTTCTACTGATACCGGGTACTTGACTCACAAGGTGTCCTCTTTGTTATAAACATCAACATTTTAGGTTAAAATTTACATGAACGTGTATGACAAAGTGCATATTTTTTAAGTCCTGTAATATTTTACGCGAACACGTTTTTGCCTTCACTATTTCTCTTTAAATGGTCATGTGGTGTAACATTAATTTAATTTTATTTTATTATTATTTATTTTTTTTTTTTACAATTATTCCAGGCAATCTCTGAATAAATAATTACATATGTATTGATATATCAATAATAATTTTAGAAAGAATTAGCAATAATATTTTATTTGATTTATTTATTTTTAAGAGTTTTTAGCATGTCACAACACAGGATGGTTTACTAGTCAACAACAGTCTAAAGTCCCATTGAAATTATCTTCTGAAAGCAACAATCAGCTCACTACCACTCCATCATCTAGGAAGTTTAATTTAAATACTTTGGGGAGCAACTTTTAGCAAGATCTCAAGGCAGGTCCTTTTAATTATAATAGTTTCAGCTCTAAATGTATCAGCTTTGATACTACATCTCAGGCAGCTGCAAAAAATATTAATAAATATTATGCTTTCTTGGTTGGAGTTCTTTGTATAAATCATTACACATTGGTTGCACCCTAAACTGTAAAAATATCTACGTTCTACCACATGAACTCACAAACGGGAGGAGTTTACTGGTCTATCTGATACTTAATGTTGTGTGGGCAAATTATGCTGCTGTGTTTCCTTAATCTAATCCTGCAACAGATGCATAATCCCAACAGAAATGCACAGGTGACATTGTCCATGAACGCGTGTGCACCTGATCGTCTATGAAAATGGATTTTTCAACAATATCAACAGGCAACTTTTTTTAGACTGTCTAGGTCTCGAGTGTGAAAATCAATTGATGCAAATCTCCTTGTAATTAATTCCAGCAAAATCAAGTCCATCTCACTAAACAGCTCAAAAACACGGTCTTCAAACAGTCGGGACACAGCACCTGTAGGTAAAGTCCATGAGTGACCAGTGGAGCATGTGAATAACAGACTATGACTGATTTCCATCCTGTAGAGGATAGGAAACTCTACCTGTCACTCCGACACCTCCAGCCTGCACTAACTAGTGAAGAAGAAGAACAAAGAGCAGAGGAAAGTGCAGATGCATCCGTGTACATACCGTCATAGTTGACAATGATGATGGCGAGCATGTAATCCTTGCCTAGCATGGTGTCTCTCTGTAACTGTGTGTGTGTGTCTCTCTGTGGATTCTGTAATTCAATAATGCCTGCAGCTATTCCCCCTCCTTCGTCCCTCCATCCCTCTCTCTCGACAGGGCACAAACTGTGACGTGTGTTCATGAGAAGAATTAGTGTCTCCAATCTGCTCCACACAGTGAGGCAGAGAATCACCATCTGTAATGTGGAGTAAAAAAAAAATTCTCATTCTTGAAACTGGGGTTGAGTTTCAGTACATTTAAAAGACCTTTATTTTATTGTTACAATAAAATATGGATCCGAATATTATATTAGTTAAATTATGACATGAATTATTTAATAAAAATCAATGTAACTAGCTTCATTAGACTTCATAACAAGGTTTCTGGGAAATATTTAAGCACGCCTTTAGATGTGTTGTACTGCGATTAGCAAGCTAATGTTACTAAATACTGAGGTGTGTATTATATAACAAAATAATATAAACATATGACTCATACAGCCGCGCGGGAACTATTATTTAGGAAATATTTGTGGTCAGTAAAGAGCTGTGGATGTGTAAAGGTTTTTGGTTTACGTTGTGTTGGTCCACCTTAACTCCTCCCGTCATGAGATCAAGCGAAGTCCGTCATCGTCCAGCCTCCGTTTGCATCACCCCTCTGGTTGCCGTGGCAACGACTTCTCTGTCGCGTGCTTCTGCAGAGTCACAAGCAGAGACGGGCTCGCGCCTGACTATCAGTGTAATAAACAGATGTAACGATAATATAATGACGTAATTATATTTGATGTATATTGCATGTCTAAACCATAGTTCCGGTAGGTTACCGCAGTAAAGATAGTTTGCGGTTTGATATTCAGATTTCTTTTGGCTATAAATACGCAGCGAGCTGTCATAGACATGCAAAGCGTACTGAATTGTGAAAGTTTTCACAGTTCAAAATAGTGATGTTATGGCGCTTTTCCACTGCATGGTACGTCACGGTACGGCTCGGTACGGTTCACTTTTGGGGGGTTTTCCACTGGGTACAGTACCTGGTACCTGGTACTTTTTT
>NW_015539883.1:432726-434144 GCF_001515605.1 Sinocyclocheilus anshuiensis
CACTGATTGGCCGGAGAGAATCGTCACTACCTGCGTCACTGAACTTGCGACACAAACACAACAGAACCGCTAGATTTAAATCAGCACAGCCAGCGAAGGATCGAACGCAACTCTTTTGAACGAGCGCACCTTTTTTTAACAACCAAAAAGTGGCTGTTCACCCTGTTGAGGAAGTACAGACGCTCCTCTCGTTGATAGCAACGGAAGGGTCAGCTGACCCATACTAAACTGTGAACGTTTTCACAGATCAAAATAGTGATGTACATGACTCAGGGAAGGGTCAGCTGACCCAAACTGAATTGTGAAATTTTTCACAGATCAGAATAGTGATGTTAGTGACTCAGGGAAGGGTCAGCTGACCCGTAGTGAACTGACAGATCAGAATAGTGATGTACATGACTCAGGGAAGGGCCTGACCCAAACTGAACTGTGAAAGTTTTCACAGATCAAAATAGTGATGTTAGTGACTCAGGGAAGGGTCGGCTGACCCGTAGTGAACTATCAAATTTTTCACTTTTCACAGAGGTGATGTTACTGACTGAACCGTTATCTGACCATAACTGCACTGTGAACATTTTCACAAATCACAAATCTGATGTAAAAGAATCAGGGAAGGGTTACAACACCGCACTGGGAAATTTTTCTGATCAGAATAGTTAAGGAATCAAGAAAGGGTTAACTGACAAAAGCTATACTGTGAAACTTTCGCAAATCAGAATAATGAAGCCAAGTACTCAAGGAAAGGTACAACAACCAAAACTTTATTATCAAACAAAGTGTACAAGTGTATATGTGTATAAGCTCAAGCTGGTGAAGATGACACCGGTTTCATTCCTCTTAAGTGTCCAACTTTTGGAGCTATAGGCATTATAAAATTAAGAGTTGCTATGAAAAAAAACCCTGATTTCGGCCCGAAGGACAGCGTCACCTGAATTCACAAATCATGGAGAATGATATTAGGTATTATTTGCATGTCTATGACAGCGCACTGTGTATTTATAGCCAAAAGAAATCTGAATATCAAACCGCAAACTATCTTTATACTGCGGTAACGTGAACTACATTTTATGCCGTGATACAACTGACACTCATTTGACAGTTTAATATGCGTTCAGCTAAATGTTGAACCTATTTGATTCAGATAAATACGCCTGTAGCTCGTCATATGGTTTTTAAAAATAAAGCTGGAGGAAAAGTTGATGTGAACAAATATGCCTTCTTTAAAATGATAACGTTACATACCGCTGTGAGGACTCTAAAATCATCCCTGGACGGATACCTCAAGATAACGACGTTAAACTTGCCCATGGTGGCAAAACCGTTGCTTCCTACTTTTTCAGAAGATTTCTAATTTGTTTGCAAATGTTTTTGTAATACGGGATTTGTTCAAGCAGCCATTCCACATGTTCAAACCGGAA
>NW_015539883.1:435254-451112 GCF_001515605.1 Sinocyclocheilus anshuiensis
TGACTCAGGGAAGGGTCAGCTGACCCAAACTGAACTGTGAAAGTTTTCACAGATCAAAATAGTGATGTTAGTGACTCAGGGAAGGGTCGGCTGACTCGTAGTGAACTATGACATTTTTCACAGATAAGAATGGTGATGTTACTGACTGAACCGTTATCTGACCATAACTGCACTGTGAACGTTTTCACTAATCAAAATAGTGATGTAAATGAATCAGGGAAGAGTTAACTGACCAACACTGCACTGTGAAATTTTTCAGATCAGAATAGTTAAGTTAAGGGATCAAGAAAGGGTTAACTGACAAAAGCTATACTGTGAAACTTTTGCAAATCAGAATATTGAAGCCAAGTACTCAAGGAAAGGTACAACAACCAAAACTTTATTGTCAAACAAAGTGTACAATTGTAAATGTGTATGTGCTCATTTACCTAATGACTTGGAAACCGTTATTCACAGGAACAGCACCGAATGACATTATTATAGGCTACAAAAAAACGGGGGGAAGAGCAAAGATAAACACTGCCACGCGATAAAATGCGATTGTGGAAGTTTTCACAAATCGAGCTCGACCTAAAACAATGTTTTTGTATTCCAGTAGTCTGCGTGTTTATTGGTAATAGACGTTAAACATGAAGAACGCCTTTCTTTCACATTCCTTACTAGCGGACTTACCAAGGCGTTTACGGACAAGAGCTTTGCTGTGAAAAAATTCACAGATCAAGCTGGTGAATATGACACCGGTTTCATTTCTCTAGGCATTATAAAATTAAGAGTCGCTATGAAAAAAAAACCTGATTTCGGCCCGAAGGACAGCGTCACCTGAATTCACGAATCATGGAGAATGATATTCGGTATTATTTGCATGTCTATGACAGCTCGCTGCGTATTTATAGCCAAAAGCAATCTAAACTATCTTTACTGCGGTATGTAGGTTTATGAAAATCGCTGTTGAAACATGCTACTATAAAATGAAGCATAAGTCTCAGTTCCCTTGTGAAAGTAAATGTTAACCTTGTGAAATTGTTTTGAATGTGCACTTATTGTGTAGGCTACTATAATTCTTAAAAGTATATTAACGGAATAAAAGGCCACTTAAGTGTACTTGGGGAGAATATGGCTAAGTTTTTAACACACGTAAGTAACCTACGTTTTTTTTTTTTTTAAGTGTTATCATCTTATATCTAATATGATCAAATTAACCCTTTTAGTATTTTAAAGTACACATTAAATTATGATGTTTTAATAGGCCTTGTCTTTTGTCACAACACATGTATTTTGATGTGTTGACCAACATACTAAAGCACATATAACGTATTTAAATACAGTTGTAACTATTGTGTTATTTGATATTCCATTTAAAGTTAATATATTTCAAATATACTGAATTGCAACTTCATCATTACAAATGTTACACATGAAAATATATTTAAATACGTGACATACAAGTTTTAATATATATGAGATTAAAATAGCCATTTTAGTGTACCTTTAATGTTTGTAATGAAATAATATGTTATAAAATGAATATAAAATTGTAAAAAATTATACATTTTCATTTAATTTATAATCCAGTTAATTTAATTCATAAGTCATTCAACTAATAATTCAGTGTCCGCACTTAATTTTTTAAAAGTATGCTAAACTGTATTCATTTTTCACAAGGGTTCCTATAGCATATATTAAAAGTTAATAGTTAAAGTTAAAGTTAATTTTAAAAGAATTTTGGTTACTGTGGAGATTTGTCTTGCACAACACAAATTGTCTTTTTTTAACGTATTTTGTACATTATACTATAATAAAACAATTATATTATATTATATTATGTACATATTAATTTGTATTTCTTTATGTACAAATCGTCGAGCATGAGACAGACCCATGTAATCAAAATTAGAGCGCGATCTGGAGTGGACATGTGTTTCAGGTTGCTCAATCGAGCTCAGGATCTCAGATCCCACACAAGCAGACGTGGCTGACAAGGTTGGTGTGCCTTTTAAGGTTAAACCTCAAATAATATGTGTACAAGAATCGTGGTTAAAGCCTAATTTAAGCTTTGTGGTTCAAGGATACGAAGCGGTACGCAAAGATAGGATGCCAGTCAAGTTTTTCAGTAGCCTTGTTTCCAGAAGTATTTTTTTCTATTCTTTCTTCCCATAGGGATTTAAAAAGTCTTTATCAAAAAGCCATTAACTAACCATTTCTGAGGTGATTCACAACACTACAAACTTTGATTTGAAGCAAAAAAGTATTTGAAAATCAGACAAAATGACTGCAAGACTGTGTATACAGCTTGGGTGAAGGAAAGAACTACAATCCCAATACTTAGTGACGTCTCTCTGATTACTGGAAATTGCTTTGTAGAATCATGTGTAATGTACTTTTCCTCCAGGACTTCCGCTGTTTTATTATTTTAAGTTGAAACAATGTGGACTGACTGCTTCAACAAAGTATATTCAGTTGATTAACAACCTTGGAGCTCACAGTAGGTCTGTCTTTAAGGGTTTATTAGTAATCTTTAACCCTATGGAGAAAATGAATGGGATTTTAGTTCCAGAACTGTTGCACTCTAAAAGCCTTCTACAGTCATGGCCAAAAATATCGGCACCCTTGGTAAATATGATCAAAGAAGGCTGTGAAAATTAATCTGCATTGTTAAGTTTTTTGCCCTCTTCCTCAATTTAGGGTGGAAGTGTGCTCAGTTCTCCCTTCCTCAAGGGCTTTTTGGCTGGGTATGTGGTGGCAAAGCTCCGCTCCTCTGCAATCCTGGGAGTTCTTGTAGGAACATGCACAGGCATCTATGCTGCTCAGAGCTATCAAGTGCCTAATGTTGAGCAGTCCATAAAAAACTACTTCAGCTCATTCAAGAAGAGATAGAGGGAGCCAAAATGATACAATCAGAAATGGTGCCTCATCCAAAGGTGCCACTCATCAGACCACATAGAATAACTGGATGTATTTAGATGATACTTTGGTGTCTAAAATAATTGAGCTTCTCAGGTTAGCAGTTTTATATAGTTTTCTATTTAAAATGGGGTAGGTCTGTGCTGTTACAGCAGCTTCTTTTTTGAAAGACTCTATACCTAAATTCCTTATGATGGTACAGATGGCCAAAGCTTTGTCAGTCCTTAATATGCTTCAAGTGTTAATGTTCTGTCTGTTACATAAATATATGTATTTTTTCCAATAACTGTTTTTTTTTTCTTTTAAATAGAGGTTTGCACTAAAACAGGTTAACAATCAGGCACAACACACTCTGTAAATAATGTCTGCCATTGAACAATTCCTGTACCTGTCAAATGTCAGATTGCTGGACTTGAGTAGCTGAAGCCTTTTATACATTTGTTGGATAAATAAATGTTGCATTTTACCACACTCAACTCTTCCACTTCTGCTTGTATTAAATATTAATGAAAGTCAGCATTTTAGAAGTGAAATAGAAAACAGGAAGCAGTCCAGTTAGAGGATGAGAGCTGATTTTCATGCAGTTGGTTTTCAGATGGAGTATTGAATTCAGTGGTGTGGTTTTAAAGTGTAATCCGTATCATAATGCATACCTTTTCTGTGTAAAGAATTATTTCAAAAGAAAACTTTTGAATAATAGGAATTATTTTCCTTTGCTTTATGTGAGTAAAGTTTTTTTACTCACATTTTTGCCATAATGTGTGATAGATTTTTGGATAGATTCTTTTACATATCCTGTACCTGTCAAATGTCAGATTGCTGGACTTGAGTAGCTGAAGCCTTTTATACATTTGTTGGATAAATAAATGTTGCACTTTACCACACTCAACTCTTCCACTTCTGCTTGTATTAAATATTAATGAAAGTCAGCATTTTGGAAGTGAAATAGAAAACAGGAAGCAGTCCAGTTAGAGGATGAGAGCTGATTTTCATGCAGTTGGTTTTCAGATGGAGTATTGAATTCAGTGGTGTGGTTTTAAAGTGTAATCCGTATCATAATGCATACCTTTTCTGTGTAAAGAATTATTTCAAAAGAAAACTTTTGAATAATAGGAATTATTTTCCTTTGCTTTATGTGAGTAAAGTTTTTTTACTCACATTTTTGCCATAATGTGTGATAGATTTTTGGATAGATTCTTTTACATACATTGCATATGTTTTTACAAGAATTTTTGAAAATGTATTTTAATGAACAAAACCTTAAATTGGGTCAAGAAAATGTATGGTCAATTATTTTTAATTGGAAAAAATAAAGAGACAAATCCTTAAACATGTTTTGGAATGTCAGACCATGATATACAAATCAATGTCATTTTAGTAAGATAAAATCCCATATGCACCCCTCTTATGCCATCAGAACTCCCTCTCTCACACACACACACTTACACTTGTGCAGTATTGCCAAAGCATTGGCCATTACATGAGCAATTAATAAAATAAGTAAATAAATGGATACATGTTTTATAAACAAGAAATAAAGTGATCAAGACAAAAAAAAAAATACATTCTGAGACATTAAGAATGTGATAATATTTCAGACTTTAGTTTTGTCCGCTGGCTGACTCTTAGTTTGTGGCAAGCTGTTACAGCTTTTGATGCTGTGATCAAGCTGGAGTTTTCTCCCGATGTATGTCTTAATTTTTCTGGATTTGGTAGAGCCATAAAATTAGGTGAAATTTTGGGAAGTAGATGGAATGTTCTGATAGTGATCACAGTGCAGCAGGAAGTGTTCTTCAGTTTCCACAGCTCTCTGAGAGCACAGTGAACACGGTCTCTGCTCTGGCGGCTGCCATCTCTTCTCTCTATAGCCAGACAGTGATCACTCAGACTGTATTTGGTTAGTGTCTTTCGCACTTTATGCTCTTTCCCACAGCTCTGCTGGTTTGTTATCTCTTTTCAGTTGTACATAAAGGTCCATTATTTTTGTAATATCTCTATGCGTGTTCTAGCCTTAATTACAAAGGTAAATTTTAAAATCCTAAAATATTTGCAAAGCATCTTTGGGGCCATGCAAAAAAACATCAGCCTTTAGACTTTGCCATACAACTTAAAGTTACAGGAATTTGTCTAAATCAGACACAGAGCACACAAGTAGTTAGTAATTAATTTTATTGTCCATCTTTGTTAGCTATCCATCATCCAATTTCAGCTATCCTTCTATATATTACTTAGCTCTCTTAATCCATTTTATACTCACAATAAAAGAACATTAAAGGTTAGTTAAAAAAGTTAGTTTGCCATCAAGTCAAAGCTTTTCATAAAAGGTCAACACAGCTGAAGTTAATCTAATATAGTCTGTAATAATTACCAGTACAATACAAAACAATTAACTTTTAGATTGTGACAGCAAAATATCTTAATAGACTGAATGAAGACGTTTACCTCAAACCAAACCATAAATCTAAAGTAAATGTGAAAGTACAAGTGTTAAAGGTAAAGATGCCAGAAAATGACATTTATGCTTTAACTGCTCCACGCTGCTCCTTTTCACTGGCCATCTGTCCCAACCAGAGGCTCCAACACCACTTTATCAGCTAAAATAAGGAACAGCGAAGAATGATTTATATTAGAGTTACATATCACATAACACCACTGACTACATTTTAAATATGAAACTGCTAAATGAAAACAATATGCAAGTGAATATGCTGTCGTAATTGTGAATAGCATTTCACATGTATTTGTTGCTGCTGTAAAGAAACCTGCCCTTTTTTGCAGAATTTCGTACCTGCTCTCCAAACTTACATATTTACAGAAAAAAAAACGTTTGAGGAATGTGGGAAAGAAACAGAAGCCAGTCACTGTACCATCAGAATGGTTTTGAAACGGATATTTAAAAAAAACGTACATACAGTTGCTTTAAATTATGTGACACATAAAAGGAAAACTGTATTTTATTTCTTTTTGAAGATATTAATATAATTAATGTGAGTAGGTCATGTATGCCACAGAATAATTCAGCTCCCATGGCAACACAGATATTCAGCTCATACCGGAATTGAAGCCCTGACACTTAGTATCACTGGTGTTAGTCAGGGAATCATGAATCTCAACGCCGTTCTTGTCCACACACCAGCACCAGTCAGTCTTGTCCCAGCACTGCTGGGCCAGATAGTCTCCATTCTCATCACACCTGGGGCGGAAGGATGGCAGGAGACTCTTGACCTCCCCAGAAGCCTCCTTCTGGCACTGGGTGAGCTCTGTGGGACAGAAAATACATATATGTGTGAGCAAAGGACATCAAACTGCTACTTTGATTCAAAATGGCAAGATCTCGATACCTGGTTTAGGAGTTGAGGAAGAGGAATCCTGAAAAACAGAGCATAATGACAAAAAAAAGCATGAATGAGATGAGAAAGCTGTAGATGGCAGGATTTATATATTCTATACTTTTATATGTTCATTTATCGCTTCCTGTTGATGATTCATCATTTCTAAAGCAAAATCATTTGAGAAACACTGCTTTAAAACTTGATTTCGTTTTCTAACTCAATCCTGACATCAAGTGGCCGCCAGCCCACATTAAAACACATTCAAGAGGACAACTTACCTTCTTCTCCTTGGGCGCCTCCTCATATGTCAGAGCGAGAGAGCTCATGGGGAGATGCATTTGCAAGGGGGCACGCATGACTGCACAAAAAAAAGGGAAGAAAGTCTGTATTATTATGCTTTCATTAGAGGACATCTGTGGTAATGGGTTAAGGGTGATTTAAAAGGTAGCATGATGAGAAGCCCATAAAATAAAAATATTACAGTGGATGTTAAGCCATGAAGCTCACTGACCAGACTTGCGGCTGATCTCCTGCAGGCGGTCGCTGCGTCTCTCCAGGGTGTTGAGCTGCTCCTTCTGGCTGTAGGCCATGTAGGCGGTGAAGGCCTGACCTGCGATCAGTATGCCAGCCAGCAGAGTCACTCCTGCCACCTTCAAGGCCTGATTGTTCGATCTGTTAGGAAATACACAGACCAGTGTATTCAAATTAGTGAAATGGTGGTGGTGGCAAAAAAAGAATATATATATTTTTAAGTCATCCTTTCAAAACTGTTGGGTGTCCTAAAATGGACAGAAAAGTTTTGGTTTACATTAAAAATAGTTGTCAAATATTCCGAGCTCTTAAAAGCACTAGAAAATCGAATAGAGTGTCTGGTATTTTAATCTGTACTGAATTATTAATCAGGTATGTAAGGTGATGTGTGATCATTTAAAATGGAAGAATATACACAGTTTGCACAAAACATATTTCAGAACACATAACACATATACAATACATAATTTTTCATTAAAATGTATTAGTTTAGTTTAGTTTTGAAATGAAACACTGACAGTGATGACTAAATATATAGTGATATATTATAAGTCACATATTACACATTTTTCTGCCTAATTATTGAAGAACTCACACAAAACAGCTCTTTACACTCAATCACTTTCCGTTTACCTGCATTTAACATATACAAGTGGGGGAAAAATAAATAAGATTTATCTATAAAACCAATTTAAAAAACGATGTTTCCTCACCTTCCGCGAGTTCCCATGTTGATTGAAGTTTGCTCACTTGGAGCTCTGATAAGTGGTGCATCGTTTCCGTCGGTGGACATTTCTGATCGATAGTCAGAAAAAACGTCTCAAAATTTAGTCAATTTGCTCAAGGGGTTTTTGTAACAGCGATCTAATATGAAAATATGAGAACTGAAGAGTCCAGCAGCGACACTCGGATGAAAGTGTCTGGAGCAGAGCGAGTTTATTATTTCATTGGTTATGACGGACTGCATCATCAGTTGTCAGACAAAAGTGAACTGGAATGCACCGTTTCTACGTTTCACCTGTTAATAAATCTTGTCAGTGTGCAAATGATTCAGTGGGTAGAAATAGGTTTTGTGAGATTTGTCTTTCAAAAATCTAAAATGCTTTTAAACAAGACCTTTTGTAATATACTTCTCAAATATACATGCGCAACAAAGTGATAAACAATGGCAGTACTTGCGTGTTGTTGTCAACGTAACAAGAGCTCGAGCGGCCTGTTACCGTGGTAACCTTTGCAGGAATATTGAAATACTTGCTGAAAATTTGTAATATCTAGCTTTTTTTCCCTCAGTAAAAATAACAGAATGCGTCGTGGTTGTTTCCCTAATACTAAAAACGCATATTAAAGGAATAGTTCACCCAAAAATGAAGATTCTGTCATCCTTTACTCTTTTTTTTTCCAAACCTGCATTAATTTCTTTGACGTTCACAAAAATAGATATTCTAGAAACATATTGGTAACCAAACAGTTGATGGTAGCCATTGAAAAAGCTACTATGGAAGTCAATGGCTGTTTGTTTAAAAACATTTTTGAAATATCTGTTCAACAGAAAAAATAAACTCATACAGGTAACATGAAGAGTAAACAGAATTTTTTAATTTTGGGGCGAACTATCCTTATGAAGTGCAGTGCTTTCACTTTCACTTATCTTGCCCAACATGAAATAAAATGCTCCAAAAAAAGTGAATAACAGCTTATGAAATTCTAGTTTATAGAACCATAAATGAGAAAAGTAACCAGATATTAAATCGGTTTACTTCAAATATAGTTTAGGTTTTGCCATTTTTCTTTTAAACTTCTACACAACTTGTCAATAACCAGCTAGAATTGCGAGTGTCTTCAGTGTCTGCACAGGGTGAAATACTTCAATGAGGAAATTAACTGTTCTGGTATAATCTGAATGAGGATGTTTTCTTGGTATTCCCCTAGCATTCATTCATTTGGTTTTAAAATAAACTAAAACACATCAGATACATCAAACCGGTTAGACGTGTAATCAGCTTAAAGGCAGCTGAACAGTCGAGAACCTAAGCTTTTGGCACTGCTATCATAAGAAATCATTGCAATGAAGACAGGAGGCAAAAGTATCATTTGACGTTTTATTCGGAGAAAAATCCAATAGTTTACAGACGACGTCCACGTCGACCTCCCTTTCTGCGGGTGCTGTCCGATGGAATGGGGGTGACGTCCTCTGTAGAAGAAAATGAAAGTGAATGAGACTTCCTCATAAAACAAGTTTACACTGAACAGACATCAGGCATCATTAGATGGCAGTGCTAGTGCTAACATACCGATACGGCCAATCTTCATGCCAGAACGAGCCAGAGCCCTGAGCGCAGACTGTGCCCCTGGTCCAGGTGTCTTGGTTCTTAAGGTGGGGGGGAAGAGCAAGTAAATCATGATGCAAGCTCATACGTTCTTCTCATAAACTCATACCCAGTGTCATGAACATTATATTTGAGCTCTTGTCTGTAAATGTGTTATGCATTCAGGGCCTCACACCTGTTTCCACCAGTGGCCCTCAGCTTGATGTGCAGAGCGGTGATGCCCAGCTCCTTGCACCTCTGAGCCACATCCTGAGCCGCCAACATAGCAGCATAAGGAGAGGACTCGTCTCTGTCGGCCTTCACCTTCATCCCACCAGTAACACGGCAGATTGTTTCTCTGAAGATCAAGAGGAAGGAAAACTCATTCAGAAGATGATCACCATCCGAATGTAAAATGACAAACATCACCTGAAAAGAATTTGTTCGCCCAAATATGACGTCTTTTTTTTTTTTTTTTTTTCATGAAACAGAAATGCATTTAAGAAAATCATGGGCACTATTTAAAATTAAATTACTCCAAGAAATAAAACTGCCAGTACAACTTGCATGCTATGTAGCAGTTCTTCAGAAACGAAAAGTTTAGTTGTTGACAGCCAATTTTTTGTTCTTTCTAAAATTAAATGTTAAAACGTGGAAACTACAAGTTATGCGTCTCATATGCAAAAGTCATCGACGTAAGACCTGATAAAATCCATCTAATAGCCACGTTGAATTAGATATGAATTATTAGTGAATGTAGTTCAACAGTAGGTCCAGAAGTAAAAATTCCATTTATTTTCTCCATAGGGGGATCAAAGGTTTAACAGTGGAACTCCTGAGGATAAACCACATTACCCATGATTCTGCACAAAAAACATCCAATCAAAAAATCCCGACAAGCAAATCAAGCAAAATCATTTCAGAACTCACCCACACCCTTGAAGTACTATGAAGGACAATCTCCCTATGCTCCCAAAACTAAATTTGTATATACATATTTGACAAAAAAAAAAAGCTAAATATATCGTCTCTATAGACATAGCTAGCAACCATATATACATTTTTATATTTATGTATTTTTTTATTTCATTGTATCATTTGCACTACTTAAATGGACATGAGCTGTTTACAGTTTACAAGTATACATTCTTACACCTGTTTTTTCGTTTGATTTCCAAATACTTTTGTGATCCAAATCAATATTTTTGTAATGTTGTGATTCACCTCACAGCTGGTTGGTTTTTGTTCATGGATTTTAAAGGCACAATATGTAAGTTTTCGCCACTAGAGGGTGCATATTCAAAAGAAAAAGGCGTAGTTAGATGACGCCGTGACTGAGTGTGGAATCATGGGAGTTGTCGTCTTCATCCCCACAGCCGATGCAATCCGACGGGACTCGGGCAGAAATCATGTTCATGGATGAGCTAATGATTTATTAACGTAGTAGAATGAAGCAGGGTGAGGCTGAAAGCCGTCGAAGCGAAACGAGGCCGCTGAACGAGCACGACACACGGCTCGAAAGCAGCGGAGCTTTTATTATGCCACAGTCGACCGCTTCCGCTCCTTCCGGAAAGCAGCGGAAGTAAGCAGCGCTGTTTTATCATACTAGATACATTTGAACGTTCTGTTTTAATGCTAATCTGTGCGGTCGTCACCTGTCTAATAAAATGCATAGCATATTAAAGCGTCTTTGGTAAAAAAAAACATTCTGAGACATTAAGAATGTGATAATATTTCAGACTTTAGTTTTGTCCGCTGGCTGACTCTCTTAGTTTGTGGCAAGCTGTTACAGCTTTTGATGCTGTGATCAAGCTGGAGTTTTCTCCCGATGTATGTCTTAATTTTTCTGGATTTGGTAGAGCCATAAAATTAGGTGAAATTTTGGGAAGTAGATGGAATGTTCTGATAGTGATCACAGTGCAGCAGGAAGTGTTCTTCAGTTTCCACAGCTCTCTGAGAGCACAGTGAACACGGTCTCTGCTCTGGCGGCTGCCATCTCTTCTCTCTATAGCCAGACAGTGATCACTCAGACTGTATTTGGTTAGTGTCTTTCGCACTTTATGCTCTTTCCCACAGCTCTGCTGGTTTGTTATCTCTTTTCAGTTGTACATAAAGGTCCATTATTTTTGTAATATCTCTATGCGTGTTCTAGCCTTAATTACAAAGGTAAATTTTAAAATCCTAAAATATTTGCAAAGCATCTTTGGGGCCATGCAAAAAAACATCAGCCTTTAGACTTTGCCATACAACTTAAAGTTACAGGAATTTGTCTAAATCAGACACAGAGCACACAAGTAGTTAGTAATTAATTTTATTGTCCATCTTTGTTAGCTATCCATCATCCAATTTCAGCTATCCTTCTATATATTACTTAGCTCTCTTAATCCATTTTATACTCACAATAAAAGAACATTAAAGGTTAGTTAAAAAAGTTAGTTTGCCATCAAGTCAAAGCTTTTCATAAAAGGTCAACACAGCTGAAGTTAATCTAATATAGTCTGTAATAATTACCAGTACAATACAAAACAATTAACTTTTAGATTGTGACAGCAAAATATCTTAATAGACTGAATGAAGACGTTTACCTCAAACCAAACCATAAATCTAAAGTAAATGTGAAAGTACAAGTGTTAAAGGTAAAGATGCCAGAAAATGACATTTATGCTTTAACTGCTCCACGCTGCTCCTTTTCACTGGCCATCTGTCCCAACCAGAGGCTCCAACACCACTTTATCAGCTAAAATAAGGAACAGCGAAGAATGATTTATATTAGAGTTACATATCACATAACACCACTGACTACATTTTAAATATGAAACTGCTAAATGAAAACAATATGCAAGTGAATATGCTGTCGTAATTGTGAATAGCATTTCACATGTATTTGTTGCTGCTGTAAAGAAACCTGCCCTTTTTTGCAGAATTTCGTACCTGCTCTCCAAACTTACATATTTACAGAAAAAAAAACGTTTGAGGAATGTGGGAAAGAAACAGAAGCCAGTCACTGTACCATCAGAATGGTTTTGAAACGGATATTTAAAAAAAACGTACATACAGTTGCTTTAAATTATGTGACACATAAAAGGAAAACTGTATTTTATTTCTTTTTGAAGATATTAATATAATTAATGTGAGTAGGTCATGTATGCCACAGAATAATTCAGCTCCCATGGCAACACAGATATTCAGCTCATACCGGAATTGAAGCCCTGACACTTAGTATCACTGGTGTTAGTCAGGGAATCATGAATCTCAACGCCGTTCTTGTCCACACACCAGCACCAGTCAGTCTTGTCCCAGCACTGCTGGGCCAGATAGTCTCCATTCTCATCACACCTGGGGCGGAAGGATGGCAGGAGACTCTTGACCTCCCCAGAAGCCTCCTTCTGGCACTGGGTGAGCTCTGTGGGACAGAAAATACATATATGTGTGAGCAAAGGACATCAAACTGCTACTTTGATTCAAAATGGCAAGATCTCGATACCTGGTTTAGGAGTTGAGGAAGAGGAATCCTGAAAAACAGAGCATAATGACAAAAAAAAGCATGAATGAGATGAGAAAGCTGTAGATGGCAGGATTTATATATTCTATAATTTTATATGTTCATTTATCGCTTCCTGTTGATGATTCATCATTTCTAAAGCAAAATCATTTGAGAAACACTGCTTTAAAACTTGATTTCGTTTTCTAACTCAATCCTGACATCAAGTGGCCGCCAGCCCACATTAAAACACATTCAAGAGGACAACTTACCTTCTTCTCCTTGGGCGCCTCCTCATATGTCAGAGCGAGAGAGCTCATGGGGAGATGCATTTGCAAGGGGGCACGCATGACTGCACAAAAAAAAGGGAAGAAAGTCTGTATTATTATGCTTTCATTAGAGGACATCTGTGGTAATGGGTTAAGGGTGATTTAAAAGGTAGCATGATGAGAAGCCCATAAAATAAAAATATTACAGTGGATGTTAAGCCATGAAGCTCACTGACCAGACTTGCGGCTGATCTCCTGCAGGCGGTCGCTGCGTCTCTCCAGGGTGTTGAGCTGCTCCTTCTGGCTGTAGGCCATGTAGGCGGTGAAGGCCTGACCTGCGATCAGTATGCCAACCAGCAGAGTCACTCCTGCCACCTTCAGGGCCTGATTGTTAGATCTGTTAGGAAACATAAACCAGTGTATTTAAATGAGTGAAATGCTATGATGACATGTAAAACACTAGCAAATTATGCTTTAAAAACAGTTGCCTGTCCTCAAGTAGGCAGAAATGTTTAATAAACTTTGGTTTACATTAAAATAAACGTTTTATTAAATATTTTGAGCACAAGAAAATCGAATATGAGTGTCTGGTCATTTAACGTATTTGATTAAAGATTATGAGGGCACATGAATTAAAAAAAGAAAAGAATGAAGTGTACAGATAAATTATTTATAATAAACACTACAGTATTCCATAAAAAAAATAAGAATTTTCCATTTTGATTTCATGCCGACTTTAATGTTAATCCAAGAAAATGAAAGAAAATCACTCACTGCTCTTACCTGAATTACTCTCTTACAAGAATTAATCCAGTCAAACCAACAATTATTCAGACACCAGATATAATTTAATTTGATATTTCTTTTGATAATTTGATATTTTTATATATATATATTATATGATATTTTTTGATATTTGCATGACACTATAGTTCATTTATGTAAGTGAGTATAGCAAAATAAAGTAAACTGTGACATATTATACCCAAAAATTCTTCATACAGTGGACTACCAGTAAAACTTATTAAAAATGTGGGACCAACAATTATTCAGACAGTTTGTTCGTTTCTTTCTTTAATTGCTAATGTGAACTTTTTACACCACAGACTGAACAAAATTAAGCATTGCTTGGTAATTGGTCAACAAAGTATCGATAGTTGTGTAGCTAAATATTGTCATACTAACAGTTGTCTGAATTTTTGGTTCATTGTAATCCATTGCATACCTTTCTATCAAAGTTATCTGATATTATCAAGATGATTTTGTTCTGACACAGTTTAACTCTGAGTTCTTGTCATATTTTATTACCATTTTCTAAACTATAGCAAATAAACTGTTATAATGTGAGAAATGTTGAAGGTGTCAGAATAAATTTTGGTTAGTAAGTAATGTTTATTTCTATAGCACCTTTCAAGAGCAAGTGTCAGGACCATGCAATGCTCTAAACACCATCACAAGAATTTTAAAATGAATTCTAAATTTGACAGGGAGCCAGTGTAAAGAAATTAAAATTGGGGTTACGTGAGATCTCTTTGATGACTTAGTTAAAAGCTTAGCAGCAGTATTTTGAAACACTTGTAAACGTTTCAGGGATGAATAATTAAGACAAGTAAAAAGAAAGTTACAATAATCAAGGCGGGAGGAAATAAATGCATGTATAATCATTTCCATCTCCGCTGTGGACACAACTGGCCTCAATTTTGCGATGTTTCTCAACTGATAAAAACAATTACGAACCAAATAATTCACAAGTTGATCAAGACTGAAGGCTTGTCCCATATGTTTGGTTTGATTTATATTTAATTTTTACAGTGAAGACTATGCAGTGCTATTTTACATTTGATTATTCGGTTTCTGTACCCTGGACACCTACAAACTTGAAAAAACTTAAAGGGGTCATATGATGCGATTTCAATTTTTCCTTTCTCTTTGGAGTGTTACAAGCTCTTGGTGCATAAAGAAGATCTGTAAAGTTGCAAAGACTAAAGTCTCAAATCCAAGTAACATCATATGACCCCTTTAAACATTGTGTCAATAGCACAAATAAATAAATAGAACGAACATACAAATTAAACTATTTCAAACAGGGCCCACTGGGGCCCCGCAAACCCCAGTTACGGCCCTGATTTCAGAACACATTATAACATGTAATACATTATTCTCATTAAAAATGTATTTTAGTTCAGTTTTTAAATGAAACACTGTCAGTGAGTACTGTAAATATATACAGATATATTATAAAAGTAGCATATTACACATTTTTCTGCTTAATTATTGAAGGAATAATTCAAAACAGCTCTTTACACTCAGTCGCATTCAGTTTACCTTTAACATATATGACTGGGGAAAATAAGATTTATCTATAAACAACAAATATTTTCCTCACCGTCCCTGAGGTCCCATGTTGATTGAAGTTTCCTCACTTGGAGCTCTGATAAGTGGTGCCTCGTTTCCGTCGGTTGACATTTTTGATTAATGGTCAGAAAAAAGTTCTCAAAATTTAGTCAATTTGCTCAAGGGATTTTTCTAACAGCGCTCTAATATAAAAAAAGTGAGAACTGCGAGTCCAGCAGCAACACTCGGATGAAAGTGTCTGGAGCAGAGCGGGTTTATTATTTGATTGGTTATGACCAGCCGCATCATCAGTTGTCAGGCAAAAGTGAACTGGAACGATCTGTTTCCGCATGTTTCACCTGGTAGTTTGATCAGTGTGAGAAATCGGTTTTGTGAGATTTGTTGGTAACACTTTACAGTAAGGTTCCATTATTAACTAACATGAACAAACAATGAACAATACATTTATTACAATATTTGTTAATCTTTTTAATGTTAGTTGATGAAAATAGTCGTTCATTGTTAGTTCATGTTAATTCACAGTGCATTAACTAATGTTATCAAGCACAACTTTTGATTTTGATAATGCATTAGTAAATGTTGAAATTAACAACTAAGATGAATAAATGCTGTAGAAGAATCCGTGTATCATTCGATCATTCGTTTTTTGATTTAATATTGAAAGTAGAAAAATGAGAAAACGG
>NW_015539883.1:451204-451401 GCF_001515605.1 Sinocyclocheilus anshuiensis
CTAGACAGGTCTTTCTTCTGTGTAGACCAGCGGTTCTTAAAGTGATAGGGGGTCCGCAAAATAATTTGCTATAGCCGAAAGTATTTCCAGACTGTAAAGTCGCTTTTTTTTAATCATGATTAACTACTGTGATTTATTCCAAAGTGACTTATATGATGCATTTAACGTCAAATAATCTAAATGAAGCCTTTTAAAAG
>NW_015539883.1:451761-455920 GCF_001515605.1 Sinocyclocheilus anshuiensis
GAATATTCAAGCTGTTTATTCATTTTTCTACCCCTGAACGAAAAACGAAAATTTAAGCTGAATTCTCGTTTTTCGGAAAAAAAAGAAAAAGGAGCCATTTTCTCATTTTTCTATTTTCAATATTAAATCAAAAAATGAATGATCTAATGATACACGGATTTAGAAGTATTGTTCATGCTTAGTTCATGTTAACTAAAGTAGTTAACTAATGAAACTTATTGTAAATTGTTACCGATTTGTAATATACTTCTCAAATATAAATGCCTAACAAAGTGATAAACAATGACAGTACTTATGTTTTTTTTTTATGTAACAAAAGTGCTCGAGCGGCCTGTTACCATGGTAACCTTTGCGGGACTATTGAAGTACTTGCTGAAAAGTTGTAATATCTAGCTTTTTCTTCAGTAAAAATAATATGACAGTATGCATCAGGATTCTTCCCTTAATACTAAAAATATGTATTAAAGTAATAGTTTACCCAAAAATGAAAATTCTGTCATCACTTGCTCTCAATTTGCTCCAAACCGGTATTAATACAAAAAAAAAAAAAAAAAAAAAAAAAAAAGATATTCTAGAGAATGTTGGTAACAAAACATTTGATGATACCCATTGCTTTTCATACTATGGAATAAATTACTATGGAAGTCAATGGCTACCGTGAACTGTTTGATTATGAACAGTCATTATAATATCTTTTGTCTTCAACAAAAGAAAGGAACTCATACAGGTTTGGAACATGTGGATGAGCAAACAGAATTTTCATTTTTGGGTGAACTATCCCTATAAAGTGCAATGCTTTCACTTTCAATTATCTTGCCCAACATTGTGTAGATTTCCCCAAGCATTTAGAACATGAAATTAAATGCTACAAAAGTGAATAACAGCTTTTGAAATTCTAGTTTATAGAATCATAAATGAGACAAAAGTAACCTGGTATTAAATCTGTTCACAATACTTAAATACACCATTTAGGATTTGTCATTCTTTGTAATAACCAGCTGGAATTGCGACTTCAGTGTCTGCACAGGTTGAAATACTGCAACGAGGAAATTAATTGTTGTGGCATAATTTGAACGCGGATGTTTTCTTGGTATTCCCCTATCATTCATTCGGTTTTAAAATAAACCAGAACACATCCGACACATCAAACCAGTTTGACGTACAGTCAGCTTAAAGGCAACTGAACAGTCCAGAATCTAAGCTTTTGGCACTGCTATCATAAGAAATCATTTCAATGAAGACAGGAGGCAAAAGTATTATTTGACGTTTTATTCAGAAAAAAATCCAATAGTTTACAGACGTCGTCCACGACGACCTCCCTTTCTGCGGGTGCTGTCTGACGGAATGGGGGTGACGTCCTCTGTAGAAGAAAACGAAAGTGAGACTTCCT
Organism: Sinocyclocheilus anshuiensis; assembly: GCF_001515605.1. NCBI lineage: Eukaryota > Metazoa > Chordata > Actinopteri > Cypriniformes > Cyprinidae > Sinocyclocheilus > Sinocyclocheilus anshuiensis. The sequence continues at coordinate 453,152 of NW_015539883.1, forward strand.
CATGAAAACAAGTTTACACCGACAGACATTAGGCACCATTAGATGACAGTGCTAGTGCTAACATACCGATACGGCCAATCTTCATGCCGGAACGAGCCAGAGCCCTGAGGGCGGACTGTGCCCCTGGTCCAGGTGTCTTGGTTCTTAAGAGGGGGAAAAAAGAGAGAGTAAGTAAATCATGCTGCAAGCTCATGTACTTTCTTCCCATCAACTCATACCCAGTGCCATGAACATGACATTTGAGTCCTTGTCTGTAAATGTGTTGTGCATTCAGAGTCTCACCTGTTTCCACCAGTGGCCCTCAGCTTGATGTGAAGGGCGGTGATTCCCAGCTCCTTGCATCTCTGAGCCACATCCTGAGCCGCCAACATAGCAGCATAAGGAGAGGACTCATCTCTGTCGGCCTTCACCTTCATCCCACCAGTAACACGGCAGATTGTTTCTCTGAAGATCAAGAGGAAGGAAAACTCATTCAGAAGATGATCACCACCCAAATGTAAATGATAAACATCACCTGAAAAGAATTTGTTCACCCAAAAATGACAAGTCAACCTTACGTGGTTCCAAATATGTACCCCCTTTTTTTCATGAAATGGAAAATGCATTTATGAAAATCTTGGACACCATTTACAATTAAATTACTCAACGAAATAATAAAACTGCCAGTACAACTAGCATGCTATGTAGCTCTTCTTCAGAAACCACACAGTCTTAGAAGCAGACCAAAAGTTTAGTTGTTGAAAGCAAAGTTGTTGTTTTTTCTTAAATCAAATATATTAAAATGTGGAAACTACAAGTTATGTGTCTCGTGTGCACAAGTCATTGATGTAAAACCTGATGCATCCAATAGCCATATTTAATTAGATAACCAGAGAAAATGGCTAGGAATGATTAGTGAATGTAGTGCAACAGTAGATCCACAAGTAAAAACACCATTTATTCTCTCCATAGGAGGATCAACTGTTTAACAGTAGAACTCCTGGGGATAAACTATATTACCCCTGATTCTGCAGAACATCTCCAATCAGAGAATCCTGACAAGCAAATCATGCAAAATCATTTTAGCACTTGCCCATACCCATGAAGCACTATAAATGCAATCTTCCTATGCTCCCAAAACTAAGTGTATATACATATATAGTTTCTATAGACATAATTAGCAACCTTAAATCAATATTTTTATATTTATCCATTTTTAATTTCATTGTATCATTTGCATGACTTAAACGGACATGAGATGGTTAAGTATTCTTACACCTTTGTCATTTTGTTAGATTTTCAAATACTTTTGTGATTCAAATCAATATTTCTGTAATGTTGTGATTCCCCTAATAGCTGGTTGGTTTGCTTCATGGATTATATAACTCCTAAAAGACGACTAAAAAATCCTTATGGGAAAACTGAGTGGGGTAAACTTCCAAAGTCCAGTCCAAAATTTTGAATTTAAATCGATATAGTATTTGACACTTTACTGTGCCTTTAAAAATCTCACTTCATTTGTTTTGCTGGCATCTGTGCTTTTCATGTGCATAGATTCTCTTCCATGTTCTTGCAGAACTTACTTGCCAGAGAGGTCAGTAACGTGCACAAAGGTGTCATTGAAGGATGCGAAGATGTGACAGACTCCAAAAACATTCTCGCCTTCGGCAACCTGAGGTCCCAGACTGATGACCTGCTCTTCCTTCTTTTCCTTACCCTTGCGAGGTGCCATTGCTGAAAAACATTCAACAGTTGGGTCAACTTACTATAAAACTCATCTAGGGTCTTATAATTAATCCTGAGGTCTAAAAATTAAGTTAAACATATTTCACTTCTTAACAACATGCTCGACTGAAAAAGGACTAGCATCTTCTTGCAAACCTGCTGGTGTGCGACTGAGCGTTTATCTAGCTAGTCATTAGTGTTGTAAACTACAGCCTTAATTCAACGTCACCTGCGGACAAACAATTATGATATAATACTAAGCGAAACATCCATTAAAGCCTAAGGCAGGGCTGTCCAAACTCGGTCCTGGAGGGCCGGTGTCCTGCAGAGTTTAGCTCCAACTTGCCTCAACACACCTGACTGGAAGTTTCTATGCCTAGCAAGAGCTTGATTAGCTGGTTCAGGTGTGTTTAATTAGGGTTGGAGCTAACCTCTGCAGGACACCGGCCCTCCAGGACCGAGTTTGGACAGCTCTGGCACAAGGTTTCTTCGACAATATTCCTTTAGACGCCAAATGGGGGCTTACAAACCTATATGGTAAATTAGCACAAGTTCAGTATTAAAACGCTGAGAACATTTTAAACCAAGACAATAACGGCTTTGGACGAGAAACGGTCCATATTTCTCAAATAAACTGCATAGCATGCATATCAGCTCTCAATAACTACAGCAACTCATGCAGCTACGCTAGCGAGCGCAATATGGAGCGGGACCCCGCTGGAGCAACACTTATTGTCCGCCTAAAATACTGCATTCATCACTATTAATGGGAGTAATCTCATGTTCTACTGGTGCGTGGGGTGTTGTGGAACGGTGCACAAGTTAAATTTTATATGTAACGCTTTTCATAAAGGTAGGATTTGAGTGGATTGAAACTGTTATCTTACCTATGTGTCTCTCTGATCGAGGCCGAAACAGGAAAGGAAGGAAAAAACGCTGCCGGGTTGAAAGTTCAACTTCCACAAGCGGAAGTAATATTGTGTACTAAAAGTCCCCTGAACCTGCATGTTCTATTATTTTCTTTCCCACTTGTTTAAAACACAATCTCTGTATTTAATATATATA
>NW_015539883.1:456028-456182 GCF_001515605.1 Sinocyclocheilus anshuiensis
GATGGTTAAGGACTCAGCTGCTCGGATTGATTTGGGCAGGTCATTCCACCAGGAGGGAACAGTTCATGAAAAAGTCTCTGAAAGTGATTTTGTGCCTCTTTGAGATGGCACAATAATACGCCGTTCACTTGCAGAACGCAAGCTTCTAGAGGGC
>NW_015539883.1:456213-480437 GCF_001515605.1 Sinocyclocheilus anshuiensis
TCTGAAAGTGATTTTGTGCCTCTTTGAGATGGCACATATATATATATATATATATATATATATATATATATATGTATAGCTTCTTTTCTTCAAGGTCGATTACTTAAAGTCCGCGTGAACCGGAAGTTGCTGACTTTATTTCAGTGTAGTGACGTATTTCCAGCTGAAACGGAATATTGAATAGAGGGCATGGTTGTATTTTTATATTTGGTACCTTGGCATTATTAAAAAAAATAAATAAATAAAATAAAAAAATAGAGGGCATGGTTGTATTTTTATATTTGGTACCTTGGCATTATTAAAAAAAAAAAATAAAATAAAATAAAAAAATAGAGGGCATGGTTTTATGTTTGCACTCCTCCTCTCTGTCTCTCACTCATAGTAATCTACCGGTTAGAAAGGTGTGTTTAAGGATATTCTGCCCAAGCCCGTCAAACTGACGTCATCAGAAAAGGAATGCCATTCCAGAGCGGAAGTAAATGTTCAGATTTTGATTAAAAACTGACGTCATCAGAGAAGAAATGCCATTCCAGAGCAGAAGCAAATGATTAGATTTTGATTAAAGATTACGAAGACAAACAATTTTTTTCAGCGGATTAACTTGCACAGATTAATTGTTCACATCATTACTAGCAATGTGCGTTAGTAAAGTAAATAAAGTTAATTTTTATTTCATGCGGACTTTAAGTCATTAAGTCATCAACTCTTGTCCTATTTACTGCTTTTATGTTTGTTTTGTCCGGTGAAAATTTGTCATTTTGTACTGAGACAAATACTTAAAAAATCTGAACAGTTTCCACATACAACATCGTAGATAAAAACACGACTTTATTACACCTGAAATGAATAACAATAACTTAAAAACATTCAATAGACCAATTTCAGTGTTTGCAAACAGTGATGACGTTTTTTGTGGGCGGAGCCTATCTGGTGGCAGAAAATGACAGTCTTAAAGGGGCCATATGATGCTATTTCAATTTTTCCTTTCTCTTTGGACTGTTACAAGCTCTTGGTGCATAAAGAAGATCTGTAAAGTTGCAAAGACTAAAGTCTCAAATCCAAAGAGATATTCTTTCTAAAAGTTAAGAGTCAGCCACATTTACCTAAAAGGCTCGTTCTAACACGCCCCCACATGTCTACCTCACTATGTGGAAAGATTTGCATAACGCCGCCCAAATGTTCATGCAAAGAAAGAAGGCGTAACTTTTATTCTCGCTGTAGTTTTGTCGCTGCCGCCATGTCGTGAAGACACTGTGTTTCGTTGTGAAAGCGAAACTACTTTGTTTGGTCTTCCAAGAGGACACGACTAGAACTCAGTGGTTAAGTTGTATTTACAACACTGTTCCAGAACAGTTTAACCTAAATATTCAGATGTGTGCAGCACATTTTATGGAGGACTGTTTACTGATCCTGGTAGAGTAGACTACAATGTTCTGTTCTGACTCACAGACTGTAAGTATGTTTTTTATATTTAAAGAATTTGCCACTGATGATTCAAACGTGAGTTTTGAACAGTGTAGAGTAGCACTTGTTGTTTGTCATTTCTCCGATCACAAAATCAGACATGGTTTTATGTTTACGTGGCGCGATGCAACGCAACGCGTAAAAATAAAGTATAAGTCATTATAATCCGTAATTATGTCCTCACAGGATGCAACAAATGCCTCGTTTATAATGGGTTTTAATGTTTTTGTCTCGTCCCTCCGGCCAGACGGCATCACAATATGGTAAGGGGTGTAACATTTCCGTCACATGCTTGAGGTATTCGGCCAATCACAACGCACTGGATAGCTGGCTAATCAGAGCACACCTCGCTTTTCCTTCAGATGAGCTTTGTAAACATTGACGCGTTTCATAAAGGCGGAGCATATGAGAAACAATAATGTACATTATGTGGAAAACAATGTGTTTTTTTAACCTTAAACCGCATAAACACATTTCATTACACCAAATACAAAATAACGTTCTTTTTAGCAACATCATATGACCCCTTTAACGTAGTCTATGGAAGCCATGGAATAAAAGAATCAAAAAAGGTAATTTTGAGTTTAGATTTCAAAATTCTGAATTTTTTCTTGCAGTTCCGAGAATATATCTCACAATTCTGGTAAGAAAAATCAACTTGTCATTCTCTCTTTTTCCCTTGGCTCAGAATCACGAGTTTATAATTCCACACTTCTGGCTTTTTTTCCTCAGAATTGACAAACTCGCACTTGCTGAGTTGAATTAAGTTATAAAGTCTGAACTAGGAGATATAAACTTGCATTTGCAAGAAAAAAAAAGTCAGAATTGTGAGATAAAATAGGTCAACGTTATGTAATATGTAGGTTTAAATATTATTTCATGCTTTAACTGTAGGGCTAATACAATATGTCCCCTATGTTAATATTATATAGACCTATTGTTTAAATCAAATCTATTCTTTAAAAGTAGGGTAATCACAGCAGGTTTCATCTATAGTCCGTCCGTTTAAACGTCTGCGTTTAGCTTCAAATGGTGTCTTTGACGACAGTATTATATAAAAATGCATTCAAATTTGCATTCCGATTCTGACATTCAAAGGCACAATTAATTTTTTCTCCCTCCACTTGTTACCAGTGTTTTTCTGCCACCACAATGCGCGAGCAGCTGCAAGTGACGTAACTGTGACGTCTACTCCAAACTGGTCAAATCCTAGAGTTAAGGCTATTGCATTTACTATGGCTTTTACTATACTATACATTTATTATAGTTTGTGTGTAAAACCTACCTTGTTTGTTAATAATTTTCATGGTTTATGTAATTTTGTTAAGGGGTAATAAAAATACTGTTTGACAGCAGTAAGACAGACTTTGTTTTTCTATTTCTCTTTCCCTAGAATAATGTTGCAAAGGCAACAAGTATAAGATATATCATCATAAATGATGCTGCATTGAAACATGATCCTCATTGGAAGATTGTACCCAGGTAAAAATATATCTAACAACTGAACGATTTCATTATCCACAGGCTACACTGTCTTCTGACATTTTTTTGTATTGCCTATACGTCAGTAACGACTTTATTAAAATGACAAATGTCTTTTAGGACAGTAAATGCATCTATGTTGCTTGTTCATCTACTAAAACAAACCACACAGGCCATATATACTGTGGCCATACTAAGAGTGTTCAGCCTTCCAAATGTAAATGGACAGTCTGTGATTAATGTAGCGGCTCATTGGCAGTGTCAGAATGATGGAGTGTATGGCTCTGGCCAGTATGCACTCTGCTTTGATGAGTGTGTGATGTGGATGCAAGCCACGCTCACAGATGCCCTGCTGCTGACAGATTGAGATGCAGCTGTAGTTTATGTTTGTTATACATATCCAACCAACCAGTGACACACCAATGTTTCATGGGACAAGGATCAGCTGTGAGGCTGCTAATCCGTCTGCAAAGATGCTTCTTTTAAAAAATGTAGATAAAACATTTCTGTGCTAGAAAAGTTACGTCCATATAACGGTGCAAATGGTGCACAAAGCCACCGAAGTTATATATAAAAAATATAATTGTTCCATTATAAAGAGATATTTAATTGTTGCTGTAATTAATTGATTTGTACTTTAGTTTAACATTTAATTCTTCATGCATTGTCCCTTTCTAAAGTGGTCTCCTCATTCCGAACGTAAAAGTTATTCTTTAATGTAAAATAAATTTTACAAATCAATGAATGTCTATATTAATAAAAATAAAAATATTAATAATCATTTTTAAATAAAATATTTTTAAAATGTTAAAAACAATTATATTATAAAAAAGTTTATGGTGATGCATGTTAATTTCATGCAACACCATAAACACATTAAAACAACCTATCATATGAATTACAGGGTTAAACATTTATCGTTTTAGATGTGATTTGAGCAGCATATGAAAAGTGGTGCTAATCAAAATATTTATATTTAACTAGTATTATCTAAAAATGTTATTTCTCATAATTCCGCTCTTTCCTTAGACAACATTTCACTTCACTATCCTCTATTTTTGCACTGCAGTGTCTAAACCATAAATTAAAAAGTCAAACATATACATATTTTTAATATATTAAATGTCATACATGTATACATAACACACACATACATATATGTGTGTATTATTTACTCACTGAAATAATACGTGTGTACTTAATAAAGACAGAACTAAAAAGACAGTGGTTTCTTTATTTGCAAATCACAAAAATATTGGCTACCAACAATAAAAAATATTAACAACGGTAGGTTTGATTGTACAGTCCAGATGATTATTTCTTTACAGTTATTTTATTCTATCTATTCATACCCTACATTATACAGAAAGCACAATATTGGCAGTGTGAAAGTCATGGGGACTCTCTGTATGTCTGTGTGAGAGTGATTGATGTATTAAAAAAAATCATATTTTATAATTTCTCTCTGTTCCATTCACTCAAAATAAATGGGTTCTGTACACTGCGACAAATTTTATTCAAACATAATTTTGTGCTTGGTGCAAAACTTCCCATTTTACCAGGAAACACGATATTGCATTATTTGATGTCAGTTGTTGGCTTGGGAGCAGGAATACTAAATGATGATATCAAGAAAAAGAAGAACATTCCGTGTGCGATTATGATGAATCCGAGAGCAGCATGTAAGGTGCATGGTTCTGTACTGCAGACAGTTGTAAACTACTTACATTTGAACCAAAACCAAGTAAAACTATCTGTAAAAGTTACTGGTAATACAAAATACTCTGTGGACCCAAAAGTATTCCTGTGGACTGGTGCAAAATCTTTGTGTGAAATGATGTCCTTGCACACAAGATATGCATTGTACGCTTTTCCACTCCTTGGTCAACAACACACACATTGTGCTTCTCAAGTATCATACTTCGAGGTCAATGAAGAAAATTAAGGGTTGTACAATTTTTACAAATAAAATCTGTATTATAGAAAATAAATGCTCTGAGATACTGTCAGTTCTCCATTTGTAATATTGCCAAACCCCTTCCCAAGTGTCTATCCTAAAGCAGGGAATATCAGGGGTGATTAATCATCAAACATAGTTAAATTTGTACTTTTTGGCACCTTTTTTTCCCCAGAACTCACAAATGTTATTATGAAAATGCTTGACTAAAGGATGCACTTGAATCGAAATGCCAAATGACTGTAGAGGCACACAGCTGTTAGAGGAGACTGATATTTGCTGCTTGAAGTGACTCTGATGTAATTGTGCATGGAAGTACGGAAGTAAAAGTGCACAAAAACCTTTCAAAGACGAATGAAAAACAGAAGGGAACAAAATGAAATCCAATTAATTTTGTTATCCATAAAATGAGATTTGGGTTCGTTTCATGACTTCTCATTTCAGCAGCAAGCGAAATGAAATCCATTAGCGCAGTGGTTTAATTCAGCCCCAGTGACTGGGTTAAGGGCCTTTGTAGAGCTTTCCGTGGATCGCCCTGCCTGCCACTGAAAAGGCATCGTGTCTATTATATAGCAACCTTGCTTACATTCATAGGTGTAATTCATACGGTTCAGTAGCAGTCAACAGTTCCCACAGAACAAAAGTCATATAAAATGGCCTTTTAAAATGGTCTCTTGGCAGAGGCAATACATTCCTGGACACATTCTGATGACAACCCTGAATGAAAAGTGATTAGATGTGATATGCTAAACAAATCACATAAAAACAGAAAAAAGGGTAAAACAATCATTAAAACAAAATAAAAAAAGGTGATAAAAGGATTATTGGCGGACAGGTTTTATGCATTACTATTAAAACTGCAATACCCTTACTTAACGCTCCAGTGAGATTTGTAATATAATGCCAAAATAACACATGGGTCCAGTTCTCGACATTCATCATTCGAATTAAGATTAAAAAGATCAGCCCCTCGAGGCCTGTCAAAACACATCACCTTGTATACTTTAGTAAATTATCCATAATTGGCTTGATAAAGTTGCATTAAGGCAGTTACTGCACATACAACGGGCCAAAAACATACCCAGCTTTTTTACAGTTTCATATTTACAGTCACATTGATTATGGATGTAGCTTATCTGTTTTAGTACCACAATTTGTCACGCATTATTAAGCTGTCCTGTGGATTCGCAACTAATAGCCATAAATACATCATAATGAAATTTCACCTTTAAATGTCACATTTTAAGCCCGGAGGGTGCAGCTGTAATGAATGGGCTCAATATCCTATGAAATAAAAACCGTTTAAAACAGAAGAATGAAACTACAAGGCAAACAGCCTTGTGTTGTGCAACACAACACATGAAATGAGTGTTAAAAGAATATTTAACCAAGAAAACAAAGAAAGTCTGACTTTAAGGTACCACCCTGGCACTTAATTATCTGTTGCGGACTTGTCCTACAGCTCCGCCAATAGAAATATATGCCCTCCTCTCCCATATTGCATGTCCATTTGTTCTGACATTATGTCTCCCTGGTACTTCAACACACCAGACAAGTAGAATGTATTTTGGAAGCCTTCGTTGTGATCCCATGTTCGAGCCAAGGATTGTAGCGGGTGTACCCCAGGGCTATGTCCTGGGCACATTACTGTTCTCCAAAATGGAACAGAGCCACTAGCGCACCTAAGCACATCGTTCTCTACCTCTTTGTCTTGTCCTCTAGAAGCTCAGTTCTCTGAACTGAAGGTCCACAAAGCCGCTGGAGGCTTGATCAACCACCGTGGCCAGCAGCTTACAGGGGTGGACAAGAGGGTGAGTCCCCTCAAGAGCAGAAAGAGGGGTGTCCGAGTCTGACCATTGTGTCCCCACCCCCCTCTTCAGGTTACCTGCTGTGGAGCAACTCTTCCCTAAGCCAGCTAGGCAGCGGCTGGCCCATTTTGTACAGCAGCTTGGAGAGCTCAATGTTGCGCTCATGGTAATACTCTCTCAGGAAGATCCGGGACTGTGGAGGAAGAGGATGGGGTCAGTTTTTCTGCAAAATGTAATGAACATGTAAAGTCATGCTCAAGCTATGTGTGGCTTTATTATGAATGTCTAGCATTTATTCGATTTCCCAATTTTTTCATTTAGATTAGACTGACTGATGCTCACTTAAATTGGATTTTTAAAAAACACTTCAACATCAATTTAATTTCATAATGTACATTATGTTGTAATGTCCAAATTCACTTCTAGAATTTAAACTGTTCAGCATTTTAGTTTTAATTTACTTACACTAGATAGTATAGAATGTTAATATCAGCAATAACCAAAAAAAAACTAAACATTATCAGCTTATTGTATCAGGAATATATTTTACTGAGCACATGAATACATATTTGTATAGAATGATTATTTAAATTAAAGTGCTTTTTCTATAATTATTTTTGACCTTTTGTCACTTATTGACAAGAACAGTATAGAGTGGAAAGGAAATGTACACCAAAGCATGTGCACTAACCACTAGGCAACGATACCAAAGACTAACGATACTAATTTTCTACAGCATTAAATTTTAATTCATTTAAACATCATCAGCATCACTCATCTACTTTTAAAATGGCTTATATCCTCATGTTAAACAGCTAAATATTTTTGACTGTATATTAGACCAAACACCTCCAGCCTAGAAATGAAACTTAAGCCATTACTGTGACTATGTGTGTTAAATTAGTGTCCCCCTCTGTGTACAGCTTTTTCTCTCAAGAGTGCTGCTACTGCGACTGCTTCTGCAAAGCCACGACACATCAGGCTGTTCTTTCACCCCTCATTAACTTTGATGTGTCTGCCCAAAAGCCTCAAGGTAACATCAAGGTCCTCGGCATCTGACTGAGCCTCTCTTTATCATAGTCTGTTAAAAGATCTGACTGAAGCTGTGCCCTTGTAGAAAATACACCAGTCTGAATGACCCTGAAGTAACAAGAATTTGGGGGCCGCAAACAGACTTATAGAATGTTAAGTTAATTGTACTTGTGTGTGTGTGTGTGTGTGTGTGTGTGTGTGTGTGTGTGTGTGTGTGTGTGTGTGTATGTAGTGTATGTAATCGCCAGCTACTGGCCTGGTATATATATATACACACACACACACACACACGTAAATATTTCTTAAATATATACATGTATGTGGATTTATATGTATATATTATATACATATACACAGCACACACACATATTATGTAATCACAAACTTTTATTTTGGACACACACACACACACACACACACACACACACATACGTACATATATACACACACACACCTATTTCTGAGTAAAATTTAATATTCAACAGGAAATTTGAGACTAATTTCATCCCATAAGAATACTGTCTAGACTTGATTAGACTGTAGATTCTAGGCTATATGATTTTATTGGTTATTATTTTTTCTGTTTTACGTTGAAATCTTATTTAACCATATAGACTACCGTTTAAAACTTTGGGGTCAGTATGATTCTTTTTTTTTAAATTATAGTTATTAGTTATAATTATTATTTTACTCAGCAAAGGCACATTAAATTGATCAAACACACAGTTAAGACATTTACAATGTTACATAATAATTATATTTAAAATGCGGTTCTTTTTAACTTTCTATTCATCAAAAAAATTAATCACAGTTTCCACAAATATATGTTGGACTGTTTTCCACACTGACAATAAGAAAAGTTTCCTGAGCACCAAATCAGCATATTAGTATGATTTCTGAAAGATCACGTGACACTGAAGACTGGAGTAATGGCTACTAAAAAATTCAGTTTGTCATCATGTGAAAATTTCACAAAACAAATGTTTTTATTTTATTTTTGATAAAACAAATGTAATATTGGTGAGCATGAAAAACCTCTTTCAAAAAACAAACAAACAAAAAACAAAAAAAAAACAAATGACCAACCTTTTAACCCTCTACCGCATGGTGTGGCCATATAGCAACATACTTTGTGTGTTCCTTTCCTTGCCACTGTCTCTTTAAGAGAACATTCTCGTTTTTTCGTTGGAAAGAGAAGACCTTAGTTTAGCCAATGATGTGCTTTGGTTAAGTCACATGACATGCAGTTTTTTTTCTGTGGCGAGATTTCTGACAGACTGCCGTCTCTTGTCGGTAGTTGCTGAAAGCAAACTAAAACGTCAGTAACAAACAAGGACCAGTCCATGTCACTTCCACAAAAAAAATCGGAAACATCACTGTTATGATATGCACAATGAGGCGCACACTTTTTATTTAGTCTCATTGAATAGACGATAAACAGTTTATATTCTAAAATCTATTTAAAGGTTGTGTTCTGTGAAAATTAAATAACATTTGGCATAAAAGTAGTGTGCGGCTAAACCTGCTGCGTCCTGTGGATCACCTTTATCTGATTATCCGAGTCCGGAATCATTAAGCACGGCATTAATATCTTCATCTGAGTTTTTTGTTGTCTCCAGATTTCTCTGCAGTTCGTGTATGTTGTTAAAAACACGGAACATCATTTTATTCCACACAACAGGCAAGCATTACCGTTAAGTCTATTATCCACCAAAATGCAGATTCGTCACGTGACAATTCTTACGCAAATGAGATTGAGGGAGACGTTAAGTTTGTTTTGATTTATTAATTTACTTACAACAACAATTTAAAATGTATTAACTTTTACATGTATTATTAACTGCATTATATACATTTTTACTTCATAGAAAAAACTTTATAAATAAATATTTAGTAAAATTCTTAAATCGCTATGGGGGAGCCAGGCCCCCCTGGCCCCCCCACAAGCTACGGCCATGCGAATTACATTATTACAATAGTTTAGCTAGCTAGCAAGGTCAGCTGCAATCTGTTAAACTGTAACAATAACAACATTAATACTATTGATATAATGTTGATTAGTAGTATGTTAATGGCATTTTTACTTTTCATTAAATATGAATACAAGTAACATTATATCAGTGAGCACGGCCATATTCTATGGCAAGGTAAAGAAGAAAAGGGCAGAACTGGCTCTTCCTGCAGATGAAAAAATGTCAAATATTTTTTTCTATAGGTCTGTCATAATGTGTGCGGTAGAGGGAAGTGTATTTCAAAAAAATCAAATTTTAATCGAATTTCATGCAGTTTTTGCTATTGAGATTATGAAAACTGAAGATATTTGAGTCAAATATACCAAAAATGTCTAAGCTTCCTTTTCCCCTTTGTCTCTACCAACACTTTGTAATGTCAAGCAAACTAAAAAAGACAGGAATGTTTTTAACTGAAACAGGAATATGAACCAGAATCATAATCTCACATCAACGTCCATGTCAGGATATCGCCTCCCTTTACTCTTCCCCAGGCATTTGGTCTTCCCTCCATCTAGCAGCTGGCACCAGAAGCCCTTCTTCGGATCGAACCTGCAGCAGGAAGGAAGGGACAAAATGAAGGACAGGCAGCAAAAACAGGACAATGTTTCAACATCAGCCTAATCAAAAGGGAACATAACAAACAGATGGTGCACAGCAAGGCCTCCTAAGAGGGGCTGCCACAGGACAAACCATCTTCACTGTACAGTGGGAGATGTGGTTGACAGATGTTACTGCTTATGAGGTTATGTGGAACAGCATGAGACAGAGGACAGATAGAGAGAGAAAGAGAGACAAGTGGAAGGGGTTGACTAAAGAGAAAGAGTGTACATGAGGTGGTAGAGAAGCAGGGAATTAACAAGCACCCTTGAGAACCTGTCAGACTAAGAGGATCCATCAGGACGAGGAGACTACTGTGAAACACTTCAAAGCAGCTCTAAACCAAACACTCCAGGTGCTCAATAATGTATTGCATATTAATGACTTTTAATTATCAATCATAAAAGAGAAATGAGAAACTTTTGAGCGTTTGGGGACAAGCTTCTTACGCAAGGATCTTGTGGTAGTTGAGCGTATTTGTCAGGCCTAGAAACTTCTGGATTTTGTCCATCACTAAAGCTGGTTCTGTCCTCAGCATCTGTCCATCCAGGACCAGGATCTGAAAAGAAACAAAATGGTTCATATAAATCACAGAAACAACCTCAAATGCACAATGAGCCCATGGACACACACAAACTCAGCTCAATACCTGACTGGGGTGATAGTGTGTGAGCCAGCGCTGTAGGTGTGTGGCGTAAAGTCCGGGCACTAAACAACGGCTCTGTAGGACTCTCAGTTTGATGGGCATGTCCCGGCCAGCAGTGATGACATCATGGAATGTATATTTCTGAGCCACAGGATCATCATGAGCCCTTTGGTGCTGGAAAACAGGCAATTAATATTTACAATTTCATGATAAAATACAGTGCTGTGAAAAAGTAAGTAAACCCAATGAAGTGCATTTTGTTTCAGGGTAGAGTACTCTGGTAAAGTTTTCCTGTGATGGGGTAAGCAGAGATAAGAAGAGTTTATATTCAATTAAATGCCACATACAGATAATTGTGTAACCAACATACCAATAATAACCAGAAAAAAAGATTTAATGCATTTTTATGCATTTTTCAATTATATGTGGGATTCTTAAATATAAAAAAAACCTGAAATACACCAGGACTCAACCTCTACAATATAAAAACCATTAAAAGTACATTTTCATTATTCATTAATAGTTAGATCATATAGCTTGAAATTGTGAGTCCACAGAATGCACAATAGGTGCTGTGTTTTTGATTTTAAACATGCAGTGCTCATATTTAAATCACAAACTTTTGAAGCATAATAGTCACATGATTAATATGGTACATAATATATGTTCGTAAAAAAGATATTTAAGACATGGCCTTAAATTATGACATTTTAAGCCTTTTTAAGGACACGCAGATGCCCTGTATTTTGTTTTTCTGTATTAGAACATACAGATAATAAATTTTTACAGATGTTAATAGATAAAAGGCAGTATATTGCCACCATAACTGCAACTATGAATTCCAAATTATATCAAATAATGCTTGAGATGAACATGAAGCCATCTGTAAAAAAAAACTGTCAATGACAATGAATCAACACATGCAAGCAGACCCACAAAGGAATGTTTCAGAAAAAAGAATTTAAGTTTTAGAAGTCAAAATCAAGATCTCAATTTAACTGAAATTCTATGAGGGACCTGAAGTGGGCCATACATGCTACAAATCACTCCAAATTCACAGAAGTAATGAAATCCTGCATGAAGGAATGAGCATAATTTCTTTATAATTTGTATAAGCTGCTAAATGTATGGGTGTACATCATTTTTATACCATCCAAATAGAGTTACAGTATCGAAATGTCCACATTATCATAGACATCATTTTTCATAGGCCGTACATTTTCAGAGCACTGTTGAAGTTGAAATGTTATATAATGGAAAACATAACTTTCCATGCTCTTTTGAAATAAAATAGCATCTTGTTGCTGCAAAAACTACTTACCTTGACTAACATAAACAGGCTTTTGGGAAAAATTAAAAAGCCACATGCAAAAGTATAAAACATGGGCCCTATCGGACCCAGCAGAACAATGATGTTTACAATTCCTTCCGAATAACATATTTTTCCCATTTGCAGATCTAATCTTCTGTCCAGAGCAGGCATCATGGCCTTGACTGACCCTGGATGTGATTGGATGACACATGAGCAGTTAGATACTGACCTGATACCAGGAATAGGCTCTGTCAGCCGGGTTGATAAGAATGGTGATGATTTTGGCTTTGGGCAGAAGAGCAGCTGCTCGCCGGGCCGCGACCTCTGAGTCGAAGTAGTTGGCACTTTTCTCAAAGTAGAAATCTGAGCTAGTGTTGGAGGGTAGAGGGAAATACTCCATGTACCTAGCATTAAAAAAGCCAAACAATTAGCATTTCATTAAATTTGGTCCACACTCTTGAAAGAAAACAGATGGTGGACATGTGTCAACACCTGTAAAAAAAAAAAACATTTTTAACTATTGTTGCACCATTGTTTATCTCTGTTTGGTGAAATGCACCTCTCTCTTTATAATCAGCATTGTATCCAGCACTTGTTTTTGAGAACGAACCGCCACATGAACCATCAACCTCCGACATTTTTTCCGCAAACTGATTAAAGAGAAAAAGAAAGGCAGGAAGAGAGAGGCGGTTGATGATGTGCATCAGACACCTGCTTTCTTAAGACATGGCCTTAAATTATGACATTTTAAGCCTTTTTAAGGACACGCAGATGCCCTGTATTTTGTTTTTCTGTATTAGAACATACAGATAATAAATTTTTACAGATGTTAATAGATAAAAGGCAGTATAACTTTACAAATGACACTTAATGTTATGTAAATTTTATAATGACTTGTACAGATTGCCACCATAACTGCAAGTATGAATTCCACATTATATCAAATAATGCTTGAGATGAACATGAAGCCATCTGTAAAAAAAAAACAAAAAACCTTGAAGCTACATTTGACTTAACTTCACATGACGTTGAGGATACATTTCAACATGACAATGAATCAACACATTCAGCAGACCCACAAAGGACTGGTTCAAAAAAAAGTTTTAGTTTTAGAAGTCAAAATCAAAATCTCAATTCAACTGAAAGGCTATGAGGGACCTGAAGTTTTTATAAGCTGCTAAATGTAAATGTGTGGGTGTACATAATTTTTATACCATCTTCTTCCATCCATACTACACAAATAGTTACAGTATCGAAATGCCTACATTTAAAACATTAAATTTTTCATTGGCTGTACTTTTTTCAGAGTACTGTTGAAGTTGAAAATTCATATAATGGAAAACATAACTTTCCATGCTCTTTTGAAATAAAATAGCATCTTGTTGCTGCAAAAACTACTTACCTTGACTAACATAAACAGGCTTTTGGGAAAAATTAAAAAGCCACATGCAAAAGTATAAAACATGGGCCCTATCGGACCCAGCAGAACAATGATGTTTACAATTCCTTCCGAATAACATATTTTTCCCATTTGCAGATCTAATCTTCTGTCCAGAGCAGGCATCATGGCCTTGACTGCCCCTGGATGTGACTGGATGACACATGAGTACTTAGATACTGACCTGATACCAGGAATATGCTCTGTCAGCCGGTTTGATAAGGATGGTGATGATTTTGGCTTTGGGCAGAAGAGCAGCTGCTCGCCGGGCCGCGACCTCTGAGTCGAAGTAGTTGGCACTTTTCTCAAAGTAGAAATCTGAGCTAGTGTTGGAGGGTAGAGGGAAATACTCCATGTACCTAGCATTAAAAAAAAAAAAAAAACAGCATTTCATTAAATTTAGTCCACACTTCTGAAGGAACCAGATGGGAGACATGTCAACACCCGTAAAAAAAAGAAATGTTTAATTATTGTTGCACCATTGTTTAGCTCTGTTTGGTGAAATGCACCTCTGTCTTTATAATCAGCATTGTATCCAGCACTTGTTTTTGAGATCAAACCACCACATGAACCCTCAAGCACCATCATTTTTTTCCGCACAATGATTAAAGAGAAAAAGAAAGGAAGGAAGAGAGGCAGAGAGAGAGAGAGGCACTTGATGATGTGCATCAGACACCTGCTTTCTGTTAGTCACATTTCAGACTACTGAAAGAGGGAAAGAAAGAGCTGGTAGTGAAGGCAGTGTTGAGTTTTGAAATGACCCATAATGCCTTCCTCTCGTGGGAACATTAGCCTCCATGTCTCTTAATGCTCTTAACTTCAAAGCATGTCAGACCTTCACAATCAATGTACTTCACAGCAGTTTACAAGAGCTATTGACTGAAAAGAACCTGTGAAATCATGTGGTTTGCTTGTCCGTGTTGACGTAGTCCCTATAGAAACAGAAACTTAGGGTGTATTCACACCAGGAAAGTCCGCTAGTTCACTTGCTTTGGTCCGGACCAAATACAATGTTTATTTTTTTTGTTTGGTGCGGTTCGCTTTCACACTGCCCTTTTTGCAAGTGAACCAGAAATTGTAAACAAAACCACACATGTGCTAAGGTCATCCATTCATTGGACAGAAATTCTCAAGCAGGGACAACAGGAAGTGAAAAAAACAGGTTAATCATGGAGATCTTTTGTAGAGCAATTTTTATTCTTTTACTGATTTGGTGTTATCAGATACTAATGAGACAATGTCATACGATGTTGTAAGTACGACTTGCTAAAATAAAATCTATAGATAAAATATTTAAAGCATATCACAATGTTAGTTTAAACATTTAACCTAAATAAATGTGCGCTGTTAGGCACATATCCAATTGTTTGAGCAGAGAGTGGAAGCTGAAGCGCGCTTCAGGACATCAGTGGAAACAAATTAAATACACTGTAATTTTTGCTCATACAGGTAAGAATAATACATCGTTCGGAACTGTAAAGGGTCTATTTTATTTGTGTGCAATTAAAATATCAACAAAACATTATGCTTTTGTAAAATAAAGAAAACAAATAGGATGCGCTTGCCGTCTCGGTGTAGAACAGGAGCGCTTCACAAAAATTAACCGAAACTTAGCGAATATTTTCCTTACAGACATGATGAATATATCTAGCTATAGAAAGCTTTAAATGACCACAAAACTAAATAATTCAAATCCAAAAAAACACTTTCATAATGTAATCCGCAAAGATGCATTTCTTTTCGCGTCCATGATGAGATGGGCGAGTCAGGATCATCTTTACGACACTGACTTAGAAAACACTAGTTAATTAATAAATAATTTAAAAATCTCTTTATTATTTCCCCCCAACATATTCATGGTAACTTTTGCGGCAAGCTTTAGCCTATTTAGCGCGCTCACGTCATGTTTCTGTGCGCCATGGTCACAAAAACTCATAATTTGCATGCATTTTTAAGCATTGTGGTTTAAAAACAAGTGATTTTATCCACTGAAACGCAAACAACAACACTACATGTGCGAGCTGCATGTTTCTGAGCGTGATTTCTGCAATTGGGTCGGATCGAGGTCGGGTCATATTCACACCTTAAACAAACTGTACCAGAGTTCATTTGGAAGTGGACCGAGACCACCTGTTCAGCTGGGTCTCGGTACGGTTGTTTGGTCCGCACCAGAGTGCGATTGCTGTATTTACACCTGCCAAAAAGATCCGCACCAATTCAATCGAACCAAACAATCAGGTGTGAATACACCCTTAGGGCGCATCAGAGATGGGTTGTTTTAGGGGGAAAGGATATTCTCATTTGACTGGATGAAGTTTTAGATACATCCTATGATTGAAAGATGATTCAGTATTTTAAATCAAATTTTTAGATCATATATTTTAAATGTGTCAAGACCTGTTCACACCAAGAACAATAACAGTAACAATAACTATATTAGCGTCTAAATTAACACATTAAAACTTTCTGCTCATTATACGCACATGGCGCAGTTTTGATGCCTGCCACTTTAAATGCTGATGTTTTTATCATTCATCAGCTGGAAAAAAAAGTTTCGAAAGTGATTCCAACCATATTGTTCCTCTGTGACATTATCAAGTTATTATATAGTTGTGTTGTGGGTTTCCCTATTCTAATAGAATTAAAACAACTATCAAAAACGTTATAGCTAAAGTTATTGTCCTTGGTGTGAATGGGTTTTCAATCTGATAAATGTTTATTTGCATGCGCACACTAGCAAATAAGCAACCTCAAAGCTAACATATGTCGGGGTGGGGCTTTAAATCAAGCATGATTCTAAGGAGACTGCAACCACCGAAGTTGGTTAAGTATGGAGGAGACATTTTCTTTCACAATATCACCACATACCAGTCAATGCCTTTGTGGTAGTTTCGGCCATTGAAGAACTGGATTTCTTCAAAGGTCTCCTTGCTGGGGTAGTTACTGGTCAAATCGGGATGCATGCCCAGGAACAGATAAAGAGCAGTAGTTCCTGAACAGACACAAGACAGCATATGTCAATTATATAATTTTTAACAAAACAACTGAAAATCAAACTTAAATGAGTAAAATCCCTTAAATATAATAACAATGATAATAAAACAATTTCATTAGTAGTCTCAAACTTCTGGACCCCACCGTGACTCCTAAAATTCTGCTATTGAGCTATAGAAGTAAATATATGTTTGTACAGTATGTAGTATAAACCCTGATTTAATTTGAGGCAAAGAAAAAAGTTTCAGGGAAAGTTTACTGAAATGAGCATGCTAGCTAATATACAAGTCTAGGAAGTCAAGTTATAACAGTGCAAAAAAGAAAAATAAATAAACGCCGGTCTAAAGCCCAACCCCCAAATCTAACTTTTACTGAGAAGATTAACACAGCTATTTTACTACCCACTCTTAGAGAGGGCTATTGCTCCCTGAAGACATATTTAGAAGTTTAATTAGTCAACGCTGTAAAACTGAATTCACATTTACCGAGCAGCAGCCAGGGTTGCAGTAGAAAGCCTGCATGTATATATAAGCCTGAGCCTGTAAGGAAATAAAAGCCCACCAACCCTGTTTTGCACACTTGATTTAAGAGCACTGGATGAAAAAAAACATACCTGTTGCAAGTCAATCACAGCACTAATCCACCCCCTTTTATAAATACTTTTTGTAGCTGTTTATAAATGAACTGAGAAGAGCCAATGAATCAAGTAAGCCAATGATTCAGTCCCTTGCTTCGTTTATGAATGAATCAGCTATTTGAACAAATTGGTTGAACGAATGACTGACTCACTCACTCACTCACTCATTAAAACAGTGACAGTAATTTCACTATTCAGTTTTTTTTTCTTAAAATCAACTAAAGCTTATTTAAAACTGCTTTTTCTCAGATCATTATTAATGCAATTTTAATTGCAGTGTAAATGCATTCATGCCATGTCTATTCAGCTCTAATATATATATATATATATATACATAATTTAGTGACAGCAAATGAAATGCAGGCAAATTTACTGATTTTTTTGTTTATTAAATTTGAAAAAAAAAAGAGAAAAGTTTTCTAGAATTTATTTAGATATAGATAGATAATCTCCAAAGTCTAATAATCTTAAAATTGACAAATACTGGATCCCTATTACTGGTAACATTCTGGTAAGCAAAACAATAGCCACTAAAAAAGGGGTTTATGATAACTAAAAAAGGGTATTTATAATAACTACAATTATATATATATATATATATATATATATATATAATAAAAGTTAGAAAAGGAAGAATAGCAATTCCTACAGTAAATTGTAATATTGTAATTTACAGCTTTACATTTGCTGATATGTGCTGGAAGGCAGCATTATTACATTAGATCTAGATGGAAAATTGCTTTAAATGGTTTTAAAAGAGAGCATTTCTGGCCAACACAGCTAGATGGCGCAAGTGCACACATGTGCACACAAGAGCACACAACACTCACCAGTCTTCTGAGGTCCGATGATAAGCAGCTTGGGGAAACGGTCACAGGTCTTTTCTTTAGACCAGATGTCTTTATGTCTTTTGTCCTCACAGGGGTCCTGTAACGGTAAGAAATGAGCTGAAGTGAAGGGCTTCCCATACATCACTGAAATGAGCACATTCACAATAAAAACACTGCAGGGAGTCAATCATTGTGCCTCAATAACCAGCAGGAAATTATAAAGAAGCTGGAAAAATTGTTCTCATTCACCAAGCCAGCATGAATATGAGAAACGTACTGTTTTACAAAATTACCCAGGGCGAGATGTACATTTTTTGCAGGGAAGTATTAGTATTCAGATGTAGGGTACACCAAAATAGAAGGATGTCCAAAAGTTCAGGACATGCTCAGAAAATATAGGAATTTGGATGTAGCCTGAGTGCTTGGACTCAGATTTAACATCAGCAGGAAAAGTGCATTATGGGTGGATGGCTGTTGTCTGGTCAAATTAAAACAAACTATTCAAACATGTCAAATATCTTACAACTTATCGGCAGAGTCCAATAACCAGCAGATTTTAGATTAATTCAGACTTAGCTTTTAAACTTGCCCTAATAACATCCCAGAGGTGGCCGTTTTATGGGATTAACCAGATAGAAATCAGAAGCATAAACCAAACCCTGTCAAGAGCTTTGAAGCATCTCAGGAGAAAGATGTCCTGCAGCAGCCATTTAGAGCCCTTCATCCATCACAGCTAAAGAAGCTGGCAACAGAATTAATAGTTTTAACCCTTGCCTCTAAATTAAAATCTTGCACAAATGCGAGATGGTCAAACGGTGCATCAAGACTGCAAACCACCAGCAATCCAACACCTGTCCATCCTAATTAGATTATAGCACCTCGGCACTAATGAACGAAGAGCCTCGCTTGAGTTCATGCCAATGCTAAATGGAATATTACACTGAATTAACACATCTGGTTTGTGAATTTATTACTAATGTATTCATGGGGGTCACCGTTTATGCTAACAGTAAATATGAGCTCTGTTCCGAAACCTAGTGAGCTGCCTACCTAGACAGCACTTTAAGGCATTGATGCAAAGGCTGTTCCAAAAGTCGAACAGCATAATTGACACTGTATTATGAGATTCCTTATTTTCAAAATGTATTCATTTTGGAAAAGGCAATCCCAGAATGCATTGCAAGTTCACTAAGATTTTTTTCGTTTTTTGAAAGAAATTAATACCTTTATTCAGCAAGGACACTAAACAGTAAAGACATTTATAATGTTACAAATGATTATATTTCAAATAAATGCTGTTCATTTAAAGCAGTGACTCTCAACCATGTTCCTGGAGCCCCAAAACTGCACATTTTACATGTCTCCTTTGTCTGACACACCCATTTCAGGTCTTGGGCTGTGTCCGAAATCGCCCCCTATACCCTTAAATAGGGCACTATTTGAGGGGACAGCCATTTTATTGGTGTCCGAAACCATAGTGGACGTTCTTCCAGTGCACTCATTCAATCCCACAATGCACCGCAAAAACAAGTGTACAACTGGTGCACGCTCAACGGCTAGATAATATCCATAATGCACCGTGAGAGTCACGCGGCGAATGAATTCCCGCGTCGCGCCAGAACATGGCGCTCGCAGCTGAATAATCAATCCGTTCATATTACAAAGCGCTCATCCATGGCGTACAGATTAATACAACACGGGTATAAATTCATTGTAAATTGATTATTAAATTGTTTAATTAGGGTTTGTACATATTTTCCGTGACAGAGTTCAAGATAAATCCTTGGCAAGCACCCAAAAGCGGCAGTCCTTCCGGTGCACTCAGTGTCTGAATTCACTCACTCGTTTTCATTCATCATTCACAGTGAACTGAATTAGTGACCTAATGTAGGGAATAGTGAATGAGGGTATAGGGGGCGATTTTCGGACACAGCCTTGGAGTCTCTACTAATTAGCTGGTGACCTACATAAGGTGTGTTTTAATAAGAAGACATGCAAAATGTGTTGCACTGGAGGGGTTTCGGGAACGTGGTTGGAAACCACTGCTTTAAAATTTCTATTCATCAATAAATTCGTAGAAGAAAATTGTAGTAGCCCAGTCCGAATAAAATTCACATTGGAATCATTGGAATGAATCCAATTGAAATTTCATTCTGTTTGATAGTACATGTAAACACTTGGCCAGATTGAAAAGATTGAAAACTGAGCTATGCACGTGCAATGACGTAGAAATGGCGTAATGATGTATGACGCACAAAACAGCTGCTGTTGTTGAATCATAAGTGTCATAAATGACTGTTGTGTCAATCTCAAATTTTCCTTCCATTCATCATCTGTGAAATGGTGCAGGACAAATGTTGTCTCACCAGTCCTTGCTTCGGACTCTCATCCACAGACACCTTGTTTTGGGTGCGGGAAGTGGCATTTTTACTGCTTGATGAATAGGGCTGGGCAAAAAAAAAAAATCGATTTTTCGATTAATCGTTTTTTTTAAATGACGTCGATTCGATATCGATTCTCAAAAGCCACAAATCGATCTTTTCCAGTATATATTTCAGCACACATTTAAAACAAGATCTGATTAACGTCAAAATGTATTCATTTTGGAAAAGGCAATCCCAGAATGCATTGCAAGTTCACTAAGATTTTTTTCGTTTTTTGAAAGAAATTAATACCTTTATTCAGCAAGGACACTAAACAGTAAAGACATTTATAATGTTACAAATGATTATATTTCAAATAAATGCTGTTCATTTAAAGCAGTGACTCTCAACCATGTTCCTGGAGCCCCAAAACTGCACATTTTACATGTCTCCTTTGTCTGACACACCCATTTCAGGTCTTGGGCTGTGTCCGAAATCGCCCCCTATACCCTTAAATAGGGCACTATTTGAGGGGACAGCCATTTTATTGGTGTCCGAAACCATAGTGGACGTTCTTCCAGTGCACTCATTCAATCCCACAATGCACCGCAAAAACAAGTGTACAACTGGTGCACGCTCAACGGCTAGATAATACCCATAATGCACCGTGAGAGTCACGCGGCGAATGAATTCCCGCGTCGCGCCAGAACATGGCGCTCGCAGCTGAATAATCAATCCGTTCATATTACAAAGCGCTCATCCATGGCGTACAGATTAATACAACACGGGTATAAATTCATTGTAAATTGATTATTAAATTGTTTAATTAGGGTTTGTACATATTTTCTGTGACAGAGTTCAAGATAAATCCTTTAATCTTACTACTGGAGCTGCTAGTTTGCCAGTTTCAAATGATTATTAAACGGCAAGCACCAACTATGCAAAAGCGGCAGTCCTTCCGGTGCACTCAGTGTCTGAATTCACTCACTCGTTTTCATTCACTCCTTGTAGTGAACTGAATTAGTGACCTAATGTAGGGAATAGTGAATGAGGGTATAGGGGGCGATTTTCGGACACAGCCTTGGAGTCTCTACTAATTAGCTGGTGACCTACATAAGGTGTGTTTTAATAAGAAGACATGCAAAATGTGTTGCACTGGAGGGGTTTCGGGAACGTGGTTGGAAACCACTGCTTTAAAATTTCTATTCATCAATAAATTCGTAGAAGAAAATTGTAGTAGCCCAGTCCGAATAAAATTCACATTGGAATGAATTGGCCAAATCCAATTGAAATTTCATTCTGTTTGATAGTACATGTAAACACTTGGCCAGATTGAAAACTGAAACTGGAGAGCTATGCACGTGCAATGACGTAGAAATGGCGTAATGATGTATGACGCACAAAACAGCTGCTGTTGTTGAATCATAAGTGTCATAAATGACTGTTGTGTCAATCTCAAATTTTCCTTCCATTCATCATCTGTGAAATGGTGCAGGACAAATGTTGTCTCACCAGTCCTTGCTTCGGACTCTCATCCACAGACACCTTGTTTTGGGTGCGGGAAGTGGCATTTTTACTGCTTGATGAATAGGGCTGGGCAAAAAAAAAAAATCGATTTTTCGATTAATCGTTTTTTTTAAATGACGTCGATTCGATATCGATTCTCAAAAGCTGCGAATCGATCTTTTCCGGTATTTATTTCAGCACACATTTAAAACAAGATCTGATTAACGCAATAATCCCCAGCTGCAGAACCTTTAGGTCACAGCAGCGCCAGGCCAGCAGCGTCAAGCCGGAAGTGGGCGGAGCAAACGTTATCTTACTAAACCATAGCGCCACGTAGTGTTTTGGATCATTTCAAAGTTTTAATCTACGTTGATGTCAAGTCAGCTTTTTTTTTTATAACGATTTAATCAGATGATAGACAGATGAGGTAGCTGATCAAAAACGAGGTAAGATTTATAAGGCTTTCCATAAAACAAAGTTACTAATACAAATGCTGTGTTGTCATATTCTTATTCCAGGAGTAACTGAATAATATTCTATTATTTTAGAATGTTCCACAACAGCTGGCTGGCTCCGTTGACTGTTGGATCTTCATGTTGATGGTGAGAAAAAGGAAGAGAAATGAATATATATATTTATATAGGATATGTGTGTGTGTGTGTGTGTGTGTGTGTGTGTAATGATCAAATATTATCACAGACTATAAGAAAGGGACTTTGATATGATGCAGGGTAGGGCTGCACGATAAATCGCATGCGATATTTAATGCGCACCTTGTCAGAAAGCCGGTTCTGTAATCAGCGGTAAATCTCCATCATGTGCGTACTTTCACATTGAGCAGCATTAACTACACAGAGCCGTTGTTCACTGACGAGCTGCACAAAAAATCGCACGAATATGAACGTGGTTTTGCACAGCTCGTCAGTGAACAACGGCTCTGTGTAGTTAATGCTGCTCAATGTGAAAGCACGCAGGTGATGGAGATTTACCGCTGATTACAGAACCGGCTTTACTGATAAGATGCGCGTTAAATATCGCATGCGATTTATCGTGCAGCCCTAAATGCAGGGCAACAACTCCATAAATGCAGTTATGCCCTAAAATTCAAGATATTGGGGCAAAAATGCTCCTGTACGAGTTTTTTTTTTTTGTGTCTCATATTTATATAAGCAATATCAAATGAGCAGCGAGAGCAATCACACGAGTGCTGTTTGTCTCAAATGTGATTTTGCACAACAGTTCAGTAAATAAGAAGTTAATATTGTGTTATACAGTATTTTACAATATAACACATTTATATTATTGGGTATTATTATATATTATATACTATATCATTGTGTAATTATATTATTGTGTTATATACAATTTAACACAATATTGTCTGTTTTTGCTCTGTTACGCCAACAAAAATATTACCTATAAAGCCACAGCAGAATTGTTGTGCATCTCAGAGCAACACAGCGGTGTTTAGTTTTTTGAATGAATCCGCGTTTTGAACGAATCGGGTGAACCAATGATTCAAAAACCCATTCATAAAGTAAGCCGTTTACTGAATTCCTGAATGAATCAGCCGTTTGAACGAATTGAATGAATGAATGAATGACTCATAAGGACATTTACTGCCACCTGCTGGCAGTTTTATTTTCTTATTTAGAGTATTATTTCATAAAAAAAAAAAATGAAAAAACACTTTAAAGGGATAGTTCACAAAGTTCACAAAAAATTTATTTATGTCATCATTTACTCAAACCTGAATGACTTACTTTCTTTTTTGAACATAAAAGAAGGTATTTTGAAGACTGTTGGTAACAAAGCTTCCATTGCATGAATGAAAAAAACTGAGATGTTTCTCAAATGATCTTCTTTTATGTTGAATATTTTATCTTAGGCCATTGTAGCTTAAACGTGTAATACATTTTATGTTGAATCAAATAAAATATTTCTTTCTTTTGGGGGTATTTTCACAGTCAAATGTAGTTTTCGATTAATTATATTAATTAATCGACACATAATGTAATTAAGTAGATTAAAAATGTTAATCGACTGACAGCCCTAATATATATATATATATTAAGGTAAATTTCGGATTTCTGCTTACTAAATGATTTGTATATATGCTTGCCTATCTACACGGCCTGAAATTTGG
>NW_015539883.1:480536-482124 GCF_001515605.1 Sinocyclocheilus anshuiensis
ATATATATATATATATATATATATATATATAAACTTCGTTTTCATTAGAATGGACAAACAAAAGTGCTTTCCTTGAACTCTGTATTAAATTTTTTTTTTCAGTATGCTCTGTACATGGTCCTTGAGATGCCCTTTGATTCACAGCTGTAAGTTGTTGTTTAAAAAGATAATTAGGATTTAATTCAATTTGATGATATATTGATATTTGCTTTTCCTTATTTGCCAGTTTGATTTTCCTCTAATACTAAAATGGTGGTGCCTCATTCTCTTGGAAAATTTTGCTGTTGAAAGGTATCTTTTTCTCTCTTATGTTTTTCTCTGTCCAGCAGACTACAAATTACCATAATGTTTTAGCAGGAAACATGTCCTCAGTGCGTGCAAGTGCCGGAAGAGCAGGAGATTGAAATCTGCAGCAGGGTATGTTTTTTTATATCTCAAATAGGGGCACTTGAGGAAAAAAAAAAAAAATCAAAACTTGATAATGCATGCTACATCCTGACTAAAGCTCATCACTTTTTAGTATTATGTGTTATTGAATGCACAGTATTATTGAAGGTATTTTCCAACACTTCATTCCATTTGTTTGTACACCTCATTCAGGAGGTTTGGTGAAAGAGATGAGGTTCATCGAACTGAAAGAGGAAGAACACAAGAAAGCTCTTCTTCAGCTTTCACAGGCTGAAATGGCTGACGACCAGCAACTGGCCAAAGAACCTTTTTTCCCCCAATTTTTCCAATTCCAATTTAAGGATAATATGGACATTTTTCTCGATGAGTGCATGGACATAAGGGGCCTCAAAATAAATTGCATGTTTCTCGAGGTTTGATTTATTTGAGTTTTCTTTAGTCAATTTTGATAATTTTTGTTAAATGTGTGCCTGCGTTGCTTTAACATTTGTTTGTTTTATTTTTATTTATTTATTTTAAATCTTTTGCTACTTGTGTATGATAATGTGTATAATGAAAAAATAATTGTAAAAAAAATAAATAAATCAAATGTGCAAATCCTCAAGCTTCGTTTAGTCTATCTACCTCATCTATCTATCATCTGATTAAATCATTATAATAAAATGCTGACTGTTTTTTATTGCAGTTGAAAGAATAACAAAAGTTATGAAGTAACGGGGCAAATGGACATCATCATCACATGAAGTTAGACAAGCTACACGAATTAACAGAACATATCAATGATAAAGAAAAAAAAAAGTATTTTAAAGATAGCTTACAATAGACTCAAGAATGTTAAACGTTTTAGAAGCCTTTGAGTTCAAAGGTTTTGACATTCTTAAAAAAAGTAAAATGGGACTTTATATCAGATGAAAACATTCTAAAGTTAGGTTTGCAATGAATGATTCTGGCTTTATGAAGGTGAAATTTACCCAGAAGACAAAGCAATAAAACAATATGCACTGGCACTGCTGTCCTGAGACTGCTGTGACGTAAGGGTTCTGCAGCTGGATGTATCTCGATTAACGTGAATCTTATCATTAGTCTTCTCCACTAGATGCCAACCTTATTTACCTTGCGCGATGTTACAACAGATAGCCTGTCATTCATTCAGCGCTTATCATGGCCATACGTGTGATTC
>NW_015539883.1:482154-487950 GCF_001515605.1 Sinocyclocheilus anshuiensis
GCGGCGCACTGTTTTGTTTACTACACACATACTAAAGCGCGGATGACGCTCGCGGTGTTTTCAGCTTCTGCCGTCTCACTATATGATGATATGAACACGAATGTCATCTCCAGCTGCTCTGAGAGTCACTTCATTAGCATTTACCGTTTCATTTGAGAAAACTACCATCATATCACATACACAGCAGCTGCAAGTTCTTCACGGCAACCCGTCAAAATAAACGTTTAGTTTAACGTTAAACTGTCAGAATATATTACTATTTAGCAGTCTTAAGACTCAATGCTACTACTGCTAATAAATATTAATAAATCTTTATTTTTAAAGGAATAATCACATCTGTTTTCTTTTTAATTTTAACAGTAAACCTCTGCTGTGCAGCACTTTGTTTGGCAAAAAATAAAAGGGTTTCATTTTCATTTGATTAGGATAAATTAAATGAATGTTTTATGCCTTCATCTTATTACAAGAAAAAATTAAGAACATGTTATAGGGCCCTATTATTGTTTAAAAAAGGACCCTATACAAAAAAAAGAATAGGTTTAAAATACAGGCATGTGGTTCTTAATTTCTTTTTATTAATTCACCATTTGTAAACTGATGTTTACTGTTAATTTTTTTTAGAAATATCAATAGCATTTGTATTAAAACTATATTCACTGAATGTAATTAAAAATCGAGAATCGAATCGAATCAAATCAAATCGGGAGCTTGCGAATCGAAATCGAATCGGGACATCTGAATCGATACCCAGCCCTATTGATAAATATGAACAACACGGCACAGAGCTTTGCGCGCTCCTAATTATGACACGTAATAGATAAATATCAAGTCTGCTTTTTAAAACAAATAAAAGCAGCAGGAGGATGGCTAGTATACACAAACAGCAGGGAAATTCTGTATATTCATGCAGTGTAAAAAGATCAAATCCGATTGAAAGTTTAAAAGAAGAACCCCTGCTCTTCTGCACAACATGCTTTGTTCAATACTGAGCTGTTTTACTCAAGACGCCTTCAAAGGAGATACCAAAGATGATCACAATTGATGTCCCTCACATATGCTGATTGATATCTAGAGGTATCTATTTTATTTTTCTTCTTCTCACTAACATTCTGATATTAAAACTGAATAAAATAAAATAAAAACAACTAGCTCTGTTAGCGGATTACTTTAAAGGTCCATAGATATAAGCTATATCTAAGTTCATACTGCTGCTAACACTTTTTTCCAGTTTTGTCAGGTGACATTTGATTGACAACATGATTTTTCCTTATCTATCATAAACTTGCCTTCTCTACCAGCACTGTGGCAGATGACCTCTTCTAGAAAATAGCTGTCCATGTAGGATGTAGAGAGAAGAACAGTTCAATAGATTCTGGGAAAGAGCCATGGACATGCTGTATTAAGTCTAAAATAAAATCTAAAGTCTTTCCAAAGTTGTATCTTTTCTCTGCATGTAACAGCAGCTTGCAGATTTCTTGTGAAAACAACTGCAGAGGAAAGAAGATTATTCAGAGCAGGGCAAGCTGTGGAACGCTGGAGAGACGACAGAAAAGATGGGACCTCAACCTTGACAGGAAACGAGAGAGATCAAAAGAGGGATTTAGAGCTTTCAGGCTCCCACTTTCTCTTTCTCTGAGGGTGAAACAAATCAAGTGAGTTAGAAAGAGTAGAATGGGGTGAGCAGGGGAGAAAGATACAGCGAGAAAGACAGATCTTCTGCATTGTCTCCAACTTTTAACTGAAATATAGGAACCAATTTAAAAAACAGCATTCTCTGATTTCCTGGCAGGCTACACAGAAAACCATTTTCACTCTTTGTACATTAGAGTCAATGTGCAGACAGCCATACGAAACCTTTCGCCACAAATTACAGCAACACCGCTCAACACTCTCAACCTCTGCTGATCCACTCCCACTAAATAGAGTTGTATTTGTTTCCCATAATGATCCCTGGACAGTACAGACCCCCAACAGAGCTCCTCTGTTACCTGCCAGATGGGGTCCCTCTCCTCAGGGAAGATTTGGAAATATCTCTGCGCCAGCTGTACAGGCGGGAGAGTCTGAAGTTTCAGGTTGGTCCACATCTGTATGAACTTCACCAGGTTCTTGAAGGTGTACAGGCCAAGACGGTCATTCCCGTAGTTGGACAGGTGGGTCATGAAGATGCTGATCTGGTTTGAAATAAAGCGTAATAAGTCATTAAGGGCCCAGCCTATCAGATAAATGAACGGTTGACTTCGAAACGAGCTGAATTTTCAGCATCATTACTCCAGTCTTCAGTGTCACATGATCCTTCAGAAATCATTCTAATATGGTGATTTGGTGCTCAAGAAACATTTCTTATTAGGGATGCACGATATTGCCGGAATGTTATCGGAAACGGCCCATAAAGGCTTCAAATGTAAAAATCTAGCAAATAGCTCACATGCTCAGAGTGTGCTAGTGATAAGATCACGTCAGCA
The DNA here is from genome assembly GCF_001515605.1 of Sinocyclocheilus anshuiensis. Lineage (NCBI taxonomy): Eukaryota > Metazoa > Chordata > Actinopteri > Cypriniformes > Cyprinidae > Sinocyclocheilus > Sinocyclocheilus anshuiensis. The sequence goes on from NW_015539883.1 coordinate 484,617, forward strand.
GTGTGGTCATTCTTGAATCTTTTGGATCGCTGCATTTAATTTGAGAATATATGTACAGAATGTCTGTCCGGTGTGCGATAGAGTAAACCGTCACCAGCGCGTGCAGCAGCAGCAACAGCAACAGCAACAACAGCCTCCCCCGGGCATTTTATTTACTTGGGGGTGCTGTTGGCCTACTTGTAATAAAATGAAAGTAAAATAAACAAATAACTAAGATTAAGATTAATCACAAGTATGTTTTGATTTAAAGGTCAGAAGCTATAGCTTAATTAGTTCTAATAAATAGATTTTTGCTCAAAACTAACCAAAATTAAAAATAATTTGTTTAGCATTTCTGCACAGGAGAGGCATCAGCTACACGCCAAACTGATTTGAAAGATATTGGCAAAAATCGAATATCGTGCATCCCTATTTCTTTTTATCAACATTATCAACAGTTTAATTTTGATTAATAAAATTGTCAAAAGAACAGCTTTTATTTGAAATAGAAATAGTTTGCAACATTATAAATGCCTTAACTGTCACTTTTTTTTAATCAATTTAATTAATGTTTGTTGAATAAAATTATAAATACTAAAAAAAATATATCTTACTGACCCCAAACTTTTCAAATAGATGCGTATATACGTATTATGTAGAATTAATACTGTTTAACAAAAGAAAAGTTTCAAAGTTAGGTTACAAAATATACGACCAATATATGACCAAAATTTTTGCATTATTTTAAAGTCTTTAAAGGAATGGTAAAGCTGACAAGACGTACTAACAGCTATAGACGATTGTGAGTGACATATTAATCAATACATCTGTCATTAAATGCATCAATAAAACCATTTTAACTTTTGTAAGATTAAAAATGAATATGGCACTCCCAATACTCCATAGAGATATGGCAAGTTTGAACACGCAAAAATGCAAATGAGATTTGAGAGCTAGGTGTACAGGGAGATTTACAGTGAATAACGTAAATAACTTAAAAAACCCAACAGATCTTGGCCCAAAAGTCATTGTTGTATTCTTTATCATGTCTACAACAGTGTGTGAATTACACTGAGGCACTACTTACTGGGTTGAGAAGCACGGTTAGGAAAAGCTCTCCTCCATTTATGAGTTTGTCCAGCTCTTTAGAGCCTCCAGGATACTCGTTGTAGAAGATGGTGTGAGTAAAGAGACCACAGGTCTGTCTAGGTAACACCTGAAAAACAAAGTTTTTAAATTGCCTCGGCAAAAAAAATAAATAAATCTGTTACCGCATTTCAAATTCAATTTTATATATGGTAAATGAGAAAAAAAATTTAAAATCACAATCTACACATATTTAGCCATTTTCAAGAAGGTATAAGCCACTTAAAACGGTCTGTTACTGAGATTTTAACATGGTTAAGGAGCTCTTGTAGGCTTACTGCTGTATCAAAAAAAAAAATCACATCTAAGCAGAAATGTTTGTTTTTGGTTATAAGGCCAATTAGCTTTGGTGTTCACAGCTCCACATGTGCAAATACAAAAACATGTTGTATTTCATCACCCATAATACGTAATCTCATTTGAGAGTCATTTTAGACTGGAGCGGAAAATGAATGACTGACTGGCCTCAGCGTTGAAAAATGAAGTACAATAACTGGAGCACATCCACTAGAGTTGTAACAAGTTGTAATGCTTCAGCTCTAACAAAACAGCATCCCTAATAACGTGGCCCACACATCTGCATACATGATCTTATTTGACAGCCAATCATGGTAGAATGAGGATGGTTTACATTATGCTTTTCCCCTCATTCTTAAAGGATTCTTTACATAATACATGTATATACTGCATGATGAGACGACTGTCTTAGCTTCCTCATAAGCATCTTTCCCTGATATGAACATTGGATAATAACTATGTCAGGATGAAGAAATGTTAGATGGCCCATGAGTGCTTTAAAAATAATAATAATAATATAGCTGCTGTTTATGATTCCCAAGGTGATTTTGTTTCTGACCATTGTAGCAAGTTCACATACATTCTTACATTCTCACAGAAACGGCTCTGTCATGATTCATCGGGCTTTTGTCATACTCTCTCTGTTGTCCCCTGAAGCGATGCACAGCTGATGAAAAAATAAAAAATAAATAAAATTGTACTTTCACAGTTTGCCCTTAACCCCCTACTGGGATTCAAAGCTCAAACTGTACACAAAATAGCCTGGGGTTTATCGTACTTATTCCAGCCGGAATAAGAATTCAACATGCTATCATTTAACCATACAGCTGTACAGGCTACAGTCGGAATAAAAATGTGCCCTCTGTTTTAATATAGAGAAAAACTGGAGCCTTGGTGCATTGGTAATGCATATGTTAGCAACACATTTTGTCCCAAGGATACAGGTTCAAGTCTGTTATTTCCAAATTCCATTCTGTGAATTTCTGCCACTTTTTATCTTCACTTTATCCATTAAATGCGTTCTTACACTGAGGCCACGGTGTATGAAGCCCCTGCGGAAGCGTGCGGGTTTGAGGTGGGGATACTCCTCTGTACTAGTCACTTTGATGCCCCACACTTTCTTCCAGGCCTCGTACAGCTGCAAATGGATGGGATACACTCCAGAGTGATGGGGAGCCACCGCATAACCCATGTTTGTGGGAATGCCATGCTCCTGAAAGGGAACAGCAAAAACAACTCATTAATAGCCAAAAATAGTGTGCTTCAGCATATGAACCACTAATTGTGCATAACTTTATCCCAATTTCCTCTATATCTCTACTAGGTGCTAAAACTATTTACGTCCCTGGTGATGAGAAAGTAAGTGTTTCTGATAATTTTGTGCTGTAAAATGTGTTTGCATGTGATTTGGTCATTTAAAATTAATTACACCTTAACTTTGAAGTTCGTACATGTAAAAACTGCCGAGGCAGCTACTTCCTACTAGGGATGCACCGATACCGATACTGGTCTCCTGTACTCGTTAAAATGCCCTGATACCAAACGCCGATACCACACAGCATGTGATAAGCGCCATATTCAAACAAAGAAACACCGACAACAGAACAACAGACAGCAGAAAGGAGTTAAGGATGTCTACTACGAAGTATATGTATGCAATGAATATAATGTTAAACGCCTGTGTGAAATGCGCTAGGCTGTACTATTCTGCAACATTCATTATTATTAAGTATTATTCAGTACAAATACGTGCACGCGTTGCTCGCTTGCTTGACTGTTTGTGCATTATATGAGTGGCTTTGGAATATAAATCGCAGCACGTTTCAGATGAAAAAAATGCGACATCTATTTCTGAAAATATCACAGTTAGGAGATTTATAACGAGTGGTTCCCTGTATTATTACAGCAAAGC
>NW_015539883.1:488646-490994 GCF_001515605.1 Sinocyclocheilus anshuiensis
ATTTATGTAAGTGAGGATAGCAAAATAAAGTAAACTGTGACAAATCATACCCAAAAATTCTTCATACAGTGGACTACCAATTTGGGTCCAAAAATGATTCAGACCGAGTCTTGGAAAAAAATTGAAGTTCAGGTTTGCATGAACCTGGATGACAGCATGCCCAGGAGACTACAGGCTGTCATTAGGGCTAAAGGTCACCTGACAAAGTATTGATAGTTGTGTAAATATTGACAGCTGTATGAATAATTTTTGGTTTATTGTAATCCATTACATACTGTAATCTATTACATACCTTTCTATCAAAATGATCTAACATTATCAAGATGAATTTGTTCTGACACAGTTTAACTCTGAGTTCTTGTCATATTTTATTACCATTTTCGAAACTATAGCGAATAAACTGTGATAATGTGAGAAATGTTGAAGGGGTCTGAATAAATTTTGGTTTGACTGTATCTATTTGATAAATGAAGTTATCGGCATCGGCAAGTACCAAAAATAAAAGTATCGGTATCGGGCGAGTACTGGAAAAAGTGGTATCGGTGCATCCCTACTTCCTACAATATCTTGCTAATAAAAAAAAGTCACAAACAGTGCTTGTAGGTAATATGAGATTAAACAGCATGCATGAATGCACAAAAAATATATATACGCTAAAAAAATATATATAATAATAATAATAAATATAATAAAAAATAGTATACTATCCAGGCACTTTTGGCATACTACTTTCAATATAGAATCAATGTGATTTGGGTCATACTTTTAATCTTGCATATAAAGCAGGACTGTTATTGTACAATCAAATATCAATATATCACAATTCTCTTTCTGACAAACAGTGTAAAATAAAATAAAATGAAATTGTATCTGATTAAGTAAGAAATCTAAAAAATGATGTAAATATTATCTACGAACATAAAATAAATAAAAGAAGCAGTTGGTGCTTGGGCCCTAATATATATACATATTTATCAAGAACACTCAGATCATCTCTCTGATTATTTCATCTAGAGTCTCACCTCTGCAAACTTTCGGTTGAGCAGCATTTGTTCTGCTAGCACGGACTGGTTGTGGAAGAGATGTGGCTGCATGTGACTCCACATGTGGGGGAACCACCAAAACTCCTTACTGTAGGACAGAAGCAGGTCATCTCCAAGATCCTCCTCATCTGTGCCTGAAACATAATTACATGGACACAAACGGTAAACACCTTTACTCCATTCCAAATTCTGCCTCCTAAGGCCCTGTTAACACTAGTGCGTTTTCGTTTTACAATGAAAACGATCCTCATCTACACTTGCGTTTTCACTTCGTTTCAGAAACGATCTCCGCCCACACTACACAAACGAAAACGCATGTCACATGACCATTCATGCAGGTACAACAATTAGCATGATGTTATTGTTTACACGGTGAACAAGGATACGCAGAGCGAATGTTGGCAGCCACGGCATCATTTTCAAAAGTCTCCGTTTTGGTCTGTTTACACTGTAATCGCAACCCTGGAGTTTTCAAACTAAAACGGGGTCTGCAGCATTTCCGAAAGTCTCCGTTTGCGAGAGTCGAAAACTCAGGAGTAGTGTAAATGACAGGTGTAACCGTAGCAAAAGTTATGCGTTTTAAAATGAAAATGCACTAGTTTAAACGTAGCCTAAAACTGCATCCTAACCATCACAGAAGCTCATAAGTGACTGATTAAGAATGTTCTATTTGAGTAGCAACTAGGGATGTCAATAATTGTCAATTGTCGATAAGAGATGCAATCGATTAAAGCTATCGATGGTCGATTAAGCTATTTAATTTTGGGCTGCATGCGGCTCATGCGCAAAACACGTGTGAGTGACTGTGACGGTATATAAATGCATCATCATTCATCCATAATGTCCAAATTAAGCTTTTAATGTGATTTAAACTTTAAAAGTACATTAAAATAGAAACAACACAAAGTTCTTCAACATGGAAAGCAATAGAAATGTTGTATAATTTCCCCAGATAATTGTTTCATATCGTGCGCTTTGCAGGGCTGCGGAACACAGGACAGATAGGATATTCATTCCTACAACTTGTTAATTCGTTCCTACGACTTGTTAATTTGTGGCCACTGTTCATGTTTCATTAATTTTATTCCTTAAATTACCCATGATTTAACTAAAATAAGGGAACAAATTAATAAATCGAACGAATTCTTAATTCATTGCCATGAAATCTTTAATTTCCCTTCCTGCATGTTTATCACAGTAAGAGATGCGAAAACGGTGATAAAAAGTGAATGACAATAAAATAAACCTGCGAAATTAGAGGGTTAGACGGTGAGGATTTAGGAAAAGAAACAATGCCTAAATATT
>NW_015539883.1:491078-491237 GCF_001515605.1 Sinocyclocheilus anshuiensis
GTCGTGGCCTAGAGAGTCGGACTCGTAACCCAAAGGTTGCGGGTTTGAGTCTCGTACCGGCAGGGATTGTGGATTGTAGGATTGAATGTACAGCACTCTCTCCCACCTTCAATACCACGACTGAGGTGCCCTTGAGCAAGGCACCGAACCCCCAACTGC
>NW_015539883.1:494339-495091 GCF_001515605.1 Sinocyclocheilus anshuiensis
CATTAGAAATAATAGTTTCAAATACATTACGAATATGGAAACAGTTGGATTTGTGCCGAATGAGACGTTAGTAATAACCTCCAAATACATCTAGCCAAACCCGCGCTCGCTCCGTCTCGTACGCAGGCACGCATTCACTGTCATGATCTAATGCACTGTAAATGCCGGATTTTTAAAAACAAATAGGCCTACCGGAACGCAAACATTTAAAATCTGACATTTTCCGGAACAGGATCCAGCAGGATCAAATTAAGTACTGGTCATAATACTCACATAATAATGTTTCATGTGAGCAACAGTGTGTTTTGCTGCAGCAGTGCTGATGGAAGCAGTTCACTGACTGCAGCCCAAACACGCCACAGTTACGTTTGGGATAATATTATTTTAAATGCCATAATGTCAGTTGAAAACACTGCAATTGTTTTTTAAAATACAACAACGAGCACCACTAAACCATTTAAAGAGGCGCGTCCAGCGGTCTCCGTGACGGGATATGAAACAGTCAACAAAGTAAAATGATCTCAAACGAGCTCTCTTCATTTTATCACATAATCATATTAATCACACTTATTCATTTTACAATCCGGCCACGCTGAGAAAGCGGGGTTTTTTTTGTGTGTGTGTGAGAGTGGCTTTTGCACATCCTGTCATGCCTTTGACTGCGTGCCGCTGCAATAGACACATTTTGCAGCATTAAGGTTAACGATTAATTGATCGTTAATTTAAACGACGATCGATCATGGAAATTATCG